>NW_006399763.1:31026596-31077096 GCF_000299155.1 Elephantulus edwardii | reverse complement strand
TTCTTCTAGTACCCACTCATATTCAAGCACTACACTGCTGTGGTGGTCAAGACAGCCTGGTACCTATACAATGACAGACACATAGGTCAATGGAATAGAATTGAGAATCCAGAAATCATCTCGTCTATCTTTGGTCAACTGATTTTTGTCAAGGAGGTGAAATCAGTTAAGTGGAAAAACGACAACTTTTTTAACAAATGGTGTTGGCAAAATTGAAAAATTATCTGCAGAAAACTCAAGCAAGATCCATACCTCACTCTATACACAAAACCCAATTTAAAGTGATCATGAACCTAGTACTAAATCCAAAGACTATAAATTTCATTAAAGAAAAGCTTGGAAGAACTCTAGAAGTCCTAATTCATAACATAAACAATCTTCCAATATCCTGAAAAATCTGCAACCAGAAGAGGATAAAACAGATGAATGGGACCTTCTAAAAATCAAATACCTATGCATATCCAAAAACTTCTCCAACAGGTAGAAAGGGAAGCCACAGACTGGGGAAAAATTTGGCAGTGGCATGTCTGATAAGGCACTTATATCTAGAATTTATGGAATATTCGAGTGCTACAATAAGATAACCAACCCAATTGCAAAATGGACACAGGATATGAACAGACACTTCACCAAAGAAGACATTCAGATGGAGAGCTAACACATGAAGAAGTGTTCAAAATCCCTAGTTCTAAGAGAGATGCAAATTAAAACAACTATGAGATATCATCTCACCCCATTAAGAATGGCAAAATTTAACAGAACAGCAAGCAAAAAATGCTGGCAAGGTTGTGGAGAAACTGGAACCCTTATTCATTATTGGTGGGAGGGTAAAATGGTGTAAGCACTCTGGAAGGCAGTACGGTGCTTTCTCAAAAAGTTGGAAATGAAAATACCATTTGACCCAGCGATTCCACTACTGAGAATATACCCCAAGAAACCATAACCACCACCCAAGCAGATATATGCACACCCATGTTTATTGTGGCTTTTTTCCACAGTAACAGAGTTGGAAACAACCTAAGTGCCCATCAACAAACAAATGGACAGAGAAGCTCTGGTATATTTACACAATGGAATACTACACTACAATGACAAACAAGGAACTCATAATACATTCTGCAAAATAGGTGACCCTGGAGGACATTATGCTGAGCGAAATATCTCAGTCACAAAAGGACAAATACTGCATAGTGCCACTGTTGTAAAACAGGACTGACATCTGGTTTGAGTGGAGACTGAGAAAGATGTGGTAAATTATGTATACTGCATTGAAACAGATGAGGGAGAAAACTGTTTAAAAGGAGTATTTGATTAGGTATTATTGTCATGACAGAAATCCAGAACGAAGGCTGCACAATGGAGTGAAGTTGTGGGGGAGGGATTGTATAACAATGAAAGAATTTTTCTTTTACTTTTCAAAGAGAAGGGTAAACTGGGGTGGAGGGGAGATGGGCAAGGAGAAAAGTGCAACAATAAATTGATGGAAATCCAAAGTCTCTATAAACTTTGATTAACATTGAAAATAATTTTTTAAAAAAGAAAAAGCAGCTTGACCCACTTTTCCCAAAATGCTTCTATATGCATTCAAACTACCAATCTTTCTATTAGTAGTTGAATATTTAATTTCCTGCATCACCCCAAGTTTCTTCCAATTATCATCATTAGTAGCTGTTATACTGTTCACTTTATACTGATGAAATCATTTCTTTCATACTGTACAGATCCTTAAAATTCAAGCCCAGGTATCCCACCCTTCTCTTTTCATTTTCCAAAAAGATGGAGATCAAATTAGACGATCTACTTCCAAAGATCTATATATACAACAGATAATTTGGGAAGCTGGGCTCTATGATGAGGAATATGGCCGAATGTGGAGGAAGACTCATCAACAACCTACATTATGTAGATGACACAACTTTGCATGCTGAAACTGAAGACGACCTGAAGCGCTTGCTGCAGAAGGTCAAGGACCGTAGTATTCAGTATGTAGTGAAGTTCAACATCAAGAAGACTAAGATTCTCACTACTGAGCCAATTGGCAATATCATCATAGATGGATAAGAGGTTGAGGTTGTTAACAATTACAGCTTGCTCAGATTTACAATCAATACTCTTGGCACCAGCAGTCAGGAAATCAAAAGACAAATTGCACTGAGGAAATCTGCTGTCAAGGCCTTTCCAGGGCACAGAGAAACAATAATGTCAGTCTAGAGACTAAGATGTGCCTGATCCAGGCCATGTACTACTCAGTTCCATGCTATACATGATCAGAAATCCAGACAATAACTAAGGATGACAGAAGAAGGATCAATTCCTTTGAGTTGTAATGCTGGAGAAGAGTCTTGACCATACGACTGCTACTAGGAAAACAAATAGGTCTGTCTTGGAAAGGGTGAAACCAAGTTTCTCCTTGGAGTCTAGGATTTTCAAGCTCCTTCTCTCATACTTTGGAAGTGTAACCAGGAGGGACCAGTCCTTGGAGAAGGACATCATGCTTAGAAAGGTAGAGGGACAGCTCAGGAGAAGAAGACTCCAGATGAGATTGACTGATATAATAACTGGGGTAATGGGAGTAGGTGTGTTGAAGTCAGTCAGATTGGCTCAGAATATAGCAGGGTTCAGAGCTGCTGTACATAGTGCCCCTATAAGTCTCAGGTGATGCAACGGCATATAACAACAACTTCCAAAGATCAGCTTATTAGAACCCTATGGATTACAATGCTCTGAGCCATCACGAGTAATCATGGGTTGCCCAGGAGTAGACAATGTTTTGTTTTGATGTGCATGAGTTCTCCACAAGTTGGGACTGACTTGTTGGCGGTTAACACAATAAGCTACTTGTAATTTTTAAAAATCCTTCCTTTAATAATAGCATGTGTTGATTGCTTTCTTGCTAGGTGTCAGTTTTTCTAAACATTTCATATGTCTTTACAAGCATTTCCAAATCAGTAGATATGCATTGTTGAGGCCTCATGGGTTTCATTTTGCATAAAGATTTAGACATTTTTCTTAGGTGAGCGGAAATAATTCTTCTGGTCATTATTTCTTGTATTTTCTATCTTATAATGGTTCTCTGGAAATTGACTTTTTATTTGCACCGGTTGTTTTAATATTCTAGTGTTTTCCAATTCTGTCAGTATTAGTAGCTTCGATGAATACTGCAATTTACTCTGGCATTCACGGAAGCTCAATATGCTAATTAAAAGATGCTGATCAGGAGATGTTAAATTTCTTTTAGGATCCTAGTTAAATATAACAGAGATTTCTGACAGCCAAGAAATAGATGATAACAAATATAGAAGCAGGTGGCAGAAACTGTTTAAAAGATTGCTAGATGTCATTCTTGAAGATCAAGCAAAATAAGAATACTGTCCTTAACAGAAAAATTTAACCCTTAATAATTACTGGAAAATTTTGTGCCTAATAGAAGAGTTTATTCATTCTTTTGGTTGTTCAAGCAGCAAACATTAAACACCTTTTAAGTACATACTGTGTTGTGCTGGGGTTGGTATACTGTGATAAAGTTGAGGTTCTTATTTTTTAGAAAGAAGCTCCAAAAAGATAACCTCAACTCCCATCCCCACTTCTTGGATTTTTTTTTTCATTTTGAGAAGAATGATATGACTTGCATACTCTTAAGTTGTCAGAGTCTTTTTACTTAAGGTACTGCAATTAAGAACACAGCTGAGGAAAATATTCTTTTTAATAAAGCTCATTGCAAGAAGGAGAATGAGGAATATTGGTAATTCTAGGAAGGAGTGAATGCTAGTGAGGCTCTAATCATGCTCAGAAAGTACTGCCAGAGACCAGCAAGGTAGGTAAAGGCTTCTCCTCCAATAGGAGTAAGTCTAGGGAAAGAGTCAAGAGGGAGCCGATGCTAATCGAGGATGCAGAACCATGGGGTCTGAGGGCCTGAGGGCTGGATGGGGTGTAATATTTGACGTAGATGAGAGTAATGCTCATGGCAGCCTGAAAATGCTGTATCCTCTCCATATGCAAACAAGGTCAAGGATTTGTTGTGGTTTTCTCTTAGTAAACTTTTTTCTATAACTTTTTCTTACTGTGTTTGGTGGAACAAACCTGATGATATATTTTACGTATCTTACCCAGTTGGGTGCCAGCTTCACCCTCATCCAAACGAAATAATTCTAGATTCTGCCGCTACACACAATTCTGGCAAGAAGAGTCATGTATATGTTTGCTCAATGACTTGGATGGTTTTGAAGATGACATGGCTAAACTGTGAGTAGGCATTACATAAATTAATGTTCATTGCACTATTTAATATAATTCTCTGAAAATCCACTACAATGTCAGCTATAAGTAAACGTCATTGCAAACAACAACAACAATAATGTACATTCCTATTAAATCTTTAAGGAGCTCTGGTGGCCAAGGGATAAGGAGTTGAACTGTCAACTAAAAGACAAACAGTTTGAATACATGAGCAGTTCTGTGGGGAAAATATGAGCAATCTCCTCTTGTGCAATTTAAAGCCTCTGAAAATCCATTGGAGGGTCAGCTATGGGTTAATATTGACTTGATGGTATATAATAACAACAGTATCATATTACATTCTTATGGAACTTTTGCCAATAAATGATGATAATAAAATTCAAAGGAAAAAAGAAACCCTTCATTTTCTCACTTAAAGAAAAGTATATTTTAAAGTATCAGAATTGTTTAGTCTCAGGTATAGCACATTTCAAACTTCCTAACCCATCTAGAACCCATCTTCTGATCACACTGACTGTTTGCTATTTATATTATCAAGAGTAGCCACCTACTATGGGACTCAAATGTGGAAGAAACCCCACATTACTCATTGACAGTATTCATAGACTGTTTGCCCATGAATGCCTTAACCTTATTTTATATACTGACATCAGAGGCTCTATTCTAGGACAGAGCAGTCCCTCTAGCCAAAGATTCATCTATGCCAGTGCTGGACTTTCTTGTCCACAGTGCCCAGCCTCTCTTCTCCCCAGAGACCTCAATAATTATAATTTATCTGATCAGAATCATTACAAATTTTCTTTGATAACTAGTATGATTCCAGATATGCTTATTGTTGTTATATACCATCAAGTCACCTTGGATTCATAGTGACAAGATATACAAGAGCCCTAACCCCTGTTTTATTCTGTGCCAATCTTATTGTCTCTGATACACCTACCCCTATTACCCCAGTCATCAAATCAATCCATCTCATTGAGGGTCTTCCTCTCCTGCACTGTCCGTCCACCCTCCCAAGCATGACATCCCTCTCCAAGGACTGGTTGCTCCTTGCAACATGTCCAGAGTATGTCAGACAAAGTTTCAGAATCCTTGCCTGGTTTAACCCTCTCCAGGACAAACCTGTTTGTTCTCTTAGCAGTCCATGGTATATTCAATACTCTTCTGCAACACCACAGCTCAAATAAATCAATTATCCATATGCTTATAAGAATAAAAAAGTATTTTCATGTGGAGATATAGCACTTTAAGGGACAATGGAGTGTCAGACCTTGAAAACTGGGGTTTCAAGCTATTGTGTTAGCCTCTGTTGGGATGGGGAGGATGAGCTCCACCTACCTTAACTTGGTCTTGCAAATCATCAATAGCTATGAGACCAATATAAGAAAGTGCTTTCCACACTGTGAGATAAAGTTCGTTACAGTGATGGAGGGATTGGGAAGAGACTGTGGCACTTCTGTGAAGAGATTGTGGCAAGGTATAACCAGAAGGACCCTGGAGATAAACGCCACAGGTAAAGGTTTGCTTTCTGGATTATTGAAAGAAAAGCTGATTTATATCTGCTCTGATGTAAAGTTTGCTGGATGAATGAGAAAACCAAAGGTTTCTCGCATTTGCGCTGTTGAACTGAATCTGGACTTTTACTAATTGAGGAGCTATGCCTTGTTATTTGGCATGGGACTGCTGGACAAAACCTGGTCTTTCATTGTGAGATATTCTTTGCCTCCCCTACTCTCCAACCTATTTCCCTAATGAACTCCACAACTGTGAGTAAAGTCTATAAGTCTTGCAACAAACCTCGGACCTAATGATTGGTAAAAATAGGTGTAGGAGCATCTGTGGTGGCATGTCGGACTATGTAGCTATTTGTACTTTGGGCATATTGTGAAAAATTACCAATCCTTGGAAATGGACATTATGCTTGAGAGGATGGAGGGACAGCACAAGAGAGGAAGACACTTCATAACATGCATTGATTCAGAGAGTGAGGTTATGGGGATGAGAGTATCAAAGACAACAAATTTGACTCAAGATAGAGCAGAGTTCAGAGCTGTGTACGTGGGGACACTATGAATCGCAAGTGACTGTATGGCAAATAAGAACAACAATAAATGGACATTATTGATTGGGACAGTTCCCCTACATTGTGATTGAAGTAGCAGTATTTAAGGAACTCCAGGGTGATATAAATATTCATAAACAGAGCTCATGTGGCCCAGTAGTAGGAGTTGCACTGCTGACCCAAATGTACATGGTTCAAATCCATCAGCTGTTATGTGGGAGAAATCTCTTTCTGTGAAATTACTGACTCTGGAAATCCACTGTAGGGTCAGCTATGGGTCAGTTCCAACGGATGGCATACAACAAGAACAGAAGACCACTTACTCTGCCCAAATATTTAGACTGCAGGCCTATGATACATTTTTCGTAATTCTTCTCTGTTTAGGCAATGGAACTGTATTGTATGTACTCTGGCTCCAAAGTAGAAGTCAAGTTAATTTCTGGTACTACTGAATTCTTTCTAATACTGTCTTAACTATACCTTTCAATTAGCTGCAAGTAATTTCTGACTCAAAGCAACCCCATATGTGGTGAAATTTAAGTGTGCTTTTATTATGTCATGCTCCTACACACTCAAGAGCCTTGCTGCAATCATTGTGTCAACCCATGTGGTTCAGGGTCTTCCTCTGCTTTGCCATCTCTCTACCATCCCAAGCATGATACTCCTCTCTAAGGAATAACCTCTCCTAGCAACATGCCCAAAGGATGTGAGATGAAACTTTATCATGTTTGCCTCCAAGGAGTACTATGGCTGCTCTTTCTCCAAGACATATCTGTTTATTCTTTTGGAAGTTCATGGGATATTAAGTCTTCTCTGATACTACAATTCAAAGGCATCAATTCTTCTTCTATCATACTTAGTCATTGTCCAATTTCAGATGCATAGTATGTGACTGAAAAAAACTATTGCCTGAACCAGGGCACACCTTAGTCCTCAAACTGACATCAATGCTGACATCATTAAGAGTGACTATTCCTTGGAAAGGGATATAATTCTTGGAAGAGTGGAAGGTCAGTGAAGGAGAGGAAAACCCTAAATGAGATGGATGGATACAGTGTCTGCAACAATGGACTCAAATATGCTGATACTGATAAGGATTATGCAGGATAGGATAGAGTTCAGATTTATTGTTCACAGGGTCACTATGAGTCATACTGGACTCAATAGCACTTCATAATGACAAGGTGATCTTCAGGAGCTAACCATGAACCAGCTCAGTAGATCTGACAATTCTTGTTGTCTCTAACTTCCAAGTTCAACACAGCTTTTGGCTGGTAAGTTCTTTCTCTTATATTAATTTAGATAAGTCAGGACATAATAATATTGCTCAGATTTTTGCAGTGGTACAAACACTGTTACAAAAACAGAGGGAGACCATTTGGGAGCTGACCTCAACGCTTGCTCTAGGTAGGAAATCACTTAATAGTTGATAAGGCAGGAGAGGTAATACCATGGATGATTGCTATGGGATTACTTTCCTAGAGACTCAGAATCAGCTCTGTGGTCCTCCATGTTTCATTTCACTTCTCTTTCCCGTGGGTGTACTGCATGCAACTTCATCTCAGCCCAGCAAACCCTTTCTTCGTGTATATTCACATAGCCTGGAAGATGTATGTGCCCTTGAATGATAAGTTATTCCTCCTGAATACTTTGATGTTAAGTCATTTCTTTCCAGTTACATAAAAGATTTGGTGAAGGTAACCCCCTGAAGTAGATAGTCACTAGTATTTCTTTTCTTTCCCTGTTTTGTTTTGATTTTTGTAAATGAAGAAAGCAGCATGTTAGGTGCTCATCGAACAAATGTCTAAAAGCATTTTGTCTTGTAATATATGTGCATCACACAAGGTGGCAGAATAAGCATAAGATGATCCTGCAAGTTCAAGGCTATGATGCTGCATTGTTTGCAAGATAGGAACAAGTCACTAGGCTCTGCCTTTGCAGCAAGAGCTGCCTCTGTCTGCTCACACGTTTCATTTGTGCTTGAGTAGAAAGTTTGCCATATGGTTTAATAATTACTAGCACTCAAATCTTTTGCTTTCCATGAGAAACTGCGTTAAGTGATTAGACCTTACTGGTTTCCTGAAAACATGCACTGCCTTTAGTTCCGATTTATGTGTCTTTTTCTTGATTGAAAACACAGACTCTCTCTCCTTCAGCATTCTAGTTCAATTCAAGGGCATCATAAAAGCTCAGCTACAAGTCAGTTTTATAACATATATCAAATTTTAACTTTTCCCCTCTCTATATAGGATGTAAATATGAAGTTAAATATTCACTAAATATTTGTTAAGCTTATTAACACTATTTGTTTTTCTGCATAAGGAGAATTAAAAGTCCCTGGATTTATTTTAAATTTAATTGAATGGTTAATACTTAATTTTAATCATTATTAATTCAATTATTAATGTCATTTTTCTGGCTGTGAATGAAATAGTTTACCAGACTTGGGCTTGTTAACAAGGCCATTAGCAATAGGCTACATAGGACTGTCATGAGAAATACTACAGGGCAAATTTATTTACACCACTAACCTACTTGGCACAAGGAAATGGGATAACTCTCAAAGTCATGTGGAAAATACTTGATCTCTGGAATATATATATATATATAATCTCATTTTTCATATAAAATTTATATATACTAGCCTCCAAAGTTTTTACTGGTACAGTTCATTTTTTCGGGTTGGAGGAGGATTTTCACCACCCACCTGTCATTTGTCCTGTTGTAATGGCTTGTATATTGCTATAATGCTGAAAGCTATGCCTCCAGCATTCCAAACATCAGAGCAGGGTCACTCATGGTGAACAGTTTTCAGTAGTTTCCAGACTATGATGATGGAGAGAAGAATTTGGTAATCTACTTCCCTATACTAGCCAATGACACTCTAGAAATCACAACAGAATATTGCCATAGAATCTGGAAGATAAGCCCCCAGAATTGAAGACTCAAAATACAAAGTGGCTACAATGGGCCCAAGCATACCGGTGATTGTGGTATCTGGCAATGAATTCTCCTATTGTGACTAAGTTGTATACAGGGTTGCCATGAGCCAGAGACAATTTGGGGACAATCAATATAACAACAATATTAAAGATAATATGATTTTTGGACTTGGGCAGAGTAAAATGCTCATCCTCCTTAAAGTTAGTCAGATTATGTATTCCGTTAGGCTACCAAGTCATCCTGGGTCATTTTTTATTTCTCTTCCTCTCTTGTGATCACTGTACTCCAACATTTTCCAATGTTTTGGTTAAGTTCTGCATCTGCATCTTTCCTCTCCAATAGTTTAGATTCTAATACTCCTTTCTAGGCTTTTGACAGTTTCTCACATCTTGCCATTTCCTACTTCAGCAACACCTACAACTCTGCTGCAGCTCACTTGTGAGAAGAACTGATTTTTAACAACTATTCCCAATTTAGCGTTCAGTGATTCAGGTTGATGGCCTAAAATTGGCCAGGGCAGGAGTGTTTTGAAACCACAGAAACCAACAAACTAACCTAAGGGTTCTTTCCAACCCCTCAGAAGAGTTCACCTGCACACACACCGCTGCCTAATTCCATGGATTCAAATAATCTCCCAGTTTTCTTTCCCCCGAAAATGTAGTTAATAATTGCGCATTATGTGAAATTACTCTTTGCTGTGTTAGCCTTCATTAACGAGAAACATATTTCTTCACAACACTGATGATATTCTTGGCCATGTTTACTTGACATGATATTCTTGTCCATGTTTTGGAATGACAGATGACTATGTTATGCAGCTGGTGTGTCATTTAAACCATTGTGCACACAGCAGCTGGGTAGAGACTTAAATGGAAAGTGCCTCCACCTATATACCATGCCAAAAGCAAGCTCCAAATTGTCTCCATGCTGCACTGAGTTTACTAAAATGTCTAGTACTTCTTCAGTTTACTGGCTATTCCTGGGGAGCTTGGCCTTGGAGAGCAGAACAGAATCACAAAGTCACAAGTTTAATTTTTGAGTGGCCTTGCAATCTGCTTGAGCATTTTTGTCCCCATGGCAAAGAAGTACCCAAACGTCTCACACTAAATTTGAACATTGTCAGTTGGACTTCAAACAGTCTGACAAGGCCAAGAATGAACAGTGTTTACAAATCCAGAACATCTTTAACCTGGAATTCAATGCCCTCTACAGCATCTTCCCAATGTACTTCTCAACCTGCTGTCTTTTGTCATTTCCTACCACACAGTCATACTGTTTCATCTGTCCCAACTGTCTTCTTGCAAACTTTATATGGCTTTAAAGATGATGTGAAATTGTAGCCCTCCATAAAACTTCTTTATTTCCCAATGTGGAAATAAATTTGTCCTCCTCAGAATGCTTACATTTTCTAAACAACTGCCAGGTTATTTACTCGTTTTAACTTTGTTTTTTAGAGTCAACACTTGTGTTTTATCTCCCCTGTGGGTAAAGAGTTGCACTGTCAACCCAAAGACAGGTGGTTTGACTCCACCAGCTGCTCCAGAGCAAGATGGGCAGTTTCCACTTATGTGATTTATAACCTCTGAAAACCTGCTAGAGAATCAGTTATGGGTTAGTTCTGACTCTAAGGCACATAACAGCAATGCATTAAATTTAATAGCAGAACCTACATGTGTCAATTATTAAACTACTGAATTCTTCCAAATTCAACTTTCTACTCTGTTTTGTGATGCTCGGGCTCTTAGCTTTGCCTCATGCATCCTGCTGTGGCTGTTGTTGTTAAGGTGCTGTTGAGTCAGTTACAACTAATAGCAACCCCATCTACAGTACAACTAAATACTGACCAATCTTGTACCATACTCAGGCTTGTTACTGTGTTTGGAGAAGAGTGTTGAGCTACCAGGAGAACAAACAAGCCTGTCCTGGAGAGGGTGAAACCAGGCTGTTCCCTGGAGGAAAGGATTTTGAAGCTGTTTCATATACTTTGGGCATGTGGCCAGGAGGGATCAATCCTTTCAGAGGGACATCCTTGGAAGGGTGGAGGGACAGCACAGATGAGGAAAATCCAGGATGAGATGGATTGACTCAGTGACTAGAGAAATAAGTCCTTTGGAGATAATGAGATAGGCTTAGGATAAGGTAAGGTTTCAGAGCTAATTAATGTACATAGGCTCACTATGAGTTGCACTTGACAGCACATAACAACAAGAACATACCAATCTTGTTGAAGGTCTGTCTTCCTTTTTTTTTTCTATTGATCAAGCCAAAGAGTCATTTATGAGCCACCTATGACTTGATGGTACTTCACAACAACAGCAACAGAGCGAGATCAGTTGGCCTAGTGGACAGAAAGTGATGCTACCAATCCAAAAGTGGATGACTTTTATCTGCAGCCCTCAGGTCTGTTTTTTAATTGTTTTTGGTCAAACATTTTTCTAAGTGGAATAGCCCTGGTGTGTCCACTTGCTGTACAGAGGTAACTTGTGGTTGCTGTGAAGCTGAACACTGTGACACTAATGTGTCAAATGCGAAAATGGTTACCCATGGTAGACAGTGTTTGGTGGAGCTCCCTCATTAAAACAAGCTTGGAAGAAGGAGTGGCATCCACTTCCGAAATAGCTTGCCTCCAGAAACCTTATGAACCTGGAGAAAAGATGAAAGTTATACAAGTGTTCAGGTCTTTCTTTCATAGTATCATTATGAGTTGCCTATGAAATCGACAACACTTAACAACAAACAACAATTGACCTTGTATCTTACTAAGCATGATGCTCTTCCTCAGGGATTGATATCTTGCAATATCATATCCAAATAATATGAGGCCAAGTCTCTCCATCCTCATTTTCTTCTTCTTTTTTTAATTGATTTTAATAAAAATTTACAGAGATTTTAGATTTCTCTTCATTCACTGTTGCACTTTTCTCCCTACCCACCACTCATCTCCTGTTCATTCTTCTCTTTGAAAAGTAAAATTCTTTCATTGTTATACAATCCCTCCCCTCAAATCCACTCCACTATGCAACCTTTGTTCTGGACTCCTGTCATGACAATAATACCTAATATATAGCTTCCATCCCCATTTCTAAAAACCAGATTGACAGTACATCTTCTAAGACAAATTTGTTCCTATTTCTGATAGTCTGTGTTATATTTAATATTCTTCATCAGAGTTATAATTGAGATGTATCAATTCTTTGGATTTCTGGGTCATTGATCAAGTTTTGAATGCATATGAGATAACTGAAAATACCATGGCTTGGATTAGTCAGTCACACATTAGTCTTTAAAGTGACATTTCCCTCTTTTAACAATTTAGATTTCTAACTTTATTCACTTGTTCTCACTCTCATTGCCATTGAATCAGGACTGATTGATAGCTGACCTTGCACTGGGTTTCTGAGGTAGGCAATCTCTCCCCCCCTTTTTTTTTCACCTAGTGCCACTGGTGGACTAAAGCTGGCAGAAAGGCATGGCCTTTGGGTTAGCAATGCAACTCTCTAACACCACCATTGGGGTTATGAGAGATTGGACCTTGGAGAAGGGATTTGCTCATTCCCGTTTGGTGGATGTTCCTGATGGTGCTGTCACAGTGATGGTATAGAACTCTGTCAGTAACAGTCGGTTCCGACCTGTAGCTTCTTTACAAAATCCACATCCCACCTCACTTTACATCTGAGAGGCACCTGGGTAATGCTGCCTCAGAAGCCAGGAGCTCAGCTCCGTACATTCCCTCTTCTGAGCTCCATTGAGCAGTAGCTCAGTGGTTCTTCTGTTATGAACTGGATGCTTTCCCACAGAAAAATATTTTGAAGACCTAACCTTTAGGGGAGCTCTGGTGGCCTAGTAAGTAGCAAATTGCACTGCTAACCTACACTTCTCTGATTCTTCAGGTCCACCAGCAGTTGATAGGTACAGGAGATAGATAATCACTTATCCCTTTATGATTGGGTTTACAACCTTGAAAATCCATCCACCAGGGGGTCAGCTATGAGTCAGTTCTAACTTGATAGCAATGAATTTGAGGTTTTCATTTATTGATTTTTGTAATGGACCTTGAGCACATGTAAATGTGACCCTGTTTGGAAATAGAGACTTTCAAGATATTTTCAATTATCGTGAGGTCATCCTTGAGCACAATGGGTACTAATTCAATGAGAATCATTGTTGTTGTTGTGTTTAGGTGCCATTGAGTCAAGTATGACTTATAGCAACCTTGTGAACAACAGATCTGAATCCCGTACTATCATGTGTCATCCCCACCACCTCTGACACACTTGAGTCCATTGCCCCAGTCACTGTCAACCCATCTAAATGGGGGTATTCCTCTCTTTCGCTGACCCTCCACCTTTCTTAGCATGATATCCTTTTCTAAGGAATAATATTTCCTAGCAACCTGTCCACAGTACGAGAGATGAAGCTTTGCCATCCTTGCTTCCAATGTGTACTCTGGCTGCATCTTTTCTAAGACATATTTGTTCATTCTTCTGGTAGTCTATGGGATATTCAGTATTCTTCTCCAACTCAAAGGCATAAATTCTTCTATCATCCTTATATGCTTATATACTAGAATAGATATAGAGGGAGCATATTTATAAAAAACGGAGACAGAGACTGAGTGGACAGATGTACAAGCTAATGAACACCAAGGATTACTACACATTCATCACTAGAAAGCTTATAGTAAGGGAGAATGGAATCTCCAGCAGAGTGCTTAGAAAAGAATCAACATAGTCCTAATCCTGATTTTAGACTGTTAGGCTTTATCTCTCTAAGATAATACATTTTTCAGTTATTTAACTTGTGATGTTTTCTTACAGCAGCCTAAGGAAACTAATATCATGATTCTTGGGTGATACTGTGGGCTTTGTTCCTGACCACTGTACTGAAGTGAGCTACAGAAACTTTTTGCTTTCCCAGTTAATATACTAGTAAGAAGTTGCACTGCCAATCCAAAGGCACTTGGTTCAAATCCATGAGCTGCTTCTTGAGTAAAAGATAAGTAGTCTTTTCCCATTTGATTTACAGCCTCTGAAAACTTTCTGGAGGGTCAGCTGTGAGTTCATTTCTACTTGATAGCATATTACAACAACAAAACCGAATATAAACATTATAGTAATACTACATCATGTCTGTGTGAATAAAATTTAAAAATGTTTAAATATTGTAAAAAAATGACAAAATGACAAAGACTTGACATGAACAGCCACTATTGGAAAAATTGGCACCAGTTGCCTTGCTCAGTTCATAAAAAAGACAGTATCTACCAAATGCAGTACTGTTGTTGTATACTATCCAGTGGGTTTTCTAAGACAGTAAATCACACAAGAGGAAACTGCTCATTTTCTCCTGTGGAACAGCTGGTGAATTCTGTGTATCTGCATTGACAGCACCATTCCTTCCCACTAAGCCACCAGAGCTCACTTGAAATAGTCATTGTGCTTCCTGTGTTCCTGAATGGCCCTGACTGCTACAAAATAACTGATTTATCTGTGTTTCTTCCTTTTCTCTCTCCTCCAGCCCAGTTACTAACTGTGTGGTTTGGGTACAGTAATTGCTTAATAAATATTAGGTGAATGGATGAGTGACTATATATTAAAAGACCTTGCTATATTTCATTATACTGTCTTTTCTTCTCCATTTTCATGATTACTATGTTCAAGTGAGGAGCTTCAGTTATCATTCATAGGCAATTTTGGTGGGTCAGAAACCATTTCCTGGGGGTTTCTTGGATGGCTTAAAAAGCATGACTTGTCAGTATACATTACAAGTAGTGGGAGTCTACATATGTATTATACAGTGCCCCTTTTATTGACCACTCTTCTGCCACAGACTTTAGGAAGGTTTCCCATACTGAGAAAGATTCTGCTTTCCTTATGTGTCATGGTAACAGAAACAAATGTGATTTATAATGTGCACAGGAAGAAGGCAAATCTTCTAGTTACTCTTGCACTCTTTTCTGAAAATTGCTAAGGACATTTTTTTGAGGATATGATTTAAAGATGGATTTTGGGGAAAATAGCTGCTCTACAAGCATGTGAATAATTGCTGCTTTAAGCAGTGCAAACTTTGCAGAAGGCTGAAGGCATTATCCATTACAGGAGAGGAAGATAAAAAAGAATGCTGAAGGGAATGTAGACATTGGCCAACTGGGTAATCACCCACTGATGTGATTTCTAGACTTGAATATAAGAATTCTCAAGTATGGATACAGGTTACACATACAGCAATCTGTTAAAATATGTATACACCTAGTTATCTCCCTCTATTTCTGCTTCAGAGTTCTTGTATCTACTTAAAACACTGTTATCTTTTAAAGAGACTTTGAAGAAACTCATAAAACACAAGTGAAAATTTAGTATTTATTGGAACTGCACTATTTTCAGATTGTGCTACTGATTTTTTTTTATCATTATCAACATACAAATAAAGCCACATGTTCTCAGTGAACACATGAACTATCTTTGCATCAGTCCAGGGTGATTGTTGTTTTTAGGTGTGGTCAAGTCAAGAATGACTCTTAGCAACCTTATAAACAATTGATATGAACCCTGTCCCATCCTGTGCCAACCTCACAATCTCTGACACACTCCTGGTTGAGAAGCTTCCTCTCTTCTCCTGTCTCCTCACCTTTTAAAACAAGATTATAATTTCTAAGGAATAAATTTTCCTAGTAACAAGCCAAAACTATATGAAAAGAAGCTTTATCACTTTTGCCTTCAAGGAGTACTCTGGCCACACTCTGTCTAAGATATATCTGTTTGTTCTATTGGCAGTCTATGAGATAGATATTCAGTATTCTTCTCAAACACTGTAGCCCAAAGACATCAATTTTTCGATGAGACTTCTCTTCCTATCTGCTGTATTCATAAAATTATCTGCATATTGCTAATTACTTTATAGCTTGTATATCTGTGTTCTTACTTATTTGCCATTGTTTTAATTAGTACAGCACTTGTCTGTCAGTTTGCTGTACTGAAGTAACTTGTAGGTGCTGTGAGGCTAAAGGCTATGCCACTAGTGTGTCAGATTCCAGATGGATCACTCATGGTACCTAGGTTTTAGTAGGGATCCCAGACTAAGACAGACTAGGAAGGAGGATTGGCCACCCATTTCTGAAATTGTTGTTGTTATGTGTGGTTGAGTCACCTATGACTCATTGTGATCCCATATACAAAAGCGGTGAACCCTGCCCTATCCTGAGCCAGACTCTGAAACACCTAATCTCCTTGCCACAGTTATCCTGACAATCCATCTCATCTGGGATCTTTCTCTCCTGAGCTGTCCCTCCACCCTTTCAAGCATGATGTCCTTCTCCAAAGACTTTGGTCACATGCCCAAAATATGTGAGAAAGAGTTTCAAAACCCTTGCCTCCAAGGACAAACCTGTTTGTTCTCCTGGCTCTCCATGGTAAGTTTACTGCTCTTCTCCAGCACCACAACTCAAAGGCATCAATTTTTCTTCTGTCATCCTTAGTCATTGTCTAGCTTTCTGATGCATAACATGTAATTGCAAAGACCAAGGCCTGGATCAAGCACACCTTAGTCTTTAGGCTGCCATTATTGCTCCTCAGCACTCTGGAGAGGTCCCCAACAACAGAATTCCCCAGTGTACAATTTGTCTTTTAATTTCCTGACTCTTGGTGCCAACAGTGTTGATTGTGGATCCAAGCAAATAGAAATTGTTAACAACCTCAATCTCTTCTCCATTCATCATGGTGCTGCCAATTGGCCCTATGGTGAGATACTCAATCCATATTGAATTCTGTAGTCCTTGACCTTCTGCAGCAAATGCTTCAGGTCCTCCTCAGTTTCAGCAGGCAAGGTTATATCATCTGAATAGCACAGGTTATTGTTGATTTTTCCTCCAATCCTGATGCCACACTCCTCCTCATAATGCCCAGCCTCTTGAATTATATGTTCTGAATATAGATTGAAAAGGTATGGAGACAGGACACATCCCTAACACAATCATTTCCTAATTTTGAACCCTGCATTGTTTCTTTTCTCTGTTCTGACAACTGCCTCCTCGTCCAAAGTAAGGCTTTACATGAGCACAATCAAGTGTTCTGGGATTCCCATTCTTCTCAAGTTTAGCCACAATTTGTTGTGAACTACACAGTCAGATGCCTTTGCATAGTCAATGAAGCACAGACAGACATTAGCACAGATATTACTCTGATGCTCTTTGCTTTCAGCTAAGATCCATCTGATATTGGCAAAAATGTTTCTAGTACCACACCCTCTTCTAAATCCAGCTTGTATTTCTGGTGGTTCTGTTTATGTACTCTTTCAGTTGATTTTTCTTTTTTAAAATTTTATTTTATTAATTTTAATGAACATTTACAAAGATTTTGGATTTTCATTCATTCAGTGTTGTGCTTTTTTCTTTACCCCTCCTCCCCCCAGTTTGCTCATCTCTTTGAAAAGCAAAAGATAAACTTCTTCGTTGGTATACTCCAGTTGGTTTTTTATAATTTTCAGCAGGATTTTGCTTTTATGTGACATTAGCAATAGTGTTCAATATGTTTACACTCTGTTGGATCACAGTTTTTTGGGATAGGAATAAATATGGATCTCTTCCAGTCAGTTGGCCAGATAGTTGTCTTCCAGATTTCTTAGTGGTTCAAATCCACAGGGAACTCTTGAGGAAGAAGATGTGGTCGTGTGATCCTGTTAAGATCAACAACCTCGGACACCCTGATGGGTGGTTCTACTCTGTCCTACAGGATTAGTCTGAGTCAAGTCTATTAGACAACAGGTTTTTTTGGTGGAGGATGAGGAAAAGTAGGTCTCTGAAAACTCTATGAACTATAGAGCCAAGGTGGTTAGCCTTTTCTTTTATCCTTTGTTGGCACATAGGCTATAGGATTTGGAAATTATTTGAAAAATATCCTTCATCAAAAAATGAGAGTTTGTGGGTTTTTTAACATTGTTTTGCATGCAAAATTCATATACATTGTATTTCACACTTTCCTTCATTCACATTGTTTTCATACAATCATTCTCATACATTATGTTTTACATAATTAATCATCATTGAACTATGCCCACCATTATCCCATATTTTCAGATCTCTCTTGCATCTTTCCTATTTCCTTTAACTCCTCCCTCCACCACCAAATTTTGTGACCCTGTGATCTGCCCCCACCTACCCTCACTCTTTTGCTTCCGTCCCTTTTTAACCCCATATAATCCCACACATGCTTTGCTAGTTATCTTTCTATTTTTACAATAATGGTCTCATAAAGTATTTATCCTCATGAATCTGAGTTAGTTCACACAGAATATGTGTTTTATTAAATATAAATAACACAGAAGAAGTTATAGTCAACTGTTGAGGAACTTTTCTCAAGCTTTTGTAATCTAATCCTTAACATCTGACTGATGATGTTTGGATTAGAATAATTTATGTAGTCAACTAAATATCAAGCAACTGAGAAACAAGTAGTTTTATGTAAAATACAACCACCACAACAAAAATATATTCAGCATTGAAATGGTTGAGTGACTCTAAGTATAGTAGAAAACCTAGAAAACTAGCTACTGTTTGCATTCCAGTGAAGGTAGGATAGTGCATGCTTTGAGTCTGTAGAAGTGAGTTTAAGCTCTGCTAACTGAAAGTTCCACAGTTGGAACACACCAATGAGTCTATGGGAGAAAGATGGACTACATTGTTTTGTGCAGTTTATCCCAGAACTTCAATAGAGCTTTGAGTTGGTTGCATCTCAATGACAAAAAGTTAATAAAAGCTGTCGTTCCTATTTCTGTAAAATGGATATCGTATTTTCCTACAAAACCACAGTAAGAATCATGCCATTATGCTCATGAAAGCTCCTGGTATAATGCCTGGTTTGCAGCAAATTTTTATTCTAGTTATCTGAGCTTGAAGGGATAGATGTAGAAATTGGCGTATGTGATCACAGTGGATATGCCTGCGGTAAGCAGGGAGGCCTAGGGTCCTTGATGGCCTAAGTGGTGGATTTCATGCTGAGCCCACCAGAAGGGGGTGCTATTTCAAAACTGCTAATTTGCTTCCTGTCATCACTCCTTTAGCCATGAGTTCCTGGGTGGTGCAACAGTTTAATGGACTTTTTTTTTATGCCTGGAGAACTGAAGTCAGATATGGAAATTAGTTGGTACAGAGTGGGGGACAAGAAAGGTATATCTGAGCGTTCAAGGACAAATAAAGCCTGAAAAGCTTGTAGAGTCTTGTATTCTTTCTCATTCTTCAAGTCCCCAGTGTAAAAACTCAACTCTATTACTGTCTTACTACCCCAGAATCCCAGTATATTTATTTTTCCTTTCTTGTTAGGCCTTTATTGCCAAACCATCACATTTCATACATGAACTGTGCTTCTCTGTGACAGAGGTGCCTGTATCTATAAACTCCACTCTTTGTGTAAATGTGAAATCCCAAGTTTTATAACTGCCTTTTTTTAACACCTTTCAGACTATATACTGGCAATAAGTGCTATAGTTTTTCTAACCTATGAGAGTTGAGACTCCTTCTTCCAGTTTTCTATTTCTGATAAACTATGAGAAGGGAAGGCAGGTGTCCACTTTTCAGAATGACGTGAAACATAAGCAAAAATGGATGATGAAAGCCCCAGGTGATTCCTATGACTCAAACATCACTGCTTTGAGATCATTTTACTTTCCTCCTAGCTCTTAACTGTGTGCTGGAAAGGTGACACTGCTTGTTGAAGAATTCTAGTGAAATATTATGGTATTGTCCTTAATCCTCTGCTGGGAATATGGAGGTGATATTAGTGATTCACTAGGCACCTGCCATTAAGGGGAGAGAGAAAGCATTATGTGCTGCCTTGTTTTTAAGGGCCCCTGGTGTTGATAAGAGCATTCAGAAGAGCTTGATGCAGACATAAACTTATCTAGTCTCCTTGGCAATTGCTTACAGATGAATAGGCAAGTCAGGTCCTTGTAGAGAAAGATCAGAATGAAAGGTTAACAAACATATTTCTAAGGTTGGAGTTCTGAATAAGCAGAAACTATCAGAGGTTGAAAGGAAATAGAAAAGAGGAAAAAACTAAGAATTATTTTCAGAGAAGAGAAAGAAAGCAGACGAAGGAATATATCCTGGGAAGAAGTAGAGAAGGAACAAATGAGTGCCGACATACTGACCCTCCACTGCAGCAGGATCAGTAGGTCTAGGCAAATGTCCCTTGACTAAGACTGATCACAGAGCAAAGACACAGAATATAATGTCCGGCTCCAGGAAAGTCCATGGAGAAAGGCACAATGTGATTAAGATGCAGTTCCTGCTAAACCTAGACCTGGGAGAGCAAAAAGAAAGTGAAAGGTGAGTCAACCAAGAACACTGTGAGCAATTCTGTGCTGAGAATAGAAAGGTGAGGAGTCAAAAGGCAGAATAGTAGTTGGAAATCAACTGTGCAGTTAAGCATGCTGGGGCAGAGGTAAGCAGCGACAAAAACCTCATGGCAAATGAGGGCTCCTAGGTCATCTGGAGAGGTCCAGAAAGTCAGGTGCTTTGAGGCTTGCAATGAAAGGCTCGAGATACTCACGTGATGCCAAACAAGGCTGAGAAGAGAGCTGGATTTGGGGCTGGAAGAATCTGTAAGCGTGTTGGTAAAATATACACAAATCTTAGGTGACATTATTCCAAATTAACACTGCAAAATAGTTTAACCCCTTTGCTTAATATTATTCTGTTGTCATGTACCATCATTGGAAGCAGGAGTGGCATCCACTTAAACAATATGCCTCTTGAAACTCAATGAACTGTGATAAATGGCGATAGTTATAGAAAGGCTTCAGGCCTTTTGTTCATAGGGTAGCTAGGAGTCATGCTCCACTCGACAGTAACCAACAACAATATGTACCATTAAGCTGAAATTGACCTATAACTGACCTTCCAGTGGGTTTTTAGAGGCTGTGAATAGCACAAGAAGAGATTGCCCATCTTTATCCTACAGAGAAGCTGGTGAGTTTGAACCACATTCCTTTGGGTTCACAGCACAGCTTCTTGCCACTATGCCTCCAGAGCTCCCTAAATATTTTCCTAAAACTTAGAAAGACCATTATCTCTGGATTAAGCCATCAATTTCATTTACTTAGATTATTTAATATATTTTTTCTAATTTTTCAGTAAGTACTGTTTTTTATTAAAATTTTTAAATTATGATTTTAACAAAAGTGCATAGAAGCATTGGATTTTCATTCATTCATTGTTGAATGTTTTCCCCCCCTCCATTCCCCCTTACCCAGTTCACATTTAAAAAAAAATACATTTGTTGTTGCACAATTATCTCCCACTACCTCCCTCCCTCCAGTCCTCTTTGCAATGTACCTCTTATTCTGAGATGATGTCATATATATAATGTCTAATAGTATATTCCCTTTAAAACAGTTCTTTCCTTCATCTGTTCCAATGCAGTGTTCATTATCTATCCACTCTTGTCCTATTCTCCTCCCAACCCCCCATGTCCGTTCTGCTTTATAACAGTGGGGTAATGCAGTATTTGTCCTTTTGTAACTGAGATAGTTCACTCAGCATAATGTCCTTCAGGGTCACCTGTGTTGTGTAATGTGTTATGAGTTCATTATTTTTCAATGCAGCATAGTATTCCATTGTGTGAATATACCATTATTTTTCTATCCATTTGTTTGTTGATGGCCACTTGTATTGCTTACATCTCTTTCGTATTTATAAATAGCAAAGCAGTAAACATGGGTGTGCATATATCTGTTTAGATAATGATTCTGTTTTGGTTTTTTTCTTTAGGGTATATTCAAAGTAATGGCATATTGTTAAAGAAATAATCTTATATTGTGATTTATATGGAAATTGATACAGAAAATTAAGTTCCTCTTTAACAATATTTTGTAGCTTGGGTCTTGTAATCTGTAGGAAGATGCACCACTAACCCAAATGTGGTGCCTATTTGGTGGTTTGGATCCACTGGCAGCAGTCCCACGGAAGAAAGATGCAAACCCTCCCCACATGCAATTCAAGGTTTCCCCCAAACTCCCTGGAGTCTGAGTTATTTATGACTCAGTTTCAACTCAGAAGCAGTCAGTGAGTAATTTTAATAATTTTTATACAAATTATTCAATGCTATTGTTTACAATTTTTACTATGTGTCAGCATTCTCATTATTTACGTTCTGTTTATTGTTTCCATTGATCTAACTCCCTCTCTCTACTTGCTTTCTCATCATGTATGGCTTTTGAGTCAATGTTGACAACTTCATCTCCTGTAGTGAATTGTTTAAGGGACACATTACTCAAGAGTACTATTGCTTAGTTGATGAGTCAATTTATTATTTGACTGAAAGATGATCTACTGATACGGCTTTGAATTCATGTTCAAAGGATATCTTTGGCTGATTGTGCTGGGGCCCATCCAATTCCTTTAGGTCTAGTACATCTGGCTTATTTAGGAATTTGAATTTTGTTGTACATTTTCTCCAATTCTACCTGACATTTTCTATTGCACTCTTGGTTAGAACGACCAGTAGGGGAAGTCAGCATCATCTGTCTCTCTTTATGTGATTTATGTGGGCTTTTAGTCCTCTGGATTAGTTTATTCTTTGACCCTTTGATATCTTCATGTTCTTTTGCTCCATTTCATTAGGAACCAATAGTTATATCTTAGGTAAATTCTCTTAGCGTGTGTGTGTGTGTGTGTGTGTGTGTGCGCGCGCTCGCGCGCGCGTACGCTCGTGTGTACCATTAAGCTGGATCTGACTGCTATAGGAGAGGATTGTCCCTCCTTGTCCAGCAGAGCATCTAGTGAATTAGAACCACACATCTCTGGGATTGCAGTGCAGCTTCTTGCCACTAGGCTACCAGAGCTCCCCTTCTCTTAGGCTTTTAAACCAGGCATTATTCACTAATCTAAGATGCTGATGTCAGACTGATCCTGGCTGAAAGCAGAGAATACTAGAAGAATGTCAGTGTTTTACTACTATGCAAAAGCATTAGACTGTGTGGATCATAACAAATTATGACTAACCTTGAAAAGTATGGGAATGTTTATGCAAAATATGTATGTTGAACATTACATGATTTAAAATCAAGAAAGCTGTGTATCAGGGCTATACCCTTTCTCCATACTTATTCAATCTTTATGCAGAGCAAATCATTAAGGAAGTTGAATATTATGAAGAAGAATATAGCATCAGTTTTAGAGGAAGATCCATCAATAATCTGTGTTATACAGATGACACAACCTTACTTGCTGAAAACAAGGAGGACTTGAATTACAACTCAACATCAAGAAAACAAAAGACAACATAGACAACATCATGATAAGACAAAAATCATGAAAAGATTGAAATAGTCAATAATTTCATCTTACTTGGATCCACAATAAATATTCTTGGTACCAGCAGTCAAGTCAGGTGATCAGGAGATGCATAATATTGGGAAAATCTACTGTCAGAGTCCTCTCCAAAGTCTTGAAGAATAATGATGTTAGTTTAAAGACTAGAGTGTGCCTCATTCAAGCCATGGTCTTTCCAAACACCTGCTTTGCTTCTGAGAGCTGGAAAATGCATAAGGATAACAGGAGAATAATTGTTGCATTTGAGTTGTGGTATTGGAGAAGAGTATCGACTGTCCCATGGACTATTTAAAAAAAAATAAGCACAACAAAAACCACAAACACACACAAAACCCTCAGATAGGTCTTAGAGAAAGTGCAGCCAGACAGAGCACTCCTTAGAGGCAAGGACAATGAAGCTTTATCATACTTATTTTGGACATGTTAGGAGATATTATTCCTTGGAAAAGACATCATGCTTAGAAAGATGGCAGGCTAGTGAAAGAGAAGAAGACCTTCAATGAGATATATTGTTGCAGCAAGTACGGCATTGGGTCCAAATGTGTTGGTGGGATGACAATATGGTACAAAACAGGCTAAGTTTCAAGTCTCTTGCTTATAGGGTCTCTATGAGTTGTGCTTGACTTGATGACACCTAGCAACAACCACAACAAGTATATAGAATATTATCTGTGAATTATGCTATGACAGTTGACTATCCTGTAAGTTGTTTGGGTGTTTCTAAAAATCCCCTAGAACTGTGTGCCCTTGTGGTTTGCTATGTATGTGAATACATATATAACTTTATACAAGTATATGCATGTTGTTGTTATATGCCATTGAGTTGCCTGCAACTCATAGCGACCCTATAGATAACAGCTTCAAACCTTGCTCTATCCTATTCCAATCTTATTGTCTCTGACACACCTACCTCCTTTATTCCAGTCACTGAATTAATCCATCTCATTGAAGGTCTTCCTGTCTTGTGCTGTCACTCCACCCTCCCAAGCATCATGTGTCTCTTTCAGGACTGGTCCCTCCTTGCAACATGCTCAAAGTATGTCAGACAAAGCTTCAGAGGCCTTTCCTCCAAGGAGTAGCCTGGCTTCACCCTCTCTAGGACTAACCTGTTTGTTCTCTTAGCAGTCCATAGTATATTTAATACTCTTCTCCAACACCACAGTTCAGAGTCATCAATTCTCCTATCATCCCTAGTCATTGTCCAGCTTTCTAATACATAGCAAGTAATTGCAAAGAGTATTGCCTGTATCAGAGGCACCTTAGTCTCCAGACTGACATCGTTGCTCTTCAGTACTTTAGAGAGGTCTCTGACCATAGACTTTCCCAGTGCAATTCATCTTGTAATTTCCTGGCTGCTAGTTTCAAGAAATGTTGATTATAGATCCAAACAAATAAAAGCTGTTAACAATCTCAATAGACCTATAGATATACTTTCCATATCTACCCATCTAATTACACACACATACATTTTTTTCCCTTTTTGCTATTTTTACAAAATTGTGTATGTTTGGTCTGCTAACCAAAAAGTCTGTTTCTCAAATCAGCCAGCTACTCCATGGGACAAAGATAGGAAAATCTTGGAAACCTTATAGGGCAAGTTCTAGTTTGCCTTAAATGAATTGGAATTGATTGAATGAATATAGATGTGAATATGTCTTTCGTATCACTGCTTTTATATTTTTTTATATTTTTGGAGAGAGAGAGAGATGGATCGATGGTATAGATACAAATATATCTAGAAGTGGAATTGCTGGATTATGTTTTTAGTTTTTAAAAAAAAATATCACACGACTCTTCACAGTGATTATACAAATTTACAGTCCTACAGTAATGTATAAGAGTTCTAATCCCCTAATGACTTCACTAGTATTTGGTTTTGGTTTTTGTTGTCTTGTATTTTTTAACCACTCCCATTTCTTGCAGAAATGAGATTATTCTCATTGAAGTTTTAATTTCACTTTCTATGGTGATTAATGATCATGCATTTAAATAATGTTTTTGATGGCTGCCTGAAAGGTCTTTTTTGATGTCTTTTGAAGGAGAAATTCCTGTGTGAGACTGAGATAGACTGAAACTGAGATACTGCAGCAGCAGCCTCTGTGACAACAACAGTGACAACAGAGGTGGTTGGAGAGCTAGAGATCATCAAGGGACAGGGCTTCACTCGGCATTTCTTAAGTTGAATTAACTGAACAACAATTTCAAGCCTCGAGTTGCAATACTTATGCATGCGTTGGGCACAATATTAAATGATCCTGGAGCATTAAAAGAAGATGGAAAGAGCATACAGAGTCATTATACTAAAAGGAATTGGCAGACACAGAAGAATTTCATGAAACAATGCATGAACCAGAGCCTATATGGTGATGAAGGAAAAAGTTCAAAGTGCTCTGAAAGAATTGGCAAAAAACAAGGCCCCAGGAATTGATGACACACCACATGACTAGGGGATGGGTTTAACTTGCAGAACTAAGTTAGTTTCACAACTTCTCACCAAAGCCACAAGACTGAAAGAGAGCTGGGAAGCGTGCTTGAGAAATTGTGCTGACTGAAGAATTGTAACCTGGTTCTTACCTACATTACCCACCTGTTAACATCCCTAGCAAACCCCATAAGCATGAGTATTGTCTGTGAGTTCTGTATTGCTATTGCAAGGGATTAGTAGACCCAGTAATAGAGCAGTGAAAGCCCTGGGAACCACAATTACTGTTAGAATTGATAGAGAGATAGAGAATTGATAGGATTGGTACAAGAGCCTGGAGGCAAATCTGGCTTCATGCAAATTAATTTTGAAATTTTTCGTATTATTATATTGGGATTCTTCTCCCTTGTGGAGTTAGTTGAACTCAGATGTTGCTGATCTCTTGTTGTCTACAATGTCTTCCCAACAACAACGATACAAAAGGTTCACAGTTTCATGTGTGGGGAGGTAGCCGAGCACATTCACCATCAGGAAATGTTAAGAGTGGTAGGAATGGAGCATGGTATGAAAGAAATAAGACTAGAAAGGGAAGTCAATGCACTATGTGGGGCTGTGTAGACCATGCTAAGGATTTTGATTCAAGAACAATAAGACATTTATTATTGACAATCAATTTAATTATTTTAGTGGTAATGATGGTAGCATATTTACATTTTTTTAAAATATTATTAGAAGAGGTACAGCCATTTAATAGCACTTAAAGAAAGCCAAGCAAGAGATAATTGTGGCTTAGACTGGGATGATGCTGATATAGAATAAAGTAGTGGATAAATCCTGTAAATATTTGGGCACACCAGGACATAGTAGTAGACAAAATAAGTGCGAGATAATGAAGCAAAGCAGGAGAAAGCATGCATGGATCATGTACTGGAAGGATAACCATATCTTTATTGTAATTGAAACCTTGAGAAAGGACAAAGTTTGAGATGAGAGATTATGAGTGCAACTGGGAATGTGTTAAATGTAAAATACCATTCAGACATCTGAGTAAAGAAGTTAAATAGATACCAAGTGATATGAATCTGGATTCAGCTGGAGATTTGGAAATCATCTGTAGAGATGGTAATGAAATTAAACTGCTCTCTTGGACACCAACAGCAGAATGCTAATACTCAACTTTATAGTCTTTATGCCATCCTGTTCTTGAAAATTCACTTATTTTTCTATCTGAAATAGTGGAAATGTGGTCAACCAAATCCTGTAATTTTACCTATCATTTCCTTTCCTAGTTATGCCATCTATATCATGCCCCTGTCTCCAAATACTGGTAAGAAGATTATGACTTCAAACAATGACTATTTGGGGTTATAGTTGCCAATATAGATGAACAGATAGAGAAGAAGTGAGGTAGATAGATGATAGATAGATAGATAGATAGATAGATAGATAGATAGATAGATAGATAGATAGATGATAGATAGATAGATAGATAGATAGATAGATAAACTATAAAGCATTTCCTCTTATTGTGTAAGGTCAAGTCAGAAATGACCCATAGCTGACTCTTCAGTAGGTTTTTAGGGCCAGTAAATTCCATGAGAAGTGATTGTCTATCTTTCTTCTGTAGAACAACTGGTGGATTTGAACTCCATATGTTTGTGCTAGCAGCTCAATTCCTTACTACAAACAATATATGGTATATTAGCAGTCAGGAGACGTATTGCATTGGGAAAGATTATAGTCAAGGACTTCTCCAAATTAGAAGCGATGATATCACTTTGAGGACTAAGATGTGCTGATTCAAGTCTCTTGCTATGCATCTGAGAGCTGGACAATGATTAAGGAGGACAGAAGACTAATTTGTGCCTTTGAATTGTAGTATTGGAGAAGAGTGCTGAATAGTCCATGGACTATCAAAAGACAAGCAGATATATCTTGGAGAAGGTACGGCCACTGTGCTTCTCAGAGGCAGATGATAAACCTTTGTCTCCTATATTTTGGACATGTTTCTAAGAGAGGTTATTCCTTGGAAAGGGACATCATGCTTGGGAAGGTGGAGAGATGGTGAAGGAGAGGAAAATCTTCAACCAAGTGGAATTTACACAGTGATTGAAGTTTGAGTGTGTCAGAGATTTTGAGGATGAAACAGTATAGGACAGGGTTCAGATCTATGGTTCAAAGGGTTATGATGAGTTGTATGGCATCTGACAACAAGTAGTCAGCAAAGCTCCCTGAATGCTTCTTAGTTATTCATAATTTTCATGACCATCAACCTATTTGAGTTCATTATTGTACCTTTCTGCCAATGCATCTTCCTGGGAGTCTCCCTTGCCCTTGTTAGACCTCTAAATTGACCAAATAAGATGTCCTCTTTCAGTGATTGATTCCCCCAGAAGACATGTCTAAAGCAACCAAACTGAACATGCTTTGTTGCGATCTATACGAGTTTCATTGGCCAATTTTCATAAATATTACCTGACCTTTCTTCCTAGTCTGACTTAGTTTGGTAGTTCTGCTTAGATCTATACATTATGAGTGAGTGAGCCTGCTGGTTATTTGCAGTACGTATGACATAACTTCTGGCATCACAGCAACCAATAGGCCATCATAGTTAAACACACACACACACACACACACACACACACACACACACACACACAAAACAACAAAAACAAAAAAACCCAAAACAAAACAAAAACAAAAAAAACCCTTTCAGATGAATGATGTTCTGATATGTAGAAAGAAGATAATTCTCACTAAGCCCAGAGTTAAGAGAAGTAGGCTCATTAACCAGTATAGCATTCACACTTCAGCTAGTGATGAGCTGAAGTATGTCTGGCCCACCTGTACTTTATCTTACGTTGGTTACTACCAATGACCATGACTGAGACTAGCTTCTGGTTCCTTTGTCTTTTTTCCACAGCCTCAATTTTTATTGCTTTCTTACACTGAAGAAACAGCTTTCCCCTTCTGTGCATTTTATCAATAGAGCATTTTCTATGGATTTTATGGTTGGGTTTTTTCCCCCCCACTTTGCCACTTAACACTCTCTTTGTGAGCATTCTCTGTGGTTATAATTATGCAATTAGTCAGTCAGAGGGCTCTGTCACTGGGCAGTGACTGCACAGCCAGATTGTAGCATCAATCCTGCTGGAGATGGACTTCATGATGAGGCGAAAGCTGTCTGCAGAAATAGCAAGGTTTGCTTCAGAGCCTCTTCTAGAATTTTCAGGGACCATTTAACCTACTTTGTACCAACTGTCTGAGACTTTCTGGCCCAGAAAGCAGATTGTATAGCATTTTAGCATTCTGAATCTCAAATAAACCTCAAGAAGAGCTGTTATAAAAATACAGAAAACAATTTCATCTCAAAGGAGAATAAATATGAGTTTTTGCTTTTCCAAATGTAGTTGTGATTAACATTTCCTTCAATTATGGTTTAGAATATACTAGACTTTTTATTTCTTGACTTTACTTCCTTGAGAAGCCTTGTATATCTTCTTTGTGTTCCTTTAAGAAAAACTTCTATCTGTTCCTTCCTCCCTCCTATTTCCAGTTCTTTCAGGGGTAGAACTTTCAAGAAGCCTGAAGGCTGCCTGGAAAACTCTGACATCTCGTTACTCCGTGCTTCAGTGGCTGTTAAATTGATAGTTTCAGAGTGGATATCAAACTATCCACTCTATCAATGTTTTTTAAAAAAGGGGAAAAGATTACAGTCTGTCTGAATCAATGTGACACCTCTCTGACATGTGTGTCTTGATCGTTTTTTCCCAACATATCTATTCCTTTCGGCTATCTCCTTTTCTCAGTGGCTATCTCCGCCAAATAGAGCTTGTCATCTCATGAAAATCACTCCTCATTTTGCTGAGACTTCTCTTCATTTTCTGTACTTCTGTCCAAGAATTATCCTAAGTCTAAAGATTTGCCCTTGGCCTTATTTTCAATGGGCATAGATTGGGTTTGCACAAGGCAAGTGTCTTTCTTGGATTTTCACTTCAGTCAAATTTCTATTTGCAGCACACACATTTCCTTCTCCTCTCTCTCATTTTCCAGCAACAGTTCTCAGCGAGGGCAGCTGCTGCTCGGTGCCGCTTTGGACTTTCCTTTCATTCTCTCTTCACATATCGAACTCATTCTGTCTTGAAAGTTTCTCAGTCTCCACTGGTCGGGGGAAGGTGGGACATATCACAAGTTGGCAGAGTCACAGTACACTGTGCTTTGAACTTGTAAAATTCTTTTTAAAAAGTCAAAATCTTTAGAGGAAAGAAAAGAAGCTCCTGGCACATTTAAACAATGCAAGAACAGGAATGACCCTAGTTTAAAGATAAGGGTTGATGCTATGATGTCAGTTCTTGGACATAACTTCCCAGGAACCTTTAGTTTTGCCAAAGCTCTCTGATTCCAAATGTCTTTTGAGGTAATCTTTCTGTGTCTGGAGAAGTAAGGAAATAGAAAGAACAGGATTTATGACTCTTTCAGTAATTTATCCTTAAGCATACAAACATGATATTTTGCTGTATTCCTTGAAGCCTCTCTACAAGATAAACTTCAGCATCACACACTGTTACTATTGCTACTGCCATTCCAGCCTGACAAAACCCTTTAGAAAAATGAAGTGCAATGAAGATGCCCAATGTCTTCCCTTCCGATTAATCAGCCCTCTTAGGATGCATGACTATTAGCACATGCAGCAATTCTTTTTCACAAAATCCTTGTCTAGCTACTATTATAGAATCATGTCCAGACTGCTTGTGATTTAGTTCAACAGCCCGGGAATATAAATGCCAACTCTTCCGAAGATTCACAGTCAGTGTGGCAGGACAAAAACTCTCTCTTAGATTTAATCTCATTACCTACAGTGTAAGTAGAGAAATAATATCAGAGTGACCATGGAGAAACAATAGACTCGTCTAACATTATATGAGCACTAGTGGAAGAAGAGGAAAAATTGTCTCCCATTCTCTAAAAAGAAAAGGAATTCCATTTATAACAATATATAAATGACAAGAATAAAAGAATTCTGTTTCCTGGAATAAGCTTTGCTTATCCCTAGTTGTAGGGAATTCTCTATTATTTTCCTCCTGTTACTGTACTGATTTATAAGAAATATTGTTGCATTTGAGACTGCTTCTGCGTTATGTATGGGTACAGCTGTGTGAGAATAGTATTTCTTTGTGCATTGCCCTGGTGTCACAATGCTGGCCTTTGTTTTAAGATCATATGCATATTCTTTTGTCAAGGGACCTTTACAAGGATGTAGACAAACAAAAAGTAATAATAAGCAAATGTCTTTCATTTCAGAGAAAATGAGACAGCAGATGGAAAAGGAATATGAAAGAGAAGTGGAGATCCTTCAGGTACAAATATATGATTTATACGTCCCCAAAGCCAGTGTGTATGGGAACAATGCATGGCCTTGTGTGGGCAGTCATGTTAGTAGGTACAGTAAATACAAAAAGAAAGATAAAAAGGCAAAACCAAAACCAAACTAAATGGAATATATTATACTATATTTTTATTTATTATCTTATTATATATAATTTTGTTTCTCAGCATATGCATGAAGTAGATATTTCTTTTATTTCTATCACTCCTTCTCAGTATCTGGGTTTTTTTGCTCTGCATACGCTCATGGGTTTTATTTCTTCACCTCTTCTTATGTAAAGATTTGGGGAAAATACCTGATTAAATCAATACAATAGAATTTTTTAACCTGAAGGTTTCTAAATCCTTAAATTATCTGATACAAAATTCTGTATTTGAAAGTTTATGTATCAGATTCTATAGAGAGTATTCACGACTTTTTATTCTCAAAAAATTCTAGGAGTTTTAATGGTTAAGAATCACTGCCAAAATTTTTAGAAGAGCTGCTAATTTAAAGTTATACATGTGTAATAGTAGCATTTCAGGAAGTTCAAGGAAGATAGATAGAAGCATGAGGAGGAGAGCCTGCTTTAAGAACTAGTAGCCATGGCATCATTCTATATTGGACCTCTGGTAGCTTAATGGTTAAGAAATTGTGGTAACAACACAAAGATATGTGGTTCGAATCCAGCAGCTGCTCTGTGGGAGAAAGACGAGCAGTCTTCTCCAATGTGATTTATTGCCTCTGAAAACTCTTTGGAAGGTGAGCTATTTGTTGGCTCTGACTAAACGGTGCACAACAACAGCAGCAACTATTCTGTATATGAAGGTGCTCTGGTGGCATAGCAGTAGGGAGTTGTGCTGCTAATCCAAAGGTAGCACCTGCCTGGCGGTTCAAATACACCAGCTGCTTCATGGGTGAAATATGGACAATATATTCTCTCATGCAATTTGCAGCCTCTGAAAACCCAGTGGAGATTCAACTATGAGTCAGTTCTGCCTTAACAAGTAAGTGAACAGATTCTATATATTTAACTATTCTTTAAAACTTTCAACTTGCTCTGTTTTGAATACTTGTAACTACTTCAGTTTCTTTGTTTCATGAGAAAAAGTACCCATTTTCTTGAATACTGACTGCTTCAGAGACTTAAGGATATACACTATGGTTTGTGGGCACTGTTGTGCAATCACAAGCTTCAGGTTACTTATGTGTAAGGAAAAGAAGAGAAAAGGTGCTTATTCCATTCTTTTGTTAATTTGAGGGAAGATTTTTTTTTTGCCTGAATTGCCCAAATGACTAAAAATTGGAATTTATCTTTGGAATAAATACATGCATGAAAAACAATGCTTTGTTTATGTTTATACTTTATAGATCTTAAAGTCAGTAAATCAATACAAATGACTGATACACAGCATTTTAAAATATTTTGCTGAAGGAGTTTGATGTAAAAGATGTATACAAAGGAAGATTCAGAGAGGCTGGATCACTTAGTAGAAATGATGAAGCCCAGGGAGAAAACATTTCCTAATTGTGGTTGTTGTTAATGTACCACTGAGTCAGAACCAACTCATAGCTGATTCTACAGAGGGTTTTCAGAGGCAGTAAATCACACAGGAAGGATTGTTCCTCTTTCTCCCTTGAAGCAGCTGGTGGATTTGAACCTGTAGATTGGCAGTGTAGCTTCTTACCATTAGGCTACCAGAACTCCCCACTAATGTTGGGATAGTCAAAATATCTTTTTATGTGGCTATTACTAAGACAAAATACTTTGTCTCAAAGGCAAAAAATAAAATCAAATCAAACACTTTTGTAAAAAAAAAAACAACCAGAAAACATTTTTTTGTTCCTTGAGGAACCCCCTGTTGGATATTTGGAAGGAACCACTAGTTCCTCTTGAAGAAGAACTAATCAGTTCTGACGTTTAAGAGGCTGCCTGCAAATACCCAATTCTTCTTTACTCATTTGAAACCTTTTAGGGTCATTTGTTAAGGAGTTTGTCCTTAGGCAAATTAATCTCAAGCAAAATGAATTGGAGAAGACTGAATTTTGAATCAAAGATAGGAAATAATTTTCCCCCTGAGTTAATTAGCACACATTCTATGAAAAGTAAACTGTATCAAGAGCATTGCTCCCCAGTCATCAACTTCTTGCTCCTGGCTGGTGACATGAGTGCTCCTTCAAATAATGACTGCTTGTCAGGGAGACAGCCTTTCCCTACCTGGCTTTCATACAGATTCTTAGTTTATAGGCAGGTCTCACAAAAGCTTTTGCTGTGTGATTTATGTTTTAAAGAAATGCTTGCCTCTTCATAACTGACCGAAAAAAAGGGGGTTCAGGAAAGATGGAGAATTCTGTCATCTGCTTTATAGACATTCCAGACAAGTCTGGAACAACAGCCCGTTTAAATAACCACTCCATGGATCCATCAAACTGAGCTGAGACATGCCTCAGCAGCCTCTTTCTGTTTCAAAACCAAGCTCTCGGATAAAGAGGTGGATAAAGAAGAGTCTGCAGTCAGCTCATACCTGGGAACTTCTCTGAAACGAGGCTCCCGGAAAGAGTTGAACAGAGCCGGCTGTGACAGAGTAGTTGAATTTTATCTCTGCTATTACACAGAAGCATATGGTTTCCGCCCACAGGAAAAATCTGCTTCTCTTCTGGCTTGCACACTAATGCATGCAAGCAGGGCGAAGACTTTGCTATCAAATGCATCTCCAGGGTTGGCATCTGTGATTAAGGCTTTCTGCTAGCCCTGCATCCTTCCTCCAGGAGGTTCAAGAACCTGTCAAAAACCGAGGCTGTTTCACTCAGATAGTGGAAAGTTAGGTGATTGCCATTAGCTGTTTTTAGCATACCTATCGGTTGGGTCAATGGCCTGCTTCATTTATCCTTTAATTCTGCTTTTAGGATAATGAAGCAATTAAACCACAGTCTTGGAACTTGACATTTAATGGAGAAGTCTCTTTTGGCCACCACTGCTTACAAAACATCCAGTTAAGTTAACCAGGATAAGAAATATCTTGGCTTCTAGTGATACTTACAATGAGATAGATACAGACTTTAGTGAAATTTCTAAATGGAACAAACGGTTTGCTTTTGGCTAATTTACCTAAGGGTTTGTGGTTCAACCTCACCTGGTAACGCCACAAAAGAAAGGCCTGGTTTTTGTAACAATTATGAACAAGAAAATGCTATGGAGCAGTTCTACTTTACAACATATGGGGTCACCAAGAGTCTCAATTTACTCAATTCCAATGAACCTGATTTTTAAGATCTTAGTATTAGAGGCTAGATATAAATAACTGCCCTCCTCATTCTACAAATGGGAGACACTGAGACTATGTTACTGAGCCCAAATGTAAGAGGACTGAATAGTTTAAGAGCATTTATCGGTGGTGGTGGGTGTTGATGTCTTAAAGGAAGAAAAACAATTGAGTGTCTACTGGTAATGGAAGGAAAACTTGTTTTGTTGGTTCTAAACTAAAATTCAGATATTTGTTTCTTCCTTTCAAATACCAAGAAGGTTCACTTAAGACTGCTTCCTACAGCATAGACACAGGAGAGGAGTTGATATTTTGTAGCAGACACATAAAAGATTGAGTTTTTGGCCCCAAAGTTGTACATCTTGACTTTCTGGCGTCTGCATGCATCCTTTCATTAGCATAACACAAATAGCTAACATTTTAGAAATTCAGTTGTTTTACACTCCTTACCTTAATGTCAGATCTTAGAGCCACTGTTCAGAGAAAGACCAAAAGTTCTCTGCTATCAGGAGCACCAAGAAAAGGAAGGGCTTTTGCATATGATGGCCTATAAGCTCTAGATACAGAGAAGCAAGAAGCAGGTTTGCAGAACAAGGGCTTCCAGGGAATGGAGATGGCTCCTGGAGGCAGATCTTACCTGGAAAGAGAAACCTCCTGAATAAGAGGTAAAGAAGGTCCTCCTCTTTTATTTACTTTCCCTGGTGGCATAGTTCATAATGTATAGTGCTGCTAATGCAAAGTCAAAACCATTCTTCAAGGTAAACAGTCTCCTCCTATAAAGATTTATAGTCTCAGAAACCTGATGGAATATAGTTACATGTTGGAGCCAACTCAATTGCAGTGGGTTTTGGTGTTTGCTTTCTTTTTACCTTTCCTTGACTAGAGAATTCACCGGTGCTCCACTGAAGGGCTAGGGAATTCTGGTGGCTTAGTGGTAAGGAGTTGCACTACTAATCCAAAGGCATATGGTTTAAATCCATAAGCTTCTCAGCAGGAGAAAGATGGACAAACCCCTCCCATATGATTTACTGCCTCTGAAAACCTGCTGCAGAGTTAGCTATAGGTTGGTTCTGACTTGACAATACTTGACAATAATAACAACAATTGAGGGCTAGGGTGTCCCTAACATTAACCTGAAATATGATTTGCAGGATACTTGTGATTTATCTTTCACTAGGTTAATTATTTAGTAAATGCTTTATGACTTAGTCCAGCATTTTCTTAATTTATCTGACTTTATACATTTTTTAAATTAACAACTGAGTTGTTAAGGAGACTATACCAGTTGGACCCCAAGCTGACATTCAAGTTACACATTTGTAATTGGTCCATGTAAGTCACACCCCGGACAGATGGGAACCAGAATAAAATCTAAAATCATGATCATATGGTATGAAGTGAAGTGAAGGAATCAGCACTTATTCTGTTTACTGGAATATTATAGAGAGTCAAACTCTAAATATTCTTTCTGTCACTGTCAGCAAACTCTTCTAACAGTTTTGTCTGTTCCAAATCTTGCCCTACTACTGCCAGAATGATCTTGTTAATTTCTTTGCATGGCATAAGAAGCTCTTTATTATCAGACTCCTGCTACCACTTCCAGCCACATGTCCCTCTGGTCTCTAAAGTAACAAACTCTGAAGTAAGGAACACGAGGTTGGTTTTACAGCTGTTTGGACAAAGTGGTGGGAGGAAAAAGAACCCGTTATATTCCTCAGTATTTTTCTACCACATATAATTATAAAAATTCTGATATAAAAATTGTCATAGTTTTCTAGTGATGTAAAAGCAGATACGCTACAAAAAGATAATTTGAACAGTAGTTATGTATTTTCCTATAGTTTAGGAGGTTAGAAGTTTTAATCCAGAGCACTCTAAAACTTTTTCTCACTGTTGGCTGTAAAGGTCTTTGTCTTCTCAATTTGTCTCTTGATTCTTTGGAATAACCACATGTCTTGACATCTGTCTCCCTCCATCTCTTAATGTGTTCCTTTTATGTAGTTTAAGAGAGCGACTCAAAACATTGACCATTTCACTAACATAATCTATCCCAAATTTGGTTATAATAAAATTTTAGAGTTTTTAAACATTCACTTTTGGGAAGGCACAATTCAAACCTTACCATTTACCCTTTCATCACCCACAATTCATATCCTTACCCCTTTCAAAACAGTCACCCCTTAACAGCCCAAATCTTAAATCAACTCCCAAGTCTAAAATCATACAATATTTACGTCAAATATGGGGGAGACTTTAGGCATATTCATTCCATAATGGGACAACATCCTCTTTTCTGAGAACCTATTAAGTATAGAATAAAGATTATTTATTATCATTATTCCAAAGGGCAATGATATAATAAGTACAAGTTATACATTTCCATTATAAGTGGAAGAAATGGTAGAGAAAAAAAAGTTTAAGTGTTCACAATAAGATGTGGATGACTCTGAGAAGAATGGGAATCTCAGAATATTTGATTGTGCTAATGCGAAACTTATACTTGGACCAAGAGGCAGTTGTCAGAACAGAGCAAGGAGACTCTACATGGTCCAAAATTAAGAAGGCGGTTTGTCAGGGATGTATTCTGTCTCCATACCTTTTCAATCTGTATGCAGAACAGATCATCCAGACGCTGGGCTTTACAAAGAGGAATGTGGCATCAGGATTGGTGGAAGAATCATCAGCAACCTGCATTACGCAGATGACACAACCCTGCTTGCTGAAACTGAGGAGGACCTGAAGCGCTTGCTGCACAAGATCAAGGACTACAGCCTCCTATATGGACTGAAGCTCAACATCAAGAAAACAAAAATTCTAACCACTGGGCTAATTGACAGCATCAGTATGGATGGTGAAGAGATTGATATAGTTAACAGTTTTAATTTACTTGGCTCCACAGTCAACACTCTTGGTAACAGCAGCCAGGAAATCAGGAGACGAATTGCATTGGGAAAGCCGGCTGTGAGGGACCTCTCAAAAGTACTGAAGAGCAAGGATGTCAGACTGGAGACTAAGGTGCACCTGATCCGGGCTATAGTCTTTGCAATTATGTGCTATGCATCAGAGAGTTGGATAGTGACTAGGGTAGATAGAAAGAGAATTGATGCCTTTGAGCTGTGGTGCTGGAGAAGAGTGTTGAATATACCATGAACTGCTAGGAGAACAAACAGGTTTGTCCTGGAGAGGGTGAAGCCAGAATGTTCCCTGGAATCAAGGATCCTGAAGCTTCATCTGACATATTTTGGGCATGTTGCAAGGAGGGACTGGTCCTTGGAGAGGGACATCATGTTTGGCAGAGTGGAGGGGCGGCGAAGGAGAGGAAGACTTTTGGTGAGATGGATCGATTCTGTGACTAGAGCAGTGGGAATAAGTGCATTTGAGATGGCTAGGTTGGCACAGGATAGAAGAGCATATAGAGCTCTTGTACATAGGGTCGCTATGAGTCACAAGCGACTCAATGGCACGTAACAACAACAACAAGAAGCAAGTAAAAAGCCAGCAGAACAATTTATATTAGCTTTTAAAGCTTTAAAAGAATCCTCTATTCTCCTATGTTGCTGCTGATTGCCTTCGAGTTGAGCACGACTCATAGCGATCCTATGAACAAAAGGCTTGAAGCTCCTTTACAACTATTGACATTTGTCAAAGTTCATAGAGTTTCTGGAGACATGTTATTTAGGAAGTTGATGCCACTCCTGCTTCCAAAACTGTCATAGTATTTTGCTGTTTGTATATGCCATTGATTTGCTTACAATGTACAATGACACTATGTTTAGCAGCTCTGAACCCTTCCCTATCCTGAGCCAGTTTCACTAACTCTGACACACCAACCTCCATAGCCCCAGTTACTGTATCAATCCATCTCATCCCCTGGGTCTCCCATTCTTGTGCAGTATGCCCACCCTTTTGAGCATGATGTCTTTCTCTAAGAACAGATCTTTCCTGACCATGTGCCCAAAGTAAGTGTGGCAGAGCTTCAAAATCCTAGCCTCCAAGAAGAGAGAGACTTGGTTTCACCCTCTCCAAGAAAGACCTATTTGTTTTCTTGGCAGTCCATGGTATGTTCAAGACTCCTCTCCAGCATTACAACTCGAAGGTATCTACTCATCTTCTGTCATCCTTAGTCATTGTCCAACTCTCTGAAGCATAACAAGTAATTGAGAAGACCATGGCCTGGATCAAGTGCACCTTTGCATCTATATTGACGTCGTTGCTTTTCACTCTGGAGAGGTCAATGACAGTAGATTTTCTGAATGCAATTCATCTTTTGATTTCCTGACTGCTGGTGTTAAGAGTGTTGATTGTGGGCCTGAGCAAGCTGTAATTGTTAACAACCTCAATCTCTTCTCCATCTAATAAGGTGCTGCCATTTGGCCCAATGGTGATAATCTTTGTCTTCTTGATGTTGAGCTTCAATCCATATTGAAGACTACAGTCCTTGACCTTTTGCAGCAAGTGCTTCAGGTCCTCCTCAGTTTCAGCAAGCAAGGCTGTGTCATCTGCATATCATAGGTTATTAATGAGTTATCCTCATATCCTGCTGCCACATTCCTCCTCATAGAGCCCTGCTTCCCGAATGGTCTCTGAGATTCCCATTTTCCTCAAGTTTAGCCAAAATTTATTGTGATCCACACAGTCAAATGTCTTTGCATAGTCAGTGAAACACAGACATTCTTCTGGTACTCTCTGCTTCCTGCCAAGATCCATCTCATTGTCTTCCCATGGAACACCTGGTGGATTTGAACAGTGTGACTTTGGATTGGCTATACAACTCCTATTCTCCTATACCATTGTGCAATTGACTTGTCCTCCAGGCTCCAGGTATTGAACACTTTCTGTGGTTTCTGTGTAAAGTGTCCTTCAGCCTAGATAGATCTACTTTCCATATCCATTGAGAAGACAGCTCTGTTCCCTTGGCTTTGGGTGACCCCACTATACTTATCTGAGTGGCAATCTCATCTCATTAGCCCCAGCAGTCTCTCTTCTTAGGCAAGGCAGCTCTGTACACTCAGCTCTGGGCAGCTGCCCCATCTTCTTGGCTGAACGAATGGCAGTGCTACACTTAACTATGAGTTGATCATGATCTGACTCTTTGAAATCTAGGAGTTTATGGCCCAACTCTTTGAGATTCAGGAAACTGTAACTCTACCCTTTGAACCATGAAGACACTGTTTCTGTGCTCTTCCCACTAGTTCAGGTGATTTCTGAGCTGCTCCAGTTGTCCTTTCCTTTTCTTTCTTTTCTTAGAAGATATAAGATGTAGTTCTATAGGTTTATTTCTTACACACAGAATTCCAAAAAGGCTGACAGTGTTCTTTCCTTTCATTTTTTTTTCTCTCTACCTCTTTTATTCTAAAAGAATAGATTTTCTGCTGTAATAGTTGCTTAGATTCATCAGTTAAAGGCTTAATCACTTTAACAGAAGATCTGTAGCCTCTTTGGTGAGAAGTCTAGGATGCATGCTTTTATATTGCATAACAGAATTTTCTATATATTCAAGTTCTGTTTTCATTTTGCACAGTTCATTTTCAAGTCCATATCTTTCCTCTAGAATTTTACTTTTGGCTTCTTTGGGAGCTTAAAAGTCTCATCTACCAGATATCCAAATTCATTGCCTACAAGTTCTGTCTTTTTCTAAATATTTGAACATACTTTAGACAAATTCTCTTTCACTACGTTAAAAAAATACTCTTCTTCTCTTGTCAAATCATTTTATTTTTAAATAATTTCAATCATCATTTACTTTAACAGTGTCACCAGAAGCACATTTAACATTCACATTTCTAGCAGCATTCTGTTGCTGGCACCATATGTATTCTGTAGGTTGATAGAAACTGTTCCTCTAGCTCTGTTTTGGGCTCTCTGCCTTTGACATTCATTCATAACACAATTGTCTCTTCAAGATGATGTAGGTTTTTATTATTGTTATTGTGTACCATAAAGTCAGAACTGACCCATGGTATGCCCTCCAGCAGGTTTTCAGAGTTAGTTAATTGCACAGGAGGAAATTGCCCATCCTTCTCCTACAGAGCAGCTGGTGGCCATGGACCACATGCCTTTGGGACTGTAGTGTAGCTTCTTGCCACTAGGCAACTCTTTGAACAATTATCCTAGTCCCCAAAATCACTTCCATATTTTAAGTGTCTGTTACAGCAGCATTCACTTCTTAGTACCAAATACTGTCTTAGTTCCTTATTGCTACTTATAATAGAAAGTCATCCACAAGTGAATGAAAAGGAAAAAAAAAGCAAAGTCCTTGTCTTTTCAGGTGCCATTTCCTGTTTCATTGGAGATCTCCATGCATCTTGGCATCTATCATATCCCATTTCTGCCTCCTTAATCTGTTGCCTTTATATTTTGTAAGAGAGTAACTCAAGACACTCCTTGTTAGACTCTTGTCTAACTAATATAACAAACACAACCCATGGTCCAAATAGGAGTGTAACCTCAGGCATGTGGTTGTTTAATTCTGTTGAGTTGGTTCTAACCCATAGTGACTCCACATTGTGCAATAGAATGAAACATTGCTTGGACCTGTGTCAGTCTCACAGTTTCTGCTGTGTGTGACGCCTCCTTTTTAAGCTACAGTGCGTGGTGTCAATCCTTCTGTTGAGGGTCTTCCTCTTTTTTGCTGATGTCTACTTTACCAAGCATGATGTCCTTTTCCAGGGATTGACTCTTTGTAATACCATCCTTAAACCTGTAAGATAAAAAAGCTTAAAAGTTCAGAAACACAACACATACTTTGGGGGAGATGATTCCATCTATAGCAAATATATTTTTATGCTTTTAAAAAAAAATTTACTATTTTGTGTATGTGTACTGTCAAATCGGATCTGACTGGTATTCCCCTTCCTTCTCCAGCAGAGCATCTGGTGGATTTGAACCGTGCACCTCTGGTATTGCAGTTCGGAGTTTTTATGCCTTTATATGGTTCTATCATGTTCTTTTTATACTTTATTGGAAGAAAATGGAAAGACAAAAATATGTTCATGGTCTCCAAAATCACATTCTATAATGTAGAACATTTCTCTGACAATTTTCTAGGTAATTTTAATTGATAGAACTAAGCAGACTAGTTTTGTAGAGCTATGTGTTTGAATCCCAGAATTTCATGTGTCTGAGAAATTCTGGCACCTTTTAGTCATTTTGAAGACATGTGTTGAATAAGAGAGAAAGATTTTCTGTGTGATCAGGGTTTTGGTATATTTTCTGCAGAGGGAAAAATATATAGTTCCTTAGAAAAGAAAAATCCATGAATATATTTAACAAATGTGCAATCCCCACCTGTGAAATAAATCATGCTATTTAGTAAACTACCACCAAATACATCTCAATATGTTAAAATATGAAAACTAATGACTATTCATAAAATTTGAAAGGAAAATATTTCGAGCAACAGATCTATAAAGAAAAGATTTCACTTAACTTTAATAAATGGGACTTGGAAGATGACTTATGGTCTTCTGCATTTTCTTGCATTTATAAAATAATAGGCTTATGAATCTTCTTTTGTCTGACAGGGTCAAGTAGCATGTGGATTTCCTTTCCTCTTTATGTCAACTATTCAGATGCAGTAAGTAAAGTGCATTTGAATTATCCCCATTTCTCTGGTGGAGAGAGTTATATTTTATGCTCTGTGGAAACATGAGACTCATGATACCTTTAGCGACAGCATTCCTAAATTCATCCCCAACGAACCTTCAACTTACTACCTCATAAGAGACTTAAATTTGCTACAGGTTTAAGGTCATATTTTTTTAAATGAAAATAAGCACTTGAACTTGAGTTATGTCTTTTTATACTCTCATTGCTTTTAAAGAAGTGATCATCTGTGGTAACATCTTAGAATCACCATCACAAAAAATCGAGGTCCTGAGCAAATAAATACAAATTCTGCCATTTTATCCTAAAAACAGAAAAGAAAAGGGAGGGGGGAAGCCTCTAGAAAGATTATTTTGGTATTTAGCCAAAGTCAGCATGGAAATGTATGAGAGCCACAATATTTGCAATTAAAGCATATTGAAAAATATAACCATATCATTAACTATAGTACAATTGCTAAGTAGGAAGAGATATTTTATTGTTACATTTTTTATGAAGCATTTTTTGGTTATTAAAACTAATTTTTCCACTACTCATATTTCATCCCATACATGGAAAGTAGTTATAACATCAAAAGCAATTCTGCTGATCCAGCAAAGAATGTGGAATGTTGCAATACTATAGTATTGATTTTTTTTTAAGATCCCATGCATAACCTTGTAGTGGTTTTATTTTAGATAGAAAAGATGCATATATTCAGTTCTCCTTCAGCATGTAAACACCCTTTCCACAATCTCTGCAATGGCCTTTGCTCCCTTGTTTAGATCAAATCCATTTCTGTCACTTTGAAATATTTTGTTGAGCTCATCACTTTATTTTCTTCTGGGCAAACAAGAGACTGCTCTGTTTCTTACTGGCTTCAGTGCTTCTCACAGCCAACTTTGTTTGTACTTCTGTGAAAAAGAAATTAAAAAGCTGAAACTGCTTCCATCAAGTCGATTCTGACTCCTAGTGACCCGTTAGGACTTGACAGAACTGCTTTGTTGAGCTTACAAGGCTGTAATCTTTACGAAATGCACAGCCACATCTTTTCCCCTCTCAGTGGCTGGTGGTTTCAAATCACCAATATTTCTGTTAGCATCTGAGTGCTAAGCCAGTGAGTCAGCATATCTTCTTGGGGGAAAAAAAATTGTCTTCTCAATTTCTGTAAAAGAATCAATGTCCTGATTATAACAGCTATCACTTTAACTTTGTGCTGTCTTTCATTGTTCCCTGAAGGCTATCTCTGTGCCTGACCACTTACCCTCTGATTCTTTTTTCCTGAATTCTGCCAGTATTCATAGTAGGGATTTCTTATAGAGTGCTATTTAGAGTTTCTAGCTTGTAACTCATTCTCTGATTTAGTATATTTAATTCCAAGTAGGTGCTGTCTGCATTTTTGTACTAGACACGTTCAGACCTTGAGATTGTGTTTCTTTTCAAAGTTTGATTGGGGTTTTTTTTTTTCTGTTCCCGGTGATTTGAAGAGTGCAGTTGAGAATCTGCTTTGATTGCAGGGAATAAGAGATAAAGCATAATGACTATGAAGTGAGAATGATATTTTGAGCCAGTAGGTGTTGTTGAGTTCTGTTTTGGGGCCAGTAGTGGCATTAAAAACTAAGATGTGTACAAAAGTCTAAAGAAGGAAGTGGAGAGAGAAGAGGGAATCTGTGTATGGGGAGGGTGAAAATTATGAGGTCACAGAGTTTGGTAGGCAGAGGGAAAGAATTAAGAATGATCCAGTAGGTACTTGATAAGATGGGGTAATATTGAGCATACATCAATGATGATTAATTTTATAAAACACAATATAAGGGAATGATCATATGAAACACAATGTGAATGAAAGAATGTATGAAACACAATGTATATAATAAATGAAACACAATATGAATTTTGTATGCAAACCAATATAAAATAAAAATAATTTTTAAAAATATCCTCTTAACATATCTGTCACCATTTTTAAGTTGAAGAAGTGTTTAAATTGACCATTCAGTAAATAGAACATTCTTTGTGCCAAACACCTGTCTAATAGTAGTTCCACAGCCATATCAAGCATTAAATCTTACATAAAATAAAGATTTCAGCGACTGAGGACTAGCACTTTCTCAATATCATAATCCTTCAAGAGTGCTTTCTCTATGTGGAGCTTTTTGAAGTTCTCTCTCTTCTTTCCCGTCCCATTTAAATGCATAAAATCTATATAATTAATCATCTAATGCATCTTCTTTCTTGTAAAATGAACATGATTAATGATAATAATTGCAAATGGTCTGATAACAATTCACAGCTTTGGGTGGTTTTGCAGGTTTTCAAATGTATTTGCCTAGACAGACTTGCTTGTCTGCTGAATTCTTTGGAGAAACAGTCACCAGGAGGGGCTGTGTTAGCAAGTGAACCTGAGCATTTGCTTACTAGTGTCAAGTGACGGATTCTAGGTACCACACAATTTGTGTTAAAGTTCATTATACTAGAAAGTAAGAATTGCTACAAGTAAGGATTGAATTCTTCAATAATACCTACTTAAAGTAAATTAGTTATAGAATTAGTTTTAAAATAGATTATTTGGTGCCTCAGGCTTTAATTAAATGGAGTGAAGGGCTCTGTTCAACAGCAGTGAAATAAAATGTGAGCAATGGTCTATGAGTTTGTAGGAAGAAGTTACAGCAGCCTCCATTACAGCTGGAGTAACTCTGGGCAAATTCTTGGCTTTGAACGTATTCTATGTGGGTCAGTCATGGCCACTGTGGAGAAACAGAGCAGGTCATAATTTATACTAAGAAAATAACAAGAACGGAAAAGTTAGAGGTTAACCCCTGGAATAGAAGACTCAAAGGAATCATGAGGGTCCTGGCTAGAAGCCTGATGTGGTAGAATAGAGTATCACCAGGACTGTGGTGAGTGTTGTTGTTAGGCTAAGGATGACTCAGAGTGACCTATCACCAGCTGATTGTCTCTTGCCCTGTCCTGTGATATCTTCATCATCTCTGATACACTTGAGCCCTTTGCTTCAGTCCCTGTGTCAAGCCATCTCATTGAGGGTCTTCAACTGCCACTTGAAACTTGGCACCACTGCTTTCCAGTTCCGCCATTTAAGAGATTTAATTACTATGCAAAATGCCATGATGTGCAAGCAGTGTTTTGTTTTTAAAGAGGAAGACTAAATTATTAGCAGGCTTGTTGTTAGATGCTGTTGAGTCAAATACAACTAACAGAAACCCTATGAACAACAGATCTGAATCCTGTCCTATCTCGTGCTATCCTCTTCACCTCTGATACACTTGAGCTGATTGCTGCAGATTGTGTCATCCATCTCATTGAGGACCTTCTCCTCTTTCACTGATTCTCCACCGTTTCAAGTATAATATCCCTTTCCAAGAAATAGCCTCACCTAGCAATATGTCCAAAGGATGTGAGACAAAGCTTTGCCATCTTTGCCTCCAAGACCCACACTGGCACCTTGTCCAAGACATATATTTATTCATTCTTTAGGCTGTCCATGAGATAAACAGTACTGTTCTCTAACACCACAACTCAAATGCATCTGTTCTTCTGTCATCTTTATTTATTGTCCAGCTCTCAGATGCATAGCAAATGATTGAAAAGACCATGACTTGAATAAGTGTGCCTTAGTACCTTACTAATACGCTACAGACCTCTAATTTCTCCTATTCTGGATATTATTTCTGCACACTCATATTTTACAGATTCTAGTCTTTCCAGGGTTAGCTCCATCAACTGTGACTGAACCAGGAACTTTTTAAAAGCCTTAGGCGAGCTGTGTTTGTGGTAACTTGCGGCCACAAGTGAGCAACAATCTTTAAAAAGATTTATGGATTTTAATAATAGTCCCGAAGATTACTTTTAACATAAAAAGTAGTAGAACTTCTAATTAAGTTTTTAAAATAAAGCAGAAAACATAAAGGTGGAAAGTTCGTATCTGCTACAGGCTTCTCAGTGAGTGTTTGGGGGATGCTTTTGAGTTTCACAAATTGCAAATGTAGCTCTTTATTGCTTTCTCTTATTTCAGTAATCTTCACCAGAACTTTTCACTGCTTTGAAGAGTTGTTTTCATTTCATTTTAGGTCTTACTGCTCTATTCTAGTTTATAATTGATCTGGAAAGTGCTAAGTTAGCTTAAAGATTAATGGTAGATTTATTCTCAAAGACATCACGATTTAGGCCTGAATCTTTGTAACTTCTTGGTGTTATCCCCTGAAACTGCCAAGAAATTAAATATCATGAGATTGTACGTACCTGCACTGTGAAAACAAACTCTTTAATGTAATGCTGCTTCAGGATGGGGACTAATTCTTAATCTGAGCTGATCATCAATAATATACATAAATCTTTGGTACAGAATGAAAAAGCTGGTTCATGCTTTCAAGATTCATTTTTGCTGTTTCTCCTCTTGCAATTGGCTACTAAGAAAATAATAACTGGCCTCACGGATTTTTTTAATTATTTTTTAAGTGCCTGTGCGGCTTTGTCTGTTTTGGCTAAGGCATATTTAGCTAAAGTACATAAATAAACTTCCCTGAAAGACAAGATCCTGTTGATTTAAGCTATCTAGATATTCTTGGTACCAGCGTCTAGGAAACCAAAAGATGAATTGTGCTGGGAAGGTCTGCTGTCAAGGACCTCTCCAGTGTACTGAAGAGCAACAATGCCAGTTTGAAGACCAAGGTGTGCCTCATCCAGGCCATAGTCTTCAAAATTACTTGCTTTGTATCAGAAAGATGGACAATGACTAAGGATGATGGAAGGAAAACAGATTTGTCCTAGAGAGGGTGAAAACAGACTGTTTCTTAGAGGCAAGGGTTCTGAAGCTTCATCTGATACACTTTGGACATGTTGCAAGGAGTGACCAGTCCTTGGAAAGGGACATCATACTTTAGAGGGTGGAGGACAGCACAAGAGAGGAAGACCCTCGAAGAAAAAGATTGATTCAGTGACTGGGGTAATAGGGGTAAACGTGTCAGAAAAAATAAGGTTGGCTCAGGATAGAGCAGGGTTCGGAGCTGTTGTACATAGAGTCCCTATGAGTTACAAGCAACTCAATGGCACTTAACAACCCATTACTGTGTTGGAGCTCTGATGTCTTCATGGTAAGGAATTGCTCTGCCATTCGAAAGGCATGTGGTTTGAAGCCGCCAGCTATTCTGCAATAGAAAGATGGGTAATCTATTATCTCTGAAAACCTGATGGAGGATCAGCTATGGCTTGGTTCTGATTCGAAGGTACATAATGACAATAGTTACTACGAAAGAATCCCATGTACACATAGAGAGGTGACTGGAAGCAGTACTGAATTGGAAATAGAGTAGTCTGGTTTTCTACATATGATCAAATATTAAAGTTTGACTTATTTATATGTTTGAAATTGTTACAATAAGACTTAATGACTTTGAAGAAGTTCAGCTAGTTTTCAAGTGCTCAAAGTTGTCCAGTAACAGTGGGTCACACATGCTCTACTAAATTTCCAACCAAAACATTTAGAGGTACCATCTCATATACAATTGCAGGGACGATGATATTATTTTATAAATTCTGAGCACTTTAGGTGAGGCAAGAAGTGTGATTAGAGTGAGAAAAGGCAGTTTACATAACTATAATGAGTACTTCTCATCTGATATTTCATCTCCAAGCTCTTACTTTGCATTCTCTGTTATTGAACCCAATTATCATTTTCCACATTGTTCCTCTTCAGGGCAATGCCAATTTTTTTAATTTATAAATTAACTTTTTCTTGTGTTTTTGAGTAAAAGTGTATAGTGAAAATGGAATTACCATTCAACAGTTCCATATTGTCTCGTTGTTTCATAAGATTATAATAGAAGATTTCTATTTCCTTTCTATAATTACCATTTCCCTTTACCCTTTATTCCAGACTCTTCCTGTTCTGTGATCTTTATCACTATGCAAATGCTCTTTTGATTTTGTACCGTTGATTACGTAAAGGAGTGTGTTCCTCTCTGATGTTAATGATCACTTTGCAGGTCTTTTTGGCTGAAAGTTGAGACAAAGAGTTGATTTCAGTTCTTAATTTGAAAAGTAACCAAGGATTCCAATACATATTATTAAACTGATAAGCCTAGTCTTTTTATGGTTTTGATTTTCATTATACATTTTTTTCCACTCTAACATAGACCTTCTATTGTGATATTTTTAGGGCAATCAGCAATGGACATCATCTAGTTTCCCTAGTCTCAGCATCATGTAGACTGAAGTCTATGTGGGTCCATTAGTCCTTTGGATTTATGGTCTTGGTTATTCTTCACAATGATAATTCTTTGTGATTTTGCCATTTTTGTGTGTGGTACACATACGTTTATAATGTGAAATGGCCACGTTTTAGCATTTTTTTGGTTGGCCAGAAGCCTCTTGTTGGGAACCAATGAGAGCCTCATGCATGGGTCTACAGCCTTTGAAAATTCATTTGGGCCCTCAGCCTGGTTTTAATTGTTTTTTAAATGAACACTCCTAAGTTGTATAGCACTGTTCTGTCATTTCTCTATATTGAGGTATCTTTGGATTGCTGTGATACTGAATGTTGTGCCACTGGTCTGTCAAGTGCCATAATGGTTACACATGGTTGACAGTGTTTGATAGAGCTCACAGATTAACGCAGGCTTGGAAGCAAGAATGGCATCCACTTCCTAAACATGCCTGTGGAAACTCTATGAACTTAGAGAAAGGACAATAGTTATAGAACAAGATTAAAGTCTTTTATTTAAAGGGTCAGTACTACATGACACTTAACAGCAAAAACAATGTATAATAACAAGCCTTTGTCTTCCATTATGGACTTGGATGAAGCAGCTGGACTCTAGGATGATGGTCTTGTTTTGGTTGAGGATCGGTGTGGATTGTTTCATTGTTTCTATTTAAGCCTCTTGTTTAGAGTCAACAAAACCTCCAGAAGGGCATTTTAGGCTATGCCTTTGTCTCCATTTTGGAGACTGGGTGAAGAGACCGGATTTTGTTAAGATGGGCTCTCTTATTTTGGTTGAGGGTCATTGTGGAATATTTGGTTGTTTGGGTTTTTGTTGGTTTTGGGAGGTTTTTTTTGTTTGTTTGTTTTTACTTAAGCCTCTTGTTTAAAGTCAACAAAACCTCCTGGAGGGCCCTTGTATTTAATAGTTGGGTCTGAAGGATTATATTTTAATCCTTTGTTGCTATACTTTGGAGGAACATTCTTCTAAGTCAAACAGTACTCTTCTGTCAATTTGCTATGCTGAGGTAACCTGGGTTTGTTGTGATGCTGAACCTTGTACGATTGAGGCTTCAAATGCGTAATGGCTTTCCGTGGTTGACAGTGTTTGGTGGAGCTCCCAGTTTTGGAAGAAGGAGTGGCATCCACTTCCTAAAACACATGCCTCTGGAAACTCTATAAATTTAGAGAAACAATAGTTACAGAAAGGCCTCAGGTCTTTTGTTCATAGAGTCACTATGAGGTGTGCACGACTTGATGACAATCAACAAGAAGAAGGCTGGAGTTTGATGATGTATTTAAAAGGTTTTGAGATAAAGAGAAGAAATGGCAACATACAGCAGAGAATTTTTGAATTAAATTCTCATTTCTTACACCCTGAGTCAATCTTTTTTAAAAAAATTTTTGATCTGCTTTATTTCTCTCCTGCCAGTATGCTGTTACCTTTATCATTAAAAAAAGAAATTCTTTTCATCTGTCTCTTGTTTCAGGTTAGAGTCCCAACAAATATTTGTTTTTGCAAGACACTGTAAAGAAATAGAAACCATTTTACTACTTTGTTATTTAAATTGAATAAATGGTTCTTTTCCTCATTCACTCTTCCCATATAGATCAAACATCTTCATTTTGGTAATCCATTCTCAATTAATAAATGGGTAGTTCTTGTTTTTTGACTGAGTTAGTTGTTTGGAACTGAGAACATATTTTCTCACAGAAACAGTCCTATATATGTTAATACTCATTAATTAATTACTTTTGTTTAACAAAATTTTACTAACCGTGATCAACAAATATTACTCAATCTATTGGAAAGATTTGACCTTTGGAGTTAAATCATTGTGAAAATTTTAACTGCACCTCTCACTGGATATAAGATCTGGAAATGCTAAGTAATCTCTCACACCTCAGTTCCTTTTCTTTAAAATGGAGATACAAGTACATTACAAAGTTGTTGGGATTAAATATAAATTGTTTGGCACATAGGAAGCGTTCTATATTCTATATACATTTCTTGCTACCCTTTCAAAATTCAGAGCTCAAATTATCTTTTTTTGTACCAGGGGGGAAAAGTCCTGTATTCACTCT
>NW_006399763.1:31014320-31025076 GCF_000299155.1 Elephantulus edwardii | reverse complement strand
TGTACACATTGGATCCAGCTTGTACAGGAGGAGATTACCCTTCTTTCTGCAGTGGATCTTTTGTGGATTTGAACCACACTCCTTTGGGATTGCAGCACAGCTTCTTGTCACTAGGCCACTAGAGCTCCCGAGGTAGTAATTTTCAAAATCATCGCTTCTACATACTGCTTAGTATTCCATGGTGTGAATGTACGATCATTTCTCAGTTCATTTAATTGTGGTTGGACATTTGTACAGTTTCCATGTTCTTGCAATGGTGAATAACACTGCTATAAACAAATCTCTGTGCCTCAGTTTTAGATTTCTCGGGGTATATTCCAATCAGTGGATAGTTGTGCCATATGGAATTTCTATGTTCAGCTTTTTGAGGAAACACCAAATTGCCTTCTAGAGTGGCTGTACTGTTTTACAAGCTCACCAACAGTGTATAACAGTTCTTATCTCTCCACATCCTCTCCAACAATTTTTATTTGCTGTACTGTTAAACTTTGTCATGGCTACTGAGGTGAGATAGTGTCTCATTGTGGTTTTTATTTGCATCTCTCTCAGTGATTTTGAGCATTTCTTCATGTCTTTTGGCCATCTGAACATCTTACTCTGTGAAAATACTTTCCATGTCTTTTACCCATTTTGTAATTTTTATCAGCCTTTTTCTTGAAGATGTCCTGTAGGATTCTGTAAACTTTTGATATGAGACTTTTGTCTGAAATGATATTGCCAAATTTTTTTTTCCCCCAATCAATAGGTTTTCTTTTCACTGTGTTGGAAAATGTTTTTGAGGCACACAGGGATTTAATGTTTAGAAGGCCTCATTCATCAATTTTATCCTCTCCTGGTTGTGTATTTCGGGCTGTATTTGTCATCTTTTTTAGAATATAAGCTAGGCCTTCTAAGTTTGGTTCTACTTTGTCTCTTATGCTCTTTATGGTTTTGTTCTTTTCTCCTAGATCTCTAATTCGCCTTGAGTTGATTTTTTTGTACGGTGTGAGATGCAGATACCATTTCAGCTTTCTATAAGTATCAGTCCAGTTTTACCAGTCCCATTTGTTGAAGAGGTCATTATTTCCCCATTGGATAGTTTTCATTTCCTTGTTGAGTATCTCTTGACTGTAGATAGATGAGTTCATTTCTGAGTTCTCAATTCTGTTCCATTGGTATTTGTTCTGTTCTTGTACCAGTACTATGATGTTTTGGTGGTTACTATTGCTGTGTAGTAGGTTTTGAGGTCAGGGTGAGTGTTATTCCTCCCACTTCTTTTTGCTTTTCAGAAGTACTTTGCTTATTCAGGGTCTCTTTCCAAATTAACTTGACAATTTCCTTTTCAATCTCCTTAAAAATTGAATTTAGTTTCTGTATTGGGATTATCTCTCTGCATACATGTTGTTCAAAATTGGGAAGGGTGTACGCCAGGGATGCATCCTGTCTCCATACCTTTTCAACATGTATGCAGAGCAGATTATCCGAGAGGCTGGGCTCTATGAGGAGAATTGTGGCATCAGGATTGGTGGGAGGTCTATTAACAATCTCCGTTATGCAGATGACACAACCCTGCTTGCTGAAACTGAGGAGGACCTCATGCACTTGCTGCAAAGGGTCAAGGACTTCAGCCTTCAGTATGGACTGAGGCTCAATGTCAAGAAGACAAAGATTCTCACCACTGGACCAACTGGCAGCGTCAGGATGGATGGCGAAGAGATTGAGATTGTTCACAGCTTCAGTTTGCTTGGCTCCACAGTCAACACTCTTGGCACCAGCAGTCAGGAAATCAAAAAGCATATCATGGTGGGAAAGTCTGCTGTTAGGGACCTCTCTAAGGTACTCAGGAGCAACAGTGTCTCTCTGGAGACTAAGGTGCGCCTGATACAGGCCATGGTATTTGCAATCGCTTGTTACGCATCAGAGAGTTGGACAATGACTAGGGAGGACAGAAGGAGAGTGGATGCTTTTGAGCTGTGGTGCTGGAGAAGAGTACTGAACGTACCATGGAGTGCCAGGAAAACAAACAGATTTATCTTGGAGAGGATTAAACCAAGCTACTCCTTGGAGGCAAGGATTCTGGGGCTTCGTCTGACATACTTTGGACATGTTGCCAGGAGGGATGGGTCCTTGGAGAGGGACGTCATGCTTGGGAGGGTTGAGGGACAACTCAGGACGGGAAGACCCTCTATGAGATGGATTGATTTGGTGACTGGGGTAATCGGGATGGGTGTGTCAGAGGCGGTGCAGTTGGCGCAGGATAGAGCAGGGTTTAGGGCTGTTGTGCATAGGGTCGCTATGAGTCGGAAATGACTCGACGGCACATAACAACAACAACAACATTGGGATTATATTGAATATGTAGATTACTTTTGGTAGGATTGCCATTTTCACAATATTGAGGCCTCCTATCCATGAACAGGGACCATTTTTCCATTTATTTAGTTCTTTTATTGTGTTTTACAGAGATGTTATATAGTTTTCTTTGTATCTCTAGTTAGATTCACTCCCAAGTATCTCAATTTGTTGTTGGCTATTGTAAATGAATGGTATTCCTTCTTGGTTTCCTTCTCTGAGTGCACTAGGAGTCATACTGATTTTTGGATATTGATTTTATATCCTGCCACTCTATTAAATTTGTCTAGTAGGTTTAACAGGGTTTTTTTGTTGAGTCCTTGGGGTTTTCTGTGTACACTATCATATCATCTGCAACAGTTTCACCATCTCCTTTCTGATCTGGATTCTTTTCATATCCTTTCTTGTCATACCATCCTAGCAAATACTTCCAATACAATATTGGATAGAAGTGGTGACAGTCTGCTCCCTGCTCGCAAGGATGTTTCTTATTTCTTAACCTCTTACCCAGTGAATTCCTTCAGTGTAACAGCAATTCACTGCCTCCTAATACAGCTGTAGATGTTTAATATATCTTTGCTCACTTGCCTTGGCCAAGTCAGAAGCTGCTCATTGGTACACTGAAAACATCAAAGAATTTCACTTTCCTGCCCAGGTCATGGAGCCTTGAAGTGCTTTCCAGCTACACAGCCCTCCTTTGAGAAAAGCAGTCCGAAGGTTTTTACTGTAGTGTGGCTATGGCTTGTAATAGCAAACCTAGTCCTGCTATGCTGATCACAGCTATTTTCCTTGGGTTCTGCACACAGATGGAGGCAGCCATATAGAGAGGAGCTCATCAACTCAGACATCTGCCTGTGAGAGGTCTGATGATGAAATCTACCCTGAAGAGATATTCAATATAAGGTGGATTGGAATCCATACCTTTCCAATCCTGACTCATCACTTTTGAAGCACGCATAACATTAACTATTATGTTATAACTGTTAGTACAATGTGCAACAGGGTATGTGTGAAAGAATAGAAACACAGAGCGCAGAGCTTCCCAATTGCCCGTAAGTGGGGCCACCAGATCGTGCTGCAGCCTGAAGCAATCAGAGCTACCCAGAGACAAGGTGAGCTGAACCTCCACTCACACCTGTGAGCAAACATAATGGCCAACCTTTAAAACCACTGAGAGGTGGGTTGTTTCAACGCTGTTACATAGTACTTTAGGGATTGCGTAGAAACAGAACTAGAATTAGATAATTAAGGAGAATGAGAAACCCAAAACCTGAAGGTCGGGCAAAATACTGAAAATTCCTATAGACCTAGGTCACACAAAACCTGTAGGTCAGGCAGGAGGATGAGTAAGGAGGTCACACTGGCAAACACCTATTTATAGTCTGGAGGAAGACTATACATTAAGGAAACTGCCCTTTTGTTCTTAAGCCTCCATCTGATTGGTTAAGTCCACCTTTGAAATGAAAGGCAATCTGCTTAATTAAGGCCAGCTGATTTAATCATATGAAACTACTTAATGACAGCAACAAAATTGGTGTGTGATTAACTGGGCACTATATCCTGAACCATAGTTTGTTAAGTATGGTGTGAAGATATCTAAACGTTATCATTACTCTTTTCTTTTAAAAAAATAAATAAATAGGAGAACAAGAAACAAACAAGCTCTTCCACCACAGGTGATTTTTGTCTGTGGATGGGCCACCACCTCCTCCCCACCCCCCAGGTCTCTATGGTCAGAGTTCAGGGATTTGGAAGCTTCTGCAGCTGATGAGGCTGTTCCCCAAGTCTCCTCTACTTCCCATTGCTCTTGCAATCAATTCCTACCAACTGTGGGTATGACTTTCACATGATTTTAAGAGTCTTGACTAATACAGTCAAGAAATAGCAGAGGGAAGAAAAAAAAATACTTATACATTAATTTGACCCCGTTTTCTTTTTTAGTATTTCTTCTAAATTCTAGCTCTGCTACAGTAGAGGAATTTGGCCTGAACGCTGCAGCATTACATTCCTGCAAGCTTTTCAGAATAGAGTTGGGTTTCTGTGTGCTGTGCTGCTGCTTCTCTAGCTACAATGGCCTAATAATACTCGCCATCGCCCAACTTCCTCTCAGGGAGCTGGAGAGAATTAATGAGACAGTGTTTGCAAAGTACTCCAAGCCTCTCTGAGGAAAAGGAACAATAGTCAGATAATGTGCATATCTGGAGTTGACACTCATTTGTTCCTGTGTATCTATTTCAGATAGCTTGGTATCTTAGAAGCAATAATTTGGAAGGCACAACCTCCTGCCCTTCTCTTAGTAACAGCAAGCATTTTGCTTGGAGCTGAGATATTTATTTCCCACCTTTTTGGCCTTGCTGAGTTTTGAAATGATCAATTCCGTGCTGCTTGTCTCTAATCTTCTGAGAGATGCTGTTGGTACAAACTGTACTGTGAGACTGTGAGGAAATGACAGCACAGCCCGCATGGAGGCCCTGCTTTTGGTTTCAGGATGTCTACAGGGACTGCTGTTAAGAATATGTGTCTAAAGAAGGAGCTCATTCTAATTCTTGGTGCACAGGTGAGTTAATAAGTGTGTGCATTGAGACCAAGAGCTGATGTATCAAAGATGTGGCTCTCTATCACCTCAGGGGTGTTCTTAATAGTGGTGCCGGGTTTTTCCCCCCTTTCATTTTTATCAAATGTATCAACGGCTGTCATTGCTTCTCAAAGAAAGCACTTATTAATATGTATAAGGTAAGACTGTTCCTTTCTAAGAATTAACTTTACTCACACTCATTATATCCAATCTTAATGCAAATGGAGAAAAAAAGATAAAACATACCACACACACACACACACACACACACACACACACAACCTAAACAATAAAGACACCATAGCTCTAAACTTTCCTGAGGCAGAAAATGTTATGTATTAATGTAAAATAAAATGCAGTCCCTTGCTTTTTATATCCTTCTCTGATGCTGCAGTATTTGCTAGATAATGATATATATTTTTTTTTCTGTTTCTGAGCCCAAACATGCTTCATTTTTATATGATACACTGAGGATATATCAGTAACTAAATAATGCTATGTGAACACTGGTAAAGTCTCCTTCTAATTTATTTGAGATGAGTGTCTCCTATTTGTCTCAGGCAATGACCAATATTCTATTTATATCTGTTTTAACCATCAGATAGTTGATTCAAATCTCTGCTTTTCATATAACCGTTATATGAACCTACTATTTTTCATGTATATTATGCTTTCATTTCCCTTTTGTCAAAACTGTTAATCCTGAGAAGTAGCGCTGTGATGACCATTTGGAACACATTGATAGTCATCATTTATTGGGTGTTTTCTGAATGCAGGTTTCTTAAGGAGTCACAAAGGGATTGCAGATCTAGTTTCCATTATGAGTAGTAATTATAACAAACAACTACTGAATGTTTTCTAAGTGGATGGTTCTCTAATTTCCTTTCATAATTAATTTTAATAACCACACTTTAGTAAATTATTATTATAGACCTTTTATGGGTGAGGACAATGAATTAAGAAAAACTGATGCTTTAAAATTATTGGCAGAGAGCAATGAATATCAAAAGAGTTACCCATGGCGTGCAAGTTTTAGCAGAGTTGTCAGGATAAAACAGACGAGGAAGATGGCTGTATAGAGCTGCTTCTGAAAATTGGCCAGTGAAAACTTCACCAGGTGCCCTGATGGTGCAGCCCACAATGAGTTGTGCTGCTTTCTCATAGGCAGTACGAATCTACAAGTCGCTCTGAGAAAGGAGATGAACAGTTTCCTTCCTTGTGATTTACAGCCACTGAAAATCCATCAGAGGCTCAGCAATGAGTGGGTTCTGACTCAACAGCAGTGAGAGCGAGCGAGCTAGAGAAATCAATAGCTAACAGCAGAATGTTTTCTGGTATGGTGCTGGAAGTTGAGCCGAGATGGTCTGAAGTTGGAAAGCACTCAAAATACACAGTGGCTGCAACCGTGGACTCAAGACATTAGCAACACTCATGAAGATGGCGCAGGACCAGGCAACATTTTGGTTAGTAATACACAAGATTACCATGAATAAATAAGAGGCAACCTGAGAGGAATTAACAGCAGCAGGACTAATATGTGTCTCAGAACATTTTGATGCTTTCCGGACTATCCATATGAGCAACACATTTTTGTCTGTGTGTTCAAACTGAGTTCCTTTCTCTACTTGTCTTTTCAGAGGTCAGAGCCTCATTTTATGTCTTTTTCCTAATTCACACCATTATTTCTTAGCACTCCTATCCAAGGTGGGTGGAGTGGGCATAGGACAGGTATTTGTCATCTTTCCAATCTTTCCTCCTCTTCTCCAGTTAGTGGGATGGCCTGCTTCCCTCCTTTATGTGCTTTTTTCATGTCAGTAGCTATCAGGGTAGCTCTTCCAAAGGAGGTGTTAATATCACCCTGCCAATTTCATCAGTTTACTAAATGGTCATTCAGGAGAAGCCTTGGCAGGCTCCTTGGCAGGGAAGCCTTCCCTGACACTGAGAGGATTTTAGAACTGAGTCTCTGTTTGCTGGTGCCAAGTACCCCAGCTGTGTTTTGCGACCCCTATGTTATCTCCATTTCTGTCTTAACCAGGGAGTTATTACTCTGACCCTGGGGCCTTCTCAGTAATGCATTTTAGAATCCACTAAGAAGAGAATAGAATAGAATAGAATAGAATAGAATAGAATAGAATAGAATAGAATAGAATAGAATAGAATAGAATAGGATCCATTGTGTAAAAAGACCCTGACTGGTGCAAGTGATAATATAATTGATTGCAAACAGAAAGGTAGGAGGTTCAAGCCCACTCAGAGCACCTTGGAAGAAGTACCTCAGAGCACCTTGAAAGAAGTGCATTGTGATCTACTTTTGAAAATTCAATCATTGAAAACACTGTGGAACAGAGTAACACCTTTGGGGAACACTATGAATTACATTAGACAATACCAAGTGGTTTGGGTTTGATTTACATTGGGGATGCTGCTTCTTGCTGGAGTAGCAATGAAGACCCAGGCTGTGCTTTGTTCTAGGTGCTCCAGATACATCAGGGAAGTTCTAGAATCAACAATGTCACCTGATCTGCTCTGGTTCTGTCTCATCCTTTTCCAGTAACAGAGTTTTACTGGGCACTTCCTTTCTGTGGGCTCTTGTCCATGCATCAGGCAGAAAGATTTCCTCTCAAAGGCTTTGACCCAAAGAGGAAGATTTTTCCCCCCATGCTTTTTGGACACATTTTGTTTTCTTCTTCTGGTGCTTATTTCTAAAGAAGGTCTAAGTCTCTGACTTTTCAGAGGCTTTTCTCTCTCTATTTCAGTCTGACTCTAGACTTTTAAAATTGCCCGCATTGGCGCTATCTATCTATCTATATCTGTGCCACTTGGGCCTGGACTGGCTCTTCCCTCAGAGTCTTAAACTGATACCTAGAAGTTCCTGAGGACCAAGGGACTAGTCAACAGTTGTTTCATTCTGTTGGTGAATTGCTCAGTTCTTAGAGTCAAACTTCTGTTACAATGGAAAAATAGGCAGATTCTTAGGCAATCAGTCCAACTGTTCTAGTTATCAAATTACTTTTCCAATTCCTGTTTTCTGGTGACATGTGGGTCTCTCTCCTTGTTCCTGTGGAGAGGGAAGAGATTTGGGAACGTGGAGTGAGATATGAGAAGGAACAACTTTAAGTACAATTGTCTAACTTTTTCTCTTTTTCAAAATAAAGATGTCAAATGATTACTTGGGATAGAGTTTCTCAATGCCTAAAGAGCCATAAATTTGTCCATTTGTGGAACGGAGGCCGCCAGAGAATATGTCTGGTAGTTTGTAAATTCAACATTCCTATTATGATCAGTAATTCATTTATGACTTCTCCCTTTGGGCACACCACAGTAGAGAAACGATTACTCAACGGGTGAGATATTTAATATTCTCCCTCTCAAGTATCAACGGCATAGCATTATCTGTGGCCTCCTGTTCTGGGACTTCTTCATTTAGTTGAAAGAGAAAGTTACCCACCTACTATGGAGTGCACAGTGGGTTAGCTCCCCATGCCTGGGCCCTTGTCCCTGTATCAGTAGGGAAGAAAGATTTCCTCTGATGGAAAAGCTTTGAAATAAATGGTGAAGGTACCTGAAGAGGAAGGTTTTCTTTTCATGGTTTTTGGAAACTTTTTTTCTAGTGTTTATTTCAAAGACTTAAGTGTACTTTGGGGGGCCCCTAATCATCATAAGCCCTGGGAATTTACTTCTCTGCAGCTGCTCCCCCTCCCCAAGCAGCCCTGCACGGAGCAAAATAATTGTCTGTTTCTGCAAGCAGCCTCCTGTGCAGATGGAGCCTGATTAGCATGTGTGCTTGCAGCAGTCCACTGCTCTAACCACATTTGGAAATCCAGCCACTGAGAGAAATGTGGGCTTGACATTCATTAACATTCTTTGGCTCCCTGGGAAATACACATAATAGGGTAAAATTGCCATTAAGGAGAGCAACACTTGAGGGAAATATCTACTCAATAAAGACGGAGATTCTTCTCATCAACAGCTGAGAAAAAATCCAGTTGCCATAAAGGGTAAAAGAGACATCCTCTTAATATGAGTGGAGATGACCTGAGTTCAGCAGGTTTGCAGCTCTAATGAGTCCCCTCATCCTGCACCGGATAGTGACTGGCTTATTGGTATGCAGATGTTTCTCAGGCATATTTTGGTCTCGGCAGATCCCTGAAACAGCTTAATGATTTTGATCCCCAGGGTTGGCTGTATTAACCTTAAGAAAAGGCAAACACAGGAGGAACTCTTAACACTGATATGGAGTCCTTAGGTTGAAATGTATTTTTTTTCTCCCCTCCCCCAGGGTTGGGGGTGTAATGCTCTTGGATATTCTCAAGCCTGATACTCAAGGTTACTTAGCAGGATGTGAAGACGTGACCTATACTGAGTATGATTACTATAACAGGCCTCTGATTCACTTTTACATCCCTAGGGTAATTTGATTTGACTCTTTGGGCTCCGTAGCCCTTTGAATTTGAACGATGCCCTTTTAACACTATGAGATTGTGTGTTGTAGGTGCTGAAACTGATAAAGAGAGTTGTTATTAACATGTGTGAGGACTGTTCTAAAAGAACATGAAAGTATGTTTAAACCCATCTATGTTCCCAGACATTTAAAAATTCCCTTTGAAGAGACGGGAAATGATACCTGACTTCATTCCTTATTAGAGACTTGAGCTCAGGTGTAGGTTCATGACACAAAACCTTGAAACCTATTTTTATTTTATCTTCTCTTGACCAACAAAATGCCTCATTTGCTAATTCTTGCAACTGCTGTCCTTGAGGATTGGCAGGGAGGAGCCAGGCTCCTTGCTGAGTTGGTGTGTCTTGCATACAATTATTGATGTATTGAGTAAGTTATCTAAAGCAGCAGGTTTCCTAATGTCTGGTTGAGCAGTTTTAAATTCCTTCCTGGGATATAACACCAATTTGTGCACATACTATTTTGATTCTTTTATCTCCAAATGGCCTTAATTTGATGTTCGGCATCTGTACTGCATTTCAATTTTGTAGGAAGCAACACCCTGTGCTCCTTATTAATAACAACAATACCATGTATTTGCATAGCAGTTTACAATTTGCAATGCATTTTCACATATATTTCTTCGAACTTAATCCTCACACTATGCCTATATGGTAGGTGGTATTTCCCTTATAATTTAGGTGAGGAAACTGAGGCCTAGAGAAGAAATTGCTGACCTCTCGGCAGTAATTTATTTAGTGAAGATAGTTTAGAAGAATTTAGAGTTTGAAGTCACAAGCCTTCTCTGTAATACAGAGCTATTCTCTTTGTCAGAGAAGTTCTTTTGTTACAACATTAATTTTGTGATGCAAAATCCAAGGTACTGCCTTAAATGTCTGCAGTTAGGGGTGAAGTAACTCATTCTCATTAGGACAAATACTACATAAGACCATTATTGTAAAAATAGATAACTAATAAAACATGTGTGGGGTCCACAGGTGTAAGGGGTGGGAGCAGAGGTGTGAGGATAGGCGGGGGAAATCACAGGTTCACATAGTTTGGTGAGTAGAGAGGAGGAGTAAAAGAAATGAGAAAGGTCTGCTGGGAATCGGAAAGAGAAGGTAATGGTGGGTGTAGGTTGATGATGATACATTTGAGAAAACACAGTGAATGGAAACAATTGTATGACATGGTGTGAATGAATGATAGTGTGGAATACAATGTATACAAATTTTGTATGCAAACTTCTGTAAAGAAAAATATATCTGTATTTGCAGTTAGTTAGGTTTAGCCACATTTAGTGGACTTTTTGATGTTTGCTCAACGTCAAGAAGACAAAGATTCTCGCCACTGGACCAATTGGCAGCGTCAGGATGGATGATGAAGAGATTGAGAGTGTTCACAGCTTCACT
>NW_006399763.1:31008497-31014220 GCF_000299155.1 Elephantulus edwardii | reverse complement strand
TGGTGGAAGATCTATCAACAATCTGTATCATGCAGATGACACAACCCTGCTTGCTGAATCTGAGGAGGACCTGAAATGCTTGCTTCAGAGGGTCAAGGACTGCAGCCTTCAGTATGGATTGAGGCTCAATGTCAAGAAGACAAAGATTCTCACCACTGGGCCAATTGGCAGCATCAGGATGGACGGTGAAGAGATTGAGATTGAGATTGTTCACTGCTTTAGTTTGCTTGGCTCCACAGTCAACACTTTTGGCACCAGTAGCCAGGAAATTAAAAGGTGCAATGAGATGGGAAAGTATCCTGAACTGCCAAGAAAACAAACAGATTCAACCTGGAGAGGGTTAAACCAGGCTGCTCCTTGGAGGCAAGTATTCTGTGGCTTCATCTGACATATTTTGGACATATTGTAAAGAGGAACAGGTCCTTGGAGAGGAACATTATGCTTGGGAGGTTAGAGGGTCGGTACAAGAGGGGAGGACTCTCTATGAGGTAGACTGATTCAGTGACTGGGGTAATCGGGATGTGTGTGACAGAGGCAGTGCGATTGGCACAGGACAGTACAGGGTTTAGGGCTGTTGTATATAGGGTCGCCAAGCGACTCGACAGCACATAACAACTGTCAAGGACCTCCCCAGAGTGCTAAAGAGCAATGATGTCATTCTAAAGACTAAGATATACCTGATCTTTGCCATGGTCTTCTCAGTTAATTGTTATACAGATGAGAGCTGGACAATGACTACAGACTACAGAAGAGTCAATGCCTTTGAGTTGTGGTGATGGAGAAGAGTATTGAGCATACTTTGCAGTCTCAAGAGAATAAGCAGGTTTATCTTGGAGAGGGTTAAACCCCCTTGAAGGCAAGGATTTTGAAGCTCTTGTTCATACTCACAGGTCAGGCAGTCAAGGCTCCTATTGTCCAGAGTAATTGATCAATATCATACTTCCCCCTGCCCCTACACATTTTCTGCATGTTTAAGTGTCTTGTTATGCACCAGACATTGCTGTAGGTATTTGTTGTTGTTGTTAGGTGCCATTGAATTGAGTAAGACTCATAGTGACCTTCTAAACAGCCATCCTGAATCCTGCCCTATCCTGTTCTATCCTCATCATCTCTGAAACACTAGAGCCCATTGCAGAAGTCACAGAGTCAATCTATCTCATTGGGTGTCTTCCTTTCCTTTCCTAACCCTCGATCTTTCCAAGCATGATATTCCTTTCCAGGGAATAGCCTTGTCTAGCCACATGTCCAAAGTATGAAAAATGAAGTTTTGCCAGCCAAGGAGCACGCTGGCCACACCCTTTCTAGGACATACCTGTTTGTTCTTTTGGTAGTCCATGGGATATTTAGTACTTTTTTCCAGCACCACAACTCAAAGGAATAACTTATTCTTATGTCATTCTTATTCATTATCCAGCTCTCTGATGCATATCAGGTGATTGAGAAGACCATGGTCTGAATAAGACACATCTTAGTCTTCAAACTGACATAATTGATCTTCAGTATTTTACAGAGGTCCCTGATAGTTGACTTGCCCAATGCAATATATCTCCTGATTTCCTGACTTCCGGTACCCAGAGTGTTGATTGTTGATTTTAGCAAAATGAAATCATTGACAGCTTCTATCTTTTCTCCATCTATTGTAATGCTGAAGCACTTGCTGCAGAGGGTCAAGGACTGCTGCCTCCAATATGGGTTGAGGCTCAATGTCAAGAAAACAAAGATTCTCACCACCGGACCAATTGGCAGCATTTGGATGGATGGTGAAGAGATTGAGATTGTTCACAGCTTTAGTTTGCTTGTCTCCAAAGTCAACATTCTTGGCACTGGTAGCTGGGAAATTAAAAGGCGCATTGCCATGGGAAAGTCTGCTGTGTAGGGACCTCTCCAAGGTGCTGAAGAGCAATGGTATCTCCCTGGAGACTAAGGTGCGTCTGATACATGCCATGGTTTTTGGGATCACTTGTTATGCATCAGAAAGTTGGACAGTGACTAAGGAGAATAGAAGGAGAATTGATGCCTTTGAGCTGTGGTGCTGGAAAAGAGTATTGAATGTACCATGGACTGCCAAGAAAACAAACAGATTTAACCTGGAAAGGCTTAAACTGGGAGGCTTCTTGGAGATAAGGATTCTGAGGCTCCGTCTAACATACTTTGGACATGTTGTAAGGAGAGATTGATCCTTGGAGAGGGACATCATGCTTGGTAGGATGGAGGGACAGCACAGGAGGGGAAGGCCCTCTATGAGATGGATTGATTCAGTGACTTGGGTAATCGGGATGGGAGTGTCAGAGACAGTGCGATTGGCACAGGACAGCACAGAGTTTAGGGCTGTTGTACATAGGGTCACTATGAGTGGCAAGCAACTCAACAGCATATAACAACAACAGCAGCAGCATCATGATGCTGGCTGTTGCACCTTTGGTAAGCCTTTTTGTTTTCTTGATATTGAGATTTAATCCATATTGAAGGCTGAAGTCCTTGATCTTCTGCAGCAAAATTTTCACATCCTCTTCACTTTAAGCAAGCAAAGTTTTGTCATCTGTGTAATAAAACAGGTTGTTGAGTCCTCCTTCAATCTTGACGCCTTATTCTGAATGTTCAGCATACAGACTGAATAGGTATGGAGAAAGCATACAACCCTGAAGCACATCCTTCCTGATCTTAAACCAAGCAGTGTTCCCTTGCTCTGTTTGCACAGTAGCTTCTTGGTCTAGGTATAGATTCCACAGGAGCACAATTAGGTGTTCGGGGATTCCCATTCTTTTCAATGTGAGCCATAATTTATTATGATCCAAGCAATCAGATTGAAACAAGTCAATCAATATCCCATTGATTCCTGAGGCCTTAGTTTTTGCTGTTGCCTTCAATTCAGCTTCTCTTTCTTTCTTCATTACCATTGGCTTTGGTTAATATGGTACTTCCTGTTTTCCAGTGTCAGTTCTTTCCGGTACAGTGACTCTTGCTTATTCCCTCCATCTTCTTCTGGTGCTTTCTGTGTCATTCAATATATTGCCTATAGGATCTTTCAATATTGTGACACAAGGCTTAAATTTGTTTTTTAGCTCTTTCAGCTTAAAAATTGCAGAGTGAGTTCTTCCGTTTTTTTCCTCCAATTCCAGTTCTCTGCACATCCAATTTAATACTTTGCTTTGTCCTCCTGAGCTACCTTTTGAAATCTTCTGTTCAGCTCTTTCACTTCTACATTTTATCCTTTTGTTTTAGCTTCTTGGCACTCCTGTGCTGTCTCTAGAGTCTCTTCTTACATGTATGTTATTTTTTTTTTCCTTTCCTCTTTGTTTTTGTGACCTTTTGCTTTCTTCATGGATACTATACTTACTATTATCCCACAACTCATGGTCTTTGATCATTAGTGTTCAATACCTAAAACCTATTAAGATGATAAAGAAATTCAGATGGAATTGATTCAAGATCATATCTTGGTTCCTATGGACTTATTTTTATTTTCTTCAGCTTCAATTTGAACTTGCATATAACTAATTGATGATCTGACCCACAGTCCACTCCTGGACGAGTTTTGACTGTTGATATTGAGCTGCTCCACAACTTTTTCCACAAATGTAGTCAATCTGATTGCTATGCAGCTAAAGAATGATTCTGCAGAATTTAATTCAGATTCTTGATTTGACCCCTTACTGGAAGAGCTATGAGAATATGATGTTAGCTACCCAGTAATGGCTAATAATGACATTAATTTACAGTGAATTCCTTAAAGTTGGTCTTTGAGCCAATAATTTTATATTATGATGAAGTGTGTTATATAATGGAGGATCTTGATTACAGATACCTTTTATTAAAATTGTTATATGTACATATAATACAGTTAAAGGACCTTTTAGATAGGGAGAGGAGTTGACTCCAGAATTATCTATTCTGTATTGACTTTATCGTACCCTGAGGTGCTCTTGAAATGCAAATGTGGGTGTTCATTAAGCAGAAAGTGTTTCAAAACTATTATATGCTCTGGCATGTTAATGCAGGTGGAAATTTCAAAGCTTCCTGCTTGTATTATTTTTTTCCCCCTCTTACTTGTTCTGGGGAGGGAGTTATTGGCTGAGAATAAGTTGGGTTAAGATAGAGAATCTCGCAAAGAAATGGACTTCTATTTAGAAGCCTGTCTTGGGAATGCTAGTATGGAAGTAACACCCCACTAGCTCCATCTCCCTTCTCTCCATACCCAGGAGTATAGTCTTGTATTTTTACATCTGTCCACTTCCACAGCTGCTTAGATATTGTGCTATAAGTAAAACAACCAACCAAGCTTATGCATCCCCAACTAACTCTTCCCAATAAACACAACAAATATTTATAGAGCCAGAGGAATTCCAACTCTGATTCTTCCTGCTTTTCATTTTCATTATTATAACTTCAGATGGAGACAAGACTGTTTTAACTAGAATTAAGCAAACGATTTGGTCAAAAGTTTAATATTTACTTTTAACATTCCTCAGTCAGCACACAGTTAAATAGATTCCAACCCTGAAGTTTGCTATTTTACAACTAAAGTAATCTATCTAGAGTAGTGCTGAAGTGAGCAGAAAGTATTAGGTGTATACACTAATGGATTGCAGACTTAATACACAGATTTATACTTACTTACATACTCTGGAGATATGAATGATGGGTCACCTGGAGATGCACAGGTCTTCGATGGCCTAGGGTGTACATGCCATGATTCATCATCTCTATTAGTTTCATGGTCATATCATATTTGGGCATGTCAGTTTATTCTGGCTTGGAATGTTTTGTTTAGAGAGAGCATGCAGCAAAATGCTTGAATAGGCATTAAATTTTGAGTGCTGCAAAAGTAGACATGGCTGTTGCCTTAATACAAGTAAAAATCTTTTCTCTGCCTTAATAGTTTCATGCCAAGAATTTTCATATATCTTCCTCTTTTTTTAAAATAGATGCATTACTATGTAAAGAATGCCCATTTCTGTTTATAGAGTAAATGTACTGTTAAACTACCTATGAGGAGGATAGTCTAGCTATAAAAATTAAAGAACTTGTTAAACAGTAATTGTGAAAGGAAAATATATTGAACTACCACTTATCTTTCAATTTGTCCTACTGTGGTACCTTCATATTACTGTGATACTAGAAGCTATGTCACTGGTATTTCATATCCCTCCAGTGTAACTTGTTGTAGTCCGAGGGTAAAATATTTTTATAATTTTTAATAATGAGACAGATAGCCAGGAATGAGATAGAACAGAGAACATGAAAAACAGGAGGTCAGCAATTCTCTACTGAAGCCCCCCATTGCAGCTTCCCTGTACCTTTATTGAAAATTATCAGGAAGTAAATCACAAAGACAATTCAATGTAAATGAAGCCAAGCTCTTTCTATTGAAAACCTTCCACTTGACTCAGCAGGGAGGGGTCAGTAAATGCAATAATCTGATAAACCTTTAAGGATTGCCTTGGTGCCTCAGGGTAAATTCTAGCCTCCCCCAAATCTTGAGATGATGTTGATGCTGTTATGTGACCTCGCTTGCAACTCATAGCGATCCTATGTACAACAGCCCCAAACTCTGCTCTGTCCTGTGCCAATCGCACCGTCTCTGATACACTCATCCCGATTACCCCACAGTCACTGAATCAATCCACTTCATAGAGGGCCTTCCCCTCCTGTGCTGTCCCTCCACCCTCCCAAGCATGATGTCCCTCTCCAAGGACCGGTCCCTCCTTACAACATGTCCAAAG
>NW_006399763.1:31000286-31008397 GCF_000299155.1 Elephantulus edwardii | reverse complement strand
AATATCTAACAATAAATTATAATTGCAGAGCAGAATGCAAATATTATAAACCCTACCAATTTGTAAATAGTAGTACAGCTGACAGGAGTCAAGAGGTGAGGACAGATGCCAGGAGGGAGAAGTGGAGAGCAAGTTAGCATTCTAATTTCTTCATTCAACATAACAGATGTTTAGGAGATGTATTTTAAAGTTAATGGAGCAAGGTGTATGGAATTGCCTATATTATTTAGAAGAAAAAGAAAAAAAAATAATATATAAACTAATCCAATATTAAGGGGAGAGGGGTAAGTAAGGTTGAGATGAATTTGTCATCTTTTATATCAGTCTGTTAGGAAACTAGTGTTTAATATTCATAAATCATGAAAGAAAGAGTTGACGTATTTATACCAACCAATAGAATCTAAAGAGGGACTCTAAAGGGAAGCAGAATTCAGGGAGTGGGGCTGAGAGACTTTTTTTTAAAAAACAAATTTATTTTTATTTCTTAATTCTATCCTGTACAGATAAAACTTTTTTCATGAATAAGAACTTAAACATTATGTTTCTGCCATAGATTGGTTACACATCTGATAGCCAAAATGGATGTCCATGGATGGATGGGCAGGGAGGTCAGACTTCAAGTGGGTATATTAGTCTCCTAGGGTTGTTGTTACAAACTACCCAACACTGAGTGACTTTCAAGAACACAAATGTATTTACTCACAATATTAGAGGTCAAGAGTCTAAAATGAGAGTGTTAGCCATACTTATGTCTTCTGAGATTTCTGATGGAGAGTCTGTTTCATGCCTCTCTCCTAGCTTCTGGTCAAAGCCAGAAATTCTAGGTATTCCTTGTTTTATATCTCCTGAAGTCTTACATGAATGTCTTTGCTCTGTGTATATCTCTCTGGAACTCTTTTTTCTTTTTAGGAAAGAAACTTCTCATATTGGATTAGTACCTACCTGTAAAAAGAGCAAAGGCCATGTGAGGCTGACTATATCTTTTACCAACTTCATAAAGGGGAACTGTACCTGTTAACAGAATGAATGACACAAAACCAATTCCTATTTGGTTAGACATGTCCCCTATGTTCCCATACCTCTTTCTACTCATCTCAACACCAATCTTACTGCTTTACTAGGTCCAAAATCTGATCCAATAGCTCATAGACCACACAGAACCGTATTGGGGAAGTCAAAAGATTATATTCCAAGTTATTAGCACAATACAGTCAGAACACCTTCCAAAATGTACTTGCAGGCACTCAGCCTTGAGCCTCAAAGTTCTCAGTCTTGCCAATATTGGCTCTCTCTTCCATCACCCCCAAGTTTTCCATGAAACTTGGGTAAAGGCTCTTAGCTTAGTTCTGGTTCTTTCTGTAGTGGACAGCAGGCCCAAGGTTCTCTCTGTCTCATACCAGATCTCTGGGTCCACTGTGGCTGTAAATTGCAATTTGCATTCTCTTTCTTGGTCTTCTTGCTGACAGTGAGGTTTCTTCTTCTGCTGCTGAATCTTCTTAATTTAATGGTGAGACTAACCAATCCCTTTGAGGATAGGCAAACATACCCTATTCCTGTATCTCTATCCATTCATACTACAAAGTAAAATTTATTAGATAGGAAAGTCATTCTAAATAATAAACTCCACAGTATCCAACCACACTCCAGTGTGACCTCATGTTAATGGTAATATCTGCAAAGCTTCTATGTCCAAACAAGGTTACATTTAGAGATATAGGAGTTGTGGTTAGAACTTTAAAATGAGAACTGAGGCACAAACGGAGATTTGTACACCAATGTTCATAGCAGCATTATTCACCATTGCAAGAACATAGAAACAGCCCACAAACAGATGTATTGTGAAATTATGGTCCATTCACACAATGGCACACTATGTAGCACACATGAGCAATGATTTTGTAAGTTATTACCTAACTTGTGAGGGACCGGTGAATATTATGCTGAGTGAACTGACTCAGTTTGACAAGGATAAATAGTGTATAAAACCCTAATTGTAGATTGAGTATAAGGATCCAAGAGGGGTAGGAGAGGGTGAAGGTAGAGGGATGAGTATATGCAAGGGGAAGAGGGATTAATCATGGTGTTGTATAATTTGAGGGGAGGGGGATGGAAATTGAAAGAATCTGTTCTCTTAAACAATGTATTTGGATTTTTAAAATAAATTAGTGTAAAATTTTAAAAAAAGACAGCCCCCTAAAAAGAAAAGGGAAAAAACAAAACCAAAACCAAACCCACAACAAAACTAAACTCACTGCCATTGAAGTAACTTTGACTCATTGTGACCCTCAATTGGGTTTCTGGGGCTGTACATTGTAATAAGAGGAGGCTCATCTTTCTCTTGTATAACCACTAGGGGATTTAAACTGCCAGAGACAAGAAGTTTTGGATTAGCAGTGCAACTCACGAGAGATTATACCAACAAAGCTCCCTTATATCTCTTTTGGAGGAACATAAATCAATCCAAATCAATGGACTAATGAGTTGTCTGTAGCAGAGACAGTAACAGGTTAAAACAACTGACTCAGAAAAGTCCTCTGATCACCAGATGGTGGCCTGAACAATTCTGTAGCAATAACTTGACACAGTTACATAGCCTGAATCAGGTACTACTAGATCACCTATTGTAGCTTCAATCCTAGAAGCAATTACTAGAACCAAGATGAAGCCTCAGTGTCTCTTATTAAAACTTAGGGTTTCAACCTGATTGCTCCTAATTGTGACAGCTTTTCTATAATTCCAATTAATTTATTTTTATTTGTAAGATATGAACAGTTGCAAAACTTTTGAATCTGGCATCACAGCTTTGGCTAGACAATCTCAGAGGCTACTCTTTAGAATAATATGTTCTCTAGAAAAGCTGTGTTACAAAACAACCATCAATCATAGTTATGTCCTGAATAGTGTTAATCTGACTCAAGAATGCATTAGTTTATTGCTGATAGATTCCTTAATTAAATTAATGAAATGGCTCAAAAGAGTTCAGGGTTTTGGGAATACAATCCAATGTACCTTCTCTTCCATCAATTTTTACAAATTAGAGCTACTAATTACTTATTTAAGGTGTTCTTTAAGAAAATTGTCAGATTTCCTTAGAATGAGTAAGGATTTTAACTTTACAGAATGCACAACATTTTTTGGTTGTTCCTAACAAAGCAACTTTGCTCTAGCTCCTTATTTGACTCAACCTGACAACATTTTTTTCAACTTCTTTTTTAACTTGTCATACTCTCAGGATTTCAGTTTTAAAAGAAGACCTTTTTTTTTTGGTGATAAATTTAGTTTGCAAGAAAGGGAGAAAGTGAATTAACTTTTTTCCTTGCCTTTTTAATTTTTTTTTACTTCTAAGCAACTAGGTATTAGATCTAATTTTGAATTAAGATTTTGAATTAAAGTGAGAAAAAGCTGAAAGAGACTTTTGCCTCTGAGGTTTACTGAAGACTTTCTTGAGACTTTATTGGGTTTGCACAGTTGCTTACAACAGTGACTTCAGAGGAAGAAGTTAGTCAGAGTAACTTTCAATGTTTGGTTGGTTGACTTTTTGACTATTAACTCACATCAACACTCTCTGGTCCTCATTGAGTTAATGTCGGTTCTGTTCTAGCACTTTTGCTTGAATATGTACATAATTTAAATGTTCACTTTGTGGATGATGAAACTTGCCCTCAAATACTTTGGACATGCTGTTAAGAGGGGCCAGTCCTTAGAAAAAGTCACCATGCATTGAAAAGTGGATGGTCAGCAAAAAGGAACTTCAATGAGACAGATTGACAGAGTGACAGAGACAGAGAGCTGGAGCATGTCAGACTGTGAGGACGATTCAGGACAGGGCAGGGTCCAGATCCCTTGTGAAGAGGGTCACTGTAAGTTATAGTTCACTTGATGGTACCTTACAAAAAGAGCAACCCCCTTATCCTGGGAGGTGTGTGTGTGTGTGTGTGGGGGGGGGGGTACTGTTATTTCCTTCCATTTCTTTTTTGTTTTATGATACTTAGAATCTCCAGAAAGACAGCTACCTATAGATTTTAAAGTTAAAATGCCAGTTGGGATGGAAGATTGAGTAAAGAGTCAGATATTTCCCTGTAGTACAAGGCTGAGGAAGACAGATGCTGACTAAGACAGGAAGAAATGACTTTGAGGGGCTGAAAAGGGATTACAGTAAGAAAGAAGGATAGGAAGTGATATAGATAACTGTGTGCCAACCCATTTACATACATTTATCTTTATAGTAACACTCAAGGGTGGATATTAAAAGTGATGAATCTAGATTTCTGAGGTTAATAATTGTCTAAGAGCATTCCGTAAGCACTGGAGGAAATATTTGACTTCAGTTCTGTCTAAAGGAAAAGCCCTTATTCAATCTTACTTTCTTACCCTTTCTCCTGTTAGGGGTAGACAAGCAGAGTAGTAAAGATTAGTAAAAAGCCACTTTGTATTGGAAACAAACCTAAATATATTGTTGAAGAGTGAATGTCAACTCATAGTGACCTTCCACTGGGTTTCTGAGACTGAAAATCTTTATGTGGGAGACTGTCTATCTTTCTTAGAGTGGATTGGGGATTCAAACTGTCTACCTTATGATTAGCACCCCACCACTTCTTATATACTATGTCACCAAGGTCCCTTTTGTATCAGCATGGAAGCTGCAAATATGAAATCATGGATTTTTTTTTGCTTTGTTTTCCTAAAGACAGTAGATTTTACTCATATTTACTTTTTGCACAAGTTCCTGAAACAAGCTTCCGTTTACAAGCAAGAAATAGGCTGGATTGAAAAGTTCATACAGAGTGAGAAAGAGAGGGGGTAACACAACTCCGATCCTTTTTACCCTATTATGAAGCTTATCTAAATAGCACAAGGAGTACTTGCTTCTTTGGAGACTAAGAAGTTAAGAATCTTTAGTTCCTATCATTTTTTTCCCCCCACATAAAACAAAATATTCCATTAAAAACAAATTGTTCATCTTAAACTGTTGAATGCTTTGGTACTTAATTTTGGCTTGCTAAATTTAGGGCCTTTAAATAAAATCCCACGCATAAATGTTCTCTAGGCCCATGGCATTTCCATTTGATTGTCAATTGGATTAATTTTCATTAATCTTAAGCTCTTGCCTCTCATTCCTTTTTGTTTTGAGATACTTACACAAATGTTGACAGTTATGGTTGGTTTAATAAGCTGCCTCAGCTATGTAAATTATTTCTGTCAGTTATGTTATTGCCAGATGGAGATAGTTTTAAGTTTTCTGGCTTATTTTTAGGGCTTACTGGTAAAGCATTCTTGATACCTTTTAACATTCTTTTGCTTCTTCAGGCATCAAGTTGACCTTTTTTCTAGCTCCCTTTAGCCCTACACTTCCTTTCAGAATCTACTGTTTGCTTGACATGAAAAATGAACTTATACAATTATAGACCCAGTGGCCTTTTCTCAATCCTCATTCTTCTTGACCGGGCTGCTGCAATTGACACTGCTGCCTCCTCTCTTTCTTGAAATGTCCTTCTCCTTTAGCTTTTATGACACTGTATTTTCCCAGTTCTTTCTTTCTTCTCTGGCTACTCTGTTTGTTTTCCATCCTCTCTCTGATCTTTACTGTGAACCAGTGTTGCCCATTTTTGGTTTGTTTATTCTATATTGTGACACTCACAAGAGATAATAGTAATTGTGTGGCACACAGGAGTTCCCAGATGAAGCTACTCAAGTCTGAAGGTGACAGAAGGGTATGCAGAGAGTGTCAATCTCTTGGCACAGCTGTCATACAAGTGGGCACATCAGTGTATCTCAGCATAATAGTTGGGGGGGTTTGTTATATGTATTCCAGAGAGCTCTCCTGTTCACTTCCAGATCATAACAGAGACTGGGAAATGGATTCAAGGTACAAGTAAATACGAAGAAAAAGAATAAAAGCTACATTCCAGGTGCCAGAGTACCAGTGTTAGAAACAGGCAGATGTTTCAGAAAATATATATTGAAATCAAGGAGAGGACATTCAACAGATGTCAGAAATGGCAAATATTCAAACATCAGGGGCTGCAGCAGGGGCTTGGGAACCTCTGACAGGTGTCAGCTATCAGGAATAGAGATTAGTAGCCAAACTCTCCACTGAGCTGGCTGGGATCCAGGAGGATACCAAGACATGTCTGAGCACCAGAAATCAGAGCACAGGTCACTGCTCATTAAGATGCAGCCTCAGGTGTCTGTGAGAGCCATACAGGACTGCGAATGGAGCAGAAGAATGACAGTGACAGACAGGGAGTCAAGAGTTTTGACTGTGGGTGAGATTTATCTGGGTCAAACTTGGGGTAACTGACTACGACTAGACCGGAAAGCTCTTCCCTCCCCCATCACCACATACCCTCTTGGGGAACTATTCATTTCCAACTTTGAGATGATAGTGTCCTGCCCTGAGCTCTCATCTAAATATCAGTTGACTGGAAATTGAATATTTTCACCTAGAGCTCCTTCAGGCTTTCATTTTTTGTATCTGATTTATTTACATTTTTTGGTAACTGGTTTATTTATTAACATAATGAATCATTATTAACATAAAGAATAACTTCATTAATTTATTAACATAAAAATCTATAAATAATCCATTATTCTACCCCTTTATCATTCCGCATGATTATTTAGTCATGGTCTCAAGGACTGCTCATATTCATCTTCCTTTCCCTCATTCGACCCTCATTGCTTACATGAGAAGCACTTCACACCTTGCTAGTCTTGCTGCCTCCAGTCTCCTGTTTCTCTGAAGCATCCTGTATTTTATTTCCTGACTAATCTTCCATAAAATCAACTTTCATTATCTCACTCCTTGGATCAAAAACAAATTCAGGGTTTCAGGGTTTGCCCATGGCCCTGTTCTGGATGTGAAAATGTTTTTGTGTTTGAAGGTCTTCTAATCTAGCCTTACACAACCTAGTTACCTTGTGTGTTAGCAAAATGGCCTTTTTACTGGCTCTTAGAAAGATTCACTTATTGTTTCATTCACTCACCCACTCATTCACTCACCCACCCACCAACTCACCAACTTATCTGTGATAGGTAGAATAATAAACTCCCAAGCATATTTGTGTTGGTGAAAGAACAAACAGAATACTCCCAGAGGTGAATGTGGCAGGACTTCCTTCTCACTACTTTGACAGGTTATCAGGAAGCACTGATTTCTGGAGGTCGACAGCCAGGACAGTAAAGAGTCAACAAAACAGAGGAATGCTCTCAACGAACTAGATGGATACAGTGGTTACAACATGAGTTCAAGAACAGCAGTGGGATTTGAAATGGCACAGGAGTGAATAGTGTTTCATTCTGTAGTACATAGAGTTGTTTTGAGTTGGAACTATCACAACGGCACCTAAGAATAATCACAAGAAGCTACAATTATCTATGCTGCATGGCTAAGGGTGAAGGAAAGGATAAGGTTGCAAATGACATGAAGGTTGCCAATTAGCTGACTCCAAAATAGATTCTCTTGTATTATTGAAGTGGCCTCAATGCATTCAAAGAGTTGCTTAACAAAAGGGGACTCTCAAGAGAATCAGAGGAGAGGTTATCAGGGAGGTCAGGTCAGAGTGATACAATGTGAGAGCTTGACCTTCCATTGCTGTCTTTGAAGACAGAGGAATGGGCCATAAGGCAAGGACCAGTCAAACAAAATATCCAAGGAAAGAGAACAAAGATGAGGTTTGTAGAAATAGATACATCTCAGGTAACACTGACTTATAGCTCTTGTTAGATTTTTTTTTATTCTATAGAATTATAAATATATTTTAATTGTTTGAGCTACCAAGTTCCTACTAATTCTACTACAGATTAAATAGGAAACCAAATACCACCTATCCAACAAAGAACTAGTGAGCAGAACCACCACCAATATCCTGTATTCTGGGTTGGGTTGGATTAACAGGATTGGAAGAAGATTCATCAACAACCTGTATTATACAAAATTGGAAAGGGTGTATGCCAGGGATGCATCCTGTCTCCATACCTTTTCAACATGTATGCAGAGCAGACTATCTGGGAGGCTGGGCTCTATGAGGAGAATTGTGGCATCAGGATTGGTGGAAGATCTATTAACAATCTACGTTATGCAGATGACACAACCCTGCTTGCTGAAACTG
>NW_006399763.1:30992579-30993326 GCF_000299155.1 Elephantulus edwardii | reverse complement strand
GAGTCGCTTGCAACTCATAGCGACCCTATGTACAACAGCCCTAAACTCCGCTCTGTCCTGTGCCAATCGCACTGTCTCTGACACTCCCATCCCGAGTATCCCAGTCACTGAATCAATCCACCTCACAGAGGGCCTTCCCCTCCTGCGCTGTCCCTCTACCCTCCCAAGCATGATGTCCCTCTCCAAGGACCGGTCCCTCCTTACAACATGTCCAAAGTATGTTAGACTGAGCCTCAGAATCCTTGCCTCCAATCTTGAGATAACATTCAGTTTATTACAAGTATTTAGTGTTGGCTTCCCGTAGTGGGCAGGCTTCAGTGGAGCTTGGAGACTAAGACTAGCAAGAAAGGACTGGCAAACTATTTTCTGAAATCTGTTCCATTTAGTTTTCTGAAAACTCTGTGGATTGTAATAGAATACTATGTAACATGATACTGAGAGACGAGTCCACTAGAATGAAAGACACTTAAAATACACAGTGGCTGCAACAATAGACTCAAGTATATCAATGATCATGAAGATAGGACTGGGAATTATTTTATTTTGTTGCACATGGGAATTGCCATGAGTTGGAGATGACTATAGAAACTAAAAACAGTGCTTTGAAGAAAGGTTTATTCAGAAAACTCTATAAAATGGCTGTAAAACTGACTAATCAGAACTGGCTTTGACAAGCACTGTGGCATTTGGACAAGAACAAACTGGGAGGAGGGTAGAGAGAATAGTGCAACAATGAATGAGTGGAAG
>NW_006399763.1:30967851-30991919 GCF_000299155.1 Elephantulus edwardii | reverse complement strand
TGGGATAATTGGGATGGGAGTGTCAGAGACAGTGCGATTGGCACAGGACAGAGCAGAGTTTAGGGCTGTTGTACATAGGGTCGCTATCAGTAGCAAGCGACTCGACAGCACATAACAACAACAACAACAACAGCATGTAATTGTGAGTAAATAGTACTGAAAGGAAAGAAGATTCAGAAAAATAAACAGAAATGAAGGAAGTCTGCATACTAGATGCCAAGATATCCTCTTTCTTTGCCAGGGGAAGACTACAAAATTGGTTTCCGGGTGTCTCAATAATCAAGGCAAGAAGATAACATTTTAGTTATTCTTTGCATAGGTGTAAAATAACAGGTCATCTTCTGCTCCTTCATTAGAAGTAGGAGACCCAAGGTAGACAGAAAAAAATCCCCTAACCTACTTTCTTATGAGATCGGTGTCTGTTCAGTAAGTGACATGAATGGTTTCAGCATGCTGGGCTCCCCATACCAATGTTCTAGTCTGCCTTTTGAGCTTTTCTTCTGTGTTCCTTTCATATTCTAGGAATCTGGAGCAAATGCATTCAGTTGCTTCTACTTTTTCATGTATTATCTCTCCCACCAAAATTATTTTCTGTCCCCAACCTTCATGGCTCAACCTAGATGCCATTTCCTCTATGAAACCTTCTAGAACACACTTGAAACTATTTTCTCCCAACACCCTTTAAAACTTTCTATGAGTAATAAAGGTATAGCTCTTATCTGAGCATCAAAAAACCAAAAACCTTCACACTGGACCAATAGGTTACATTAGAGAAAATACTGAAATTACTAATGATTTCACTTCACTTGAATGCACAATCAACATCCATATTATCATCAGCCAAGAAATCAAAAGACATGTTCCATTGGGAAAATCTACTATCAGGGACCTCTTTCAAATACTAACAAGCAAGGTTATCGGTTTAAAGACTAAGGTACACTTGATTCAAGCTATGGTATTTTCAAATGCTTCTTATGCATCTAAAAGATGGACAATGAATAAGGAAGGCTGAAAAGAATTGATACATTTGAAAAGTGTTATTGGAGAAGAGTATTTAATATCCCATGGACTACCAAAAAGAATAAACACATCTGTCTTGGAGGAAATGTAACCAGAGTATCCTTTACTGGCAAGAATGATGAAACTTTAGGTGTGTTGTCAGGAGAGCCCAGATATTGGAAAAGGGCATCATGTTATACAAAGTCAACAAAAGAGAGGCAGACGCTCAGTAGATGAGATGGCACAAAGACTGTAATATTGCGCTTGAGCATGGAAGCAATCATAAGGATAGCTCAGTGCAGAGCAAAGTTCCTCTAATCTGTGATGCATAGAGTTGCTGTGGGTCATAGTCAACTCCATGGTACTTAACAACAGCAGCAATTATTGCTTCAATATAATGTGAAAGTGTTAGGTGTGAAGTATTAATTTACACCTACTTTAATGCTTTGCACATAGTCAGTGTTTAATATATGTTTGGTAGAATGATTAAAGGAAAGAATTTTATCAGGTACGATTTTAGAATCTCCATATATTAGAATGGCTAGGCTTTCTCCCTAAGTCTGAACGAGCTATTCTTCTCGAGTTGCATTTGGTTTTAAAAACAGAATTAGAGGACTATAAAAATAGCCTGCAATGACTTATTTCAGAAGGTCTTACTGTTTTTTAAGAGTAGTAACGTTCCTTTTATGATCCTTTTCATTTACAGCATGGCCTTACAGGCAGCTCTTTTCCGAAATGCAATCCCATTATTATGGCTGCCTTTTGCCTCAAACAACTTCCCACGACATTAGAGGTATAATATTGCAAGAATAGCTTCTGACAGAGAGGTTTCTGGTTTGCCATTGAGGAGGGGATACATGATGTCAAATTGCTCATCATTTCTGGATCTGAGGAGAAGTAGTTTGAAGATTTTATTTTACCTATGTGGTTCCTTCCAACCATGTCATAGAAAACATATTTCCCTATATAGGACAAGAAAATGGCTCAAATAATTCTCACACTTCACTGATATCCAAACATAAAATAGGTTTGATTTGTTTTCTTTTCCTTTTGCAAGATCCAAATGGAAAAAATGCATCTAGGAAAGAAAAATAAAAAGACTCAGTTTGCTATTTTGCTATTGAACTTTTGACAATAGAAGTGTGGGTAAAACCCTTGGAGATTTGTTCATCTGGATGCTTAAACTGTGGTGCAGTGGAGTGGATTTAGGAGAGCTGAAAGAGATGGAGAGACTATTAGATGCAAGAAAAGTACAATTTCTTCTTAGGTCTTTCATGTCTCCTCTAGCAACTCTGATTTCTCTACCCCTGATCAGTCTCTTTAGTGGTTTATTCCTAATTTCATCCCTTGTGGCCAGCTTCTTATCTTCTAAAGCAGAGCTGCCAATTAATCAAATGAAGACAACTGGATATTGTGAGACCATTGCCATTTACCATTAAGTTCACTCAAACTCACCATGATCCCGCATGCGTCAGAATAGAATTGCACTCCCTACAGTTGTGTTTGTTTTCTTTCTTTCTGGAAGAAATAATATTTTGCTGTGTGTTATGTAGACACTTATACTGATTTTTGTCCCCTTTGACAATTTTTATACAAATTGTTCTGTGATAAATGTTACAGTTTTACAATGTGTTAATAACATTCTCATTAATTCTTTCCATTTGGTGTGTTTTGTTTTCATTAATCTAGCTTCCTTTTTCCTTCTTCCCTTCTCCTCTTTCCTTTTGGTCCATAGCTGACTGTTCAATATCATACTGTTAATTGTATAAGGGAACACTTTACTGCTTTATATCAGTCTTTAAGTTGACTGAAAGTTGAATTGAAATAGCTTCAGTTCCAAGGTCAAAGATGTAATATGTGTGATAGGCCATAGAAATTTTTGATAGCTAATTTTTGAGGACATAGATCACAGGTTTTCTTCTGAGTCATCTCTGAGTGGATTCAAACCACCAAGACTTTGATTAGCAGTCAAGGACATTGTTGTTATGTGCCATCAAACTGCCTAATTTTAATACCTAGAAACTCTGCATAGGGTAAGATGGTGAAATAAAAATGTAATAACTGTTTCCTAGGAAAATAAGTATATGTGAGAATATGTGCACCTTTCTTGTTACTGTTAAGGTAGCAGCATGATTGGGTAAAGAGAACAGGGCTTTGAATTGACTCATACACTAGTTATGTTCTGACTCTGCCATCTGCTCTATGTGTGAATTTGGACACAATACATGTTAGTTATCTTTTTATAGATCTCCTATTTCCCTTTCCTTCATCCTGTAAAACTGGAAACTGCTGTGAAGATAAAATGAACTCATTTATTAGTACAGTGCTCATAATAAGAATTCACCAAACTCTTGCTCTCTCCAAACTCCACTCTTAACTTTCTCACAAGGGCCTACTGCCCCCTAAGGTCTTGCCCCCTTTATTTTTGGTTTAACCATGGGAAGAGATATATCTACATCTATATCTATCTTTATATATATCTTTATATTGTTTATAAATGGAAATTTTTTCTTTTTATTGTGGTTTGAGTAAAAGTTAGAAAAGCAAATTGATTTTCCATGCAACCATTCCTACCCATTTTCTTATTAAAATTCATTTTTTAAAAATATTTTTGTCTTCATATAATAATTCCTTTACATTGTTTCATTCATATACATTATGTTTATGCAATCTTTCATTTACATTGTGCTTTGTACTATCATTCATATACATTCTATTTCATTTCCATTTGATTTGTTCTGTTTTCATTACTCTAGCTTCCCTTTTCTTTCTTTCCTTATCATCTTTGCTTTTGGTCCATAGCTCACTGTTTGGTATCATATTGTTAATCGTATAAGATGCACTTTACTGTTTTATGTCAATCTTTAAATTGACTGACAGGTGACCTGAAGAAATAGCTTCATTTCCAAGGTCAAAGATGTGATTATTTTTCTTAATTGGTTTGCTTACAAAGTTTATAAACATTGTGTTTAACATTATTCTTCATTCACATTGTTTTTCATATGATAATTCTCATGCATTATGTTTTATAAAGTCAATCACCATTGGACCTTGCCCATCATTACCCTTTCTTTTTGCCTGGATCCCATTTGCTTCTCCTACTCCTTCCACCCACCACACAACTGAATGAATAAGAAATTTTGGTATATTCACATGATGAAATACTATGCAGCACTCAGGAGCAACAATTTTGAAAAATACTAACTTGGGAAAGGCTGGAGAGCATTATGTTGAATGAACTAATGCAGTATCATAAAGACAAATATTGTGTAAGACCATTATTGTAAAAATAGAACTATAAATAGTAAAACATGTAGTAACTCAAGGGAGAGGGAAGGGGAGTGAAAGGGTGAGGATAGGTAGAGGTGAAACCACAGGTATAAGCACACTATGGTATGCATTTTCTTTTATGACATTAATTACAGTGCCTACAGTGTAACTGACCTCTTCCCACTTCCACTGTGTGATTCTCATATTCATTAATCCTTCCATTTTACCCTTTCCTGCTTCTGAGTTTTATCTTTGGGTAAATGTTGCACTATTGACCTTTTATGATTAATTATTCTTGAAGTTAGTGACTCCTTAGTGTGAATATTCAACTAACTAGTTTATCTATTGTTTGTATTCAAGTGAGCTATGGGAGTTATTTTTGTTCCAAGTTTGAAGTGTAATAAATCATTATCATCTTGGGGGTTCCACCAGTCTCTACTAGGCCTATACGACTGACTGTCTTTATGTTTTCAAGTTCCATATTTTTATTCACTATATCCTAATGTTTCAACTGTCATCACTTTTTTATGTGGTCAACAGTTGTAGCCAGGTACCATGTAGTTCTAGTCTCAGGGATGTGGATAAAACAAAAAAGCTGTTAAAAGTTAAAGCTGTATTGTCTGTTTGTCCTTTTGAGTAATTGTTTCTACATATTTTTGGTTTTCTATCCTCTTTGTAACAGAATAAAAATCCATAGTTATATCTTTGATAGCTGTTTTTAAACTTTGAAGAGTCCAGATACAATGCATTGAACAAAGAGGTTAAACAGAAGCACTACCAGTCTTATTAGGTCAATTAATTGGAATGGTTCATTAAACCATCACTCTAAACATTCAAAACAAGGGACATCAATTAGGCTTTTGGCTGTACATAGACAGGCTTGATAACTACTCTTCTTTATTTTTGTCATTGTTGTAAACAGTATCTGTCACACAGCTTTTTCTAGTTCAAGTTTTTACCGATAAACAGGTAATATTGAATATAACAGAGACTATAAGAAGAATGAACAAATATACCTTGGAATAAATATAGTCATAATTCTCCTGAGAAGTGAAGATGGTGAGATTTCCTCTACAAAGTTTTGATATGTTATCAGGGGAGACCAGGCCTTGTTAGAGGGCATTATGCTTGATACAGGAGAGTGTCATAGAAAATGAGGAAGGCCCACAATGAAATGGGCTTGTACTATGGCTCCAACAACATTCTTAATCGCAGCAATGTCTGTAAAGATGAGGCAGGATAGAGGATTATTTCATTCTATTGACTGAGGATGATAGAAGGAGAATTGATGCCTTTGAGCTGTGATGCTGCAGAAGAGTATGGAATATACCATGGACTGCTAGGAGAACAAACAGGTTCATCCTAGATAGGCTGAGATCAGGATGCTCCTTGGAGGCAAGTATTCTGAAGCTGCATCTCACATACTTTGGGTATGTTGCAAGGTGAGACTAGTCCTTGGAGAGGGATATCATGCTTGAGAGGGTGGAGGGACAGCCAAGAGAGGAAGACCCTGGATGAGATGGATTGATTCAGTGACTGGGGTAATGGGGGTAGGTGTGTCAGAGACAGTAAGATTGGCACAGGATAGAACAGGGTTTAGAGTTGTTTCACATAGGGTCGCTGTGAGTTGCAGGTGACTAGATGCCACATAACAACAAAACAACATTGTATATAGAGTTACTAAGAGTAAGAAATAACCTGATAACACCTAACAATAATAGAAATGACAGTTATCAGTTGTGCAGCCTTGTCTTAAACCAATGCAATTTCCCCCTCCTCAGTTATTCTATCTTACCCCCAAATTTAGCCCCTTCTTCTTGTTATGTGCCATCATGGTGATTGACTTGTAATGACTCTATGAACTACAGATCTGAATCTGACTCTCTCCTGTTCCATCTTTATCATCTCCAATATACTTAAGCCCAATTGTAGTAACTTTGCCTATCTTGTTGAGGGTCTTCTCCTATACTTACCCTCCACTCTTTCAAGTATGATGCTCTTTTCCAAGGACTGGTCCCTCCTAATCATATACCCAAATTATGTGATATGAAGCTTCATTATCCTTGCTTTCAAAAATCACCTTGGTCTTCCTTTCTCCAAGACGTATTTATCATTTTGGTAGGACATGGCATAAATTCAGTAATGTCATCCAATACCACAACTCAAAGGCATTGATTAATCTCCTATCCACCTTAGTCATTGTTCAACTTTCAGATGTATAATGAGTAATTTAAAATATCATGCCTTGGATCTGGCACACCTTAGTCTTTAAACCAATGTATTTGCTCTTTAATATTTTGGAAAGGTTTCTAAAAAAAAAAAAATTGGAGAAGTTTCTGACAGCATATTTTTCCAGTGTGATAAATCTTTTTTTTCATGCCTACCAAGGTACCAATGGTATTGTGGTCTCTACATTTGCCTTTTCTTGTTATTTTATCTCAGTGAGGCTATACAATATTTGTCCTTTGTGACTAACTTATTCCATTCAACATAGTGTCTTTAAGCTTCTTCCATACTATAGCATGTACATCAAGTACATAGTACTTTATGTCTAATATTGTGACTAAAATTCCATTGTAGTTTGTAGCATATTTTGTTTATCTATTCATTTGTTGATGGCCTTTTACATTTTTTGGCTCTTGTAAACAGGGCTACAATGATTATTTAAGCACAAATCAGTGAATATTTTTCTGGAACAATACAGAATAAGGAGAGTCAACAATAGGAAAAAGATATACAATGTGTGGCTAATTGCATCCATGAGTAATTGTCTCTTATGCAATAAGACGAGAAATGAATATTGAATATTATTACACTATGATCAAAGATTCCATAGCAGAATTGGTTCAATAATAGAATCTGTTCAAAAGGGGGGAAGATATAAAACAGAATTGAAAATTCTTGTAGATTTCAGACTTCTTAGAGCCATGAATTTTGGATAAACTTGAAACTATTGCTTTAAGATAATCTTTAAACCTTGAACCAAAAATACTCATTAAATCTTCTTAAAAGAAAATAACAGCTTAGCTAGTAAAAAAAAAATTCTCTCTTAAGCATTATTCTCTTTTAGGGATTATTTATATAGACTCATTGGCCCTAACAACAGTATGGATTCAACATCTTAACAGCAATACAAAAGTTTATGCTTAGAAATTTAGAGGCAAGTGAACTTATTTTATATTATATTATTATAGAATAAGGAAAAGAACTCAGAGAGGTAAGTGATAATTGTTGCATGATCTGGAGAATATTGTCTGTGCCACTGAATTGCACATATACAAACTGTTGAACTAATACACATTCTCATCAACAATAACAAAATTTAATAAAATAAAAGAGGACATGATTTCTAGATTTTCATTAACAGATACCTGCATTTATTGCTGGGAAATTAGATATAAGTGACAAACAGGGAACTCTGGTGGCCTAGAGGCTGATGTTATGGAGACAACTGCTCAATGGGGAAAATGATGGACAATCTTCTCCTGTGCAATTTTCAGCCTCTGAAAATCCACTGACGGGTCAGTTGTGAGTTCTGACAGTACATAACAACAACAATGGCAAACATAATTCCTTGTGATAAACTTTGAGCCTGCTATATGTTCCTTTATTACAATAATAATGAAAATGCTATGGATTTTCAAGAAGAAAAGAGTATAATAAAAAAATGAAGCCATAGGTAGATGAATGTATCTACATAAAACCCCTTTGCCACGTTTGTACAAGAGAGATGGCAATTCAGCAGTGGTAGTGACTGCAGTAGCACTTAGTTTCAGTCATACAGTGTTTATTCAGAGAAAAGGCAGGCAATCTTATCCACCCTGCATATAAATGGGATGAAAATAAGCTCCAAGTTCTAGGACAGCTTGAGCCATTTTGTTGTCATGTGAGGTAGGAAAGCCACTTTATCCGCGTCTGTACTTTTTCCTCCTTATCTGTGCCTTTTCAGTTTCTGGTTGGAAATAGTGATAATCTAGTTCAAATGGAAAGGGCTACACTAATACAATAGATAGGAGATGCTGAATAATGCTCAGGTTAATGTCCCAAATTGAATTATAACCATCTTGTTCCTTCTCTTCCTGCCTTCAACTCTCTACCCGTTGTAGGTGGTGGAGTGGCCACCGTGGCCTCTGTCTGTCCTTATCCACACTGTAGCAGAATCTTGCTGACCTAGCTGCTCACCCAGATCCACCTGCCCTTTCAAAGGAAGGTGGATTCAGTGATAAGTGCAGTCCCGTTAGGCCAAATGCAGGCCATGCCTGCTGGCTCCATGACCTGTGTAAATAAAAGGGTAGAACTCAGAAATCCTTAAGGAATATCTATTCTAAGTTCTGGAAAATACCTTCCATGCTTTACTAACAAGTCACCTTTCAAGGGTGATTAGAGGACAATTGACTCTTTTTCCTGTTCATATAATAATGAACAAAACAGATGATTCTTCATAGTGTCAGTTACATGGTTAAAAATTCCACTTTAAGATATGAATATATTAGTTTATCCTTTTCAGTGCACAATTTTTGCCAGATTTTTAATCGGAATTTAAAAACATATATGTACTAAATGTATGTTATTTCTAATGTATTGAGTGAATAGAGTATTCTTCCTACTCCAATTATACATTCTTTTAAAGTGGGGGAAAAAAACAACAATGGGGGAATGCATCCTGGAAAAAGAAGAAATAAAAGAGAAGTGATGAGTTGAACACAAGAAACAATGTGAACCTAAAATATTAGACAACGTTAACATGGCAGACAGGCATGGTGGAGAAGAGGAAGAAGTTCTAAGATCCTCAAATTGCTCAGGAGGTGAATGGAAGCATTCACTTACTAAAGAATTAACCAAGTTGTTAGTTACATTTGTGTCTTCTAGGCTGCAACACTTCCATGATACATCTTCAAGGATATGAACATATACGGCTAAGCACAATTGATAAGAGTGCATCTAAATTCCAAAATCAACCTCCATAATAGTCTGTGTGTTTCCTATTGCCAAAGGGGCCCTTTAGAGTAGCAAGAGAAGATCTTCACCCTGAAACCCACAGCGTCCCTTTTCAGCAGGAAGTAGTGAAGAGAATACACAATCCCCTTTTCCTTATGAATCAGGGTAAAGTCTCTCTCAGGGAAGAGTCATAGGGAATGGCAAAGGACACACTGACAAAGGAGATTAATCAGAACTGGCTTTTACAAGCACTGTGGCAATTGGACAATTAAAACAGACTTTCAGGGGGGGAAAAAGAAGAACAAACTGGGGAGGAGGGTAGAGAAAATAGTGCAACAATGAATGAATGAAAACCCATAATCTCTGTAAATGTTCATTAAAATTAATAAAATTTAATAATTAAAAAAAGAATTATCTAAGCTGGGTAAGCATGTTAAAATTTGAGGCTAATTATTGAAATTACAGGAGAAGAAAAATAATTTCTGAGGCAGAAACAGAGTGGAATAAAGAAAATTCCAAAAGAGCAGCAGGCGATATGTAAGTTCCCCTTTTTGCTGCAACAATCAAAGCTATAATAAATAGAGGAGCATTGCATCCTAGTTCACATATGCCAACATTTTAGTGGGAAAAATAACTATGATTACAAGTTATACATAAAATAGAATATGTATTTTTACCTTTATGGACCTCAAAACTCCAAGCTTATTATCAAGGCATAATTTAACACCAAGTCAATTCTGACTCATAGTAACCTTATAGGACAAAGTAGAACTAACTTCTAGGATTTTTTGGAAGCAGACAGTAACATTCTTTCATGGAGAGGGGATAATGATAGATTCAAACCAGCAACCTTTCAGTTAGATTAACCACTATGCCCCCAAGGCTCATTCATTGATGTCACTAAAAAACCCCAACTCAACCCTCTATTGTTGAGTCTAGCTCATAGAGACCGGGCACTGTAAATCTTTAAAAAGAACGCTATCCACCATTCTCCTTCAGAATTCTTGGTGGATTAGAACTTCCAACCTTTTGATTATCAGGCCAGCACATTACTCATTATACTACTTTGGCGACTTTTACTGTCATTAGATACCATCAAATTAATGTTCAAAGAATACATAGTGATTGAAAGTCCCGTCAGCAAGGGTCTAGATTCTTTGCCATCACTTTTTAAAATCAGACTTTTTGGTATCTTACTGTTGTTCTAATATACGTTCCTGGACTAGAACTGAGCTTGAGTTGTTTTTTTTTTTATATAGTGATTAGCAACGTAAGTTTCTTCTGTATTTGCCTCTTCATACTCTGCCCCCCCTTTTTTTTCTGTTGATTACTTTTTGATTTTAAATATATGTAGAGTGGTTCTTTTTAATCTATTCTGAATTCTGATTCTTTATTAATTATGTTTCAAATATCTACTTCAAATCTGTACCTTATTTCAGTTTTATTATTTCATAATTTGAAGTTGCCAGTCTTAACAATTTTTCTATTGAGTGGAGTTTTGTGTCTTAATTACAAATATTATTCGTATGTTAATATCAGAATTTAACTTTCCGTATTTTCTCATGGCAATTTAAAGTTTTTAATCTATGTTTTATTCACTTGCTCCTATATTCATTCATCCAACCACCAACTTCAGATCTCAATCCATAAAACTTCAGAATGTTTAAAATTTGCTCTCATATATGTAATGTGGCTAGAATATAACTTTCTGTTTATGCAAACAAAAATCTCATTATTTTATCACATTTCTGCAATCTCCATTGAGTTATAATGCTACTTTATATTATATGCCAAATTCCTTTGTAGGTTTTGGCTCCATTGATTTATTGCCTTTCTCTGCATGAATAAAATTTTATAATTAATTCTTGAACTTTTGTTTGACCAGTTCTTCTCTTCTTTAGTACTTTATCAGATTTAAATATGATATTATCAGACGTTTGTCTTCCAAGTAAATTTGAAAAAGAAATTTTTTCCTGTTTCACTAAAACTGTTACTGTTGGTACATTCAATTTGTACATTGATTTGAGAAAGATTTCAAGATGAAGTAATGATTTTATAACAATCTTTTATTTATACAATATGTATTCTCTATAATACCTTTACAGCTCTTAGTGTTTTAAAAATATTGTGTAACTTTAGAAAGGTTATTTGTACACTTTTGACAATAGTTTTATACCTGATTTTTACTAGTTTAGAGCTAATTTCGTGGGTATGTAACCAGTGGGGTAGCTGTAAGGTTCAGCATTCAGAAAGTGTCTGGGCAACCTGCTTAATGCTTGGAGTTGAGCAACTTGAAATTCTTACCAATTTTATTCTTAAAGCTTTGTTTTATAAGTGAAGTCTGATGAGATGATGGTGTATGTATGCATCACTTTGTGTATCACCTACTGCTGCCCTCCACTTCTTAAGCATCAAGATAGAAATCTTTGCCTGAGCCTTTAGGATTTACACTCTGTCTACTTAGTATCCATGTACCCAACTGTGCAAATATAAGTAGTAAGTAAAAACAGTCACAAAATGACAAAAGAGAGACTGCTGCAAAAGCAGATCATGTGGGATTTTATTATTCTCAATTTTTGAAGAAGGGACTTTTAGTTTCATTTTGTATTTCATTCCACACATTGTGGCTGGCACTGTCCTAAGTAAGGAATAGGATTACTGTTATTGTTATGTGTCGAGTTCCTTGTGACTCCTAGCGACCCTCTGTACAATAGTCCTGAAACCTGCTCTATCTGGTGCCAACCTTATTGTCTCTGACATACCTCCTCTCATTACCCCAGTCACTGAATCAATCCATCTCATCGAAAGTCTTCCTATCTTGCACTGTCCCTCCATCCTTCCAAAAATGATGTCTCTCTCCAAGGGCGGGTCCCTCCTTGCAACATGCCCAAAGTATGTCAGATGGAGCTTCAGAATCCTTGCCAACAAGGAGAAGCCTAGTTTCACTGTCTTCAAGACAAACCTGTTTGTTCTCCTTGCAGTCCATAGTATAATTAACACTATTCTCCAGCCCTGTGGCTCAAAGTCCTCAATTCTCCCTCCGTCATCCCTAGTTATTGTCTAGCTTTCTGATACATAGCAAGTAATTGCAAAGACTATGGCCTGGATCAGGGATACCTTAGCCTCCAGACTGATGGTATTGCTCTTCAGTACTCTGAAGAAGTCCCTGACAGTAGACATTCCCAATGCAATTTGTCTTTTGAATTCCTGGCTGCTGGTGCCAAGAGAGTTGATTGTGGAGCCAAGTAAACTAAAGCTGTTAATCTCAATTGCTTCACCGTCTATAGGAACATGAGGACTTATGTATTTTGATCCTTCATAGAATTACCTACTCCAATTCATGGTTTTAAGTTTAAATTTCTACTCAAATTTGAAGATTAAGCTTTGGTAGCCATGTAGGAGCACCTGTACATGGTCAAGTGCTTTCACAAAGACTTAGCTCATCCAAATACATCAAAGCCTGCTAAATTTGGACATATTTTACAAAACCCTGCTATTTCATATCTGAATATAGCTCAGATAAAGAGATCAAAGCACTGCTCTGAACAAGTATGCATAAGTTCTATTATGAATATGTATACGTAAAAACAACTTTAATATCTATCAGAAATACTCTTTAATCATCTCTTTAAAATATAGCCACTGATTCAGTTTAATTTAGATGGAAATGTAACTTCTCAGCAGAGAGTCAAACTGGAGTGAACTGGTTTGAACACCAGATTTAAAGCCAGCAATAAGGGACTCTGACTGTTCTAGCTTTTAACTTCAAGGAGACCTCATACAACATTTTGTGTTTCAGGGAAAAACTGAAATCTGCACAGGGAAACTTGACCACCCTCAAGAGAATAAATTTATCATGTGTTACTCACACCTCTCACTCAGCTCCCTAACACTTTGCCATGAGATGTTCAAAGATTAATGAATTAATGTTGTGAAATTATTTATGAATTCTTATAGAAAGGTTCTTTAAAGGACAAAGCTTGTAGTGATTATTTAGAGTCAGCAAACTAAAGTTTTCAGGAACATAAAGCATGTTTATTGTATATTATTCCACTTCTTAAGGGAGAGTTCAGAGGAGAACTAATTTATTGAGCTAAATATATTTAGTTGTGTTTTCCATACTGGTATTAAATCCCAAAGCACTATATCGAAATACAGCCAGCTTCACCTCAGACCCTGTGGGGTGAAGTGCATATAAATATATGTACCGTTCATAGGCAGAAAAGAGGAGCAATATTTGTGGCTTCATTCTTGAACTCAGCTCAGAGTCCTTTAAAAACATTTCTTGAGACTATTGATTCTAGAAATAAAGAAGGTGGGATTGAACTTTGATTTCAGAGATCGGTGATATTCCTTAAGGTTTTTGTTTTGGCTTTTGTTTTGTTTTATTTTCTGATTTAGAACTGAAGAGAATCTCTTTGGCTTAAATGCTCACTTACTTATACAACTTTGAAATATTGTAGTATTGTTTATCCAATGACAAGCAGTTATATTATGAAATAGGTAGACAGCTTTCTACTTCTTTTTTTTTAATTTTAATGAAAGTTTACAGAGACTTAGTATTTCTATTCATTCATTGTTGCATTTTTCTCCTTGCTCACCTTCTCCCCCAATTCAGTCTTCTCTTTGAAAAGTAAATTTTTTTCATTGTTATACAATCCCTCCTCCCAAGTCTACTCCACTGTGCAGCTTTCATTCTGGACTCCTGTCATGATAATAATACCTAATCATAAATTGCTTTTAAACAGTTCTCTTTCTCATCTGTTTCAATGCAGTATGTGTTATTTGTCCCCTCTTTCTAAGTCTTCCCTCAACCCCGATGTTATCCCATTTTATAACAGTGACACTACGTAGTATTTGTCATTTTGTGACAGATATTTCACTTAGCATAATGTTTTTCAGGGTCATCTATTTTGAATAATATTTCATGAGTTCATTGTTTTTCACTGCGGCATAGTATACCAGAGCTTCTCTATCCATTCGTTTATTGGTGGACACTTAGGTTGTTTTGAATGCTTTATAATGTGAACAAAGCCTCAGTGAACATGGGTGTGGATATGTCTGCTTGAGTAGCAGTTATGGTTTCTCTGGGGAATATTCCCCGTAGAGGAATTGCTGGGTATTTCTATTTGCAACTTTTTGAGAAAACACCATACTGCCTTCCATAGTGGTTGCACCATTTTACACTCCCACCAACAGTGAATAAGGGTTCCAGTTTCTCCACAACCTCACCAGCATTTGATGTTTGCTGTTCTGTTAAATTTTGCTATTCTTAATGGGGTGAGATGATATCTCATATTCGTAGCTTTCTGCTTCTTCAAGAAATATATAGCTATTGTCTGCTATCAAGAATTTTATAATTAGAGACTTAATTAGTTCTATCATACTTAATGAGTTGCTTTACATTCTCTAGAATAACAAATGCCTTCAAGGAAACAGGAATACTAAACTTTCTCTATTTTTTACCTTTCAAAAGAAATAGATTACCAGATACTTTCTATAGAACATGTCTAGTGTGAAGGTCTTGAGAGGATACCAGAAAAAATCATGCTTGTATTGTAGGGAACTCTGGTGGTGTAGTCCTTATCAAGTTGTGCTGGTAACCTAAAACCATGCCTCATTGGTTGTTCAAACTCACCAGTGGTTCTTTGAGAAAAAGATGGACAGTCTTCTCCTGTGAGATTTACCACCACAGAACACCAGTGGAAGGTCAGCTAAGAGTTGAAAATCACTGGAGGGCAGAGAGAGAGTGTTCTTGTAAGGAACCACCCTGGTGGCTTATTTATTAAGCCATTAGGAAGCTAACCTCAAGGTCAGGGTTTATACCCACCAGTACCTCTATGAGACATCAATGAGGCAGTCTCTTCTTTCTTTTTTTTTTTTTTTAAAAAAACACCCTAATTGTGATTTTAATGAGAGTTTAAAGAAAATTTGGATTTCCATTTATTCATTATTGCATATCTTCCCATCTCTTCTCTTTAAAAAAATTAATTTATTGTTGTGCAATTTCTCCCCTCCCTCTCCTCCAATCCCCTTTTCAATATACTTCTTATTCTGCACTGTTGTCTTACATATCATATGTAATCATAAATATATCATATCATATGTAATCATATATTCCTTTTAAACAGTTCTGTCTCTCCTCTGTTCCAATATAGTGTTCAAGTTTATTGCTGCATTATTCATAATAACAAAAAGATGGAAACAACCCAAATGCCCATTGACAAATGAATAGATAGAAAAACTGTGGTACATTAATGCAATGGAATACCATGCAGCACTGAAAAATAATGAAATGATAAAACATTACACAACATGGATGACTATGGAAGATATTATGCTGAATGAAGTGTCTCAACCTCAAAAGGAAAAATACTGAATAACACCACCGTTTTGAAGCAGGACTGGCATGGGGGGTTGGGAAGAGAATAGGAAAACAATGGATAGATAAGGCAGTCTCTTCTTCCAAGAAGAGTAGGTTTATTCTGCCCTACAATGTCACTTTGAGTAAGAATTGACTTGAAAGCAAAGAGTTAGATTTCTTGTACTGTTATTGTTGCAGTTGTATCTATTGAATTGTATGCCAATGCATAATAGCCCTATATAATAAAGTAGAATTGCCTCATTAGTGTTTTGTAGTCTGTAATCTTCATGGTAGCAATCACCAGATTTTTCCCTTTGACAGAGAACAAGGAAAACAAAAGAAACAAAAAAAGAGTAGAAGTCAACCATTTCATAATACTGCCTAAACTTCCAAGATCAATGGATTTTTTTTTAAACTCCTGCTTTTTCTTTTTGGAGCTCTAATGGTATAGTGCTGCCAACCCAAAGACACATGGTTCAAATCCATGGTTCAAATTCAACTGCTATATGGGAGGAAGATACAGTCTCCTCCCATGGGATTTCTTCCTCTGAAAACTTGCTGCAAAGTTAGATATGAGTTGATTCTGACTCCAGGGTACATAACAATAACAGCTTTCTTTTTTAAGTGTCAGCATTTCTAAGGAAAAGATTAGGGGCAGAAGTGAATGATTCTGGGCATCTATAAAGCACAGGGGACCTCTTAATATGTCAGCATCAGAAATGGAAAGAAAAGCAGAGTCTTTTAACAATGCTGTAAATAAGCTTCATTGTACGGACAGATTGTTGTATAAAGCTTCTAGAATTCATCAACCAACTTCAAAGTCTTGCAAAAACTTGAACTAAAGCTTTAAGAACTCACTAGCATGCACATTTTCCTATCATTGTAAAGAGGAGTTATTTTATTGATGGTATAAGGAGTGCATATTGAGGAAAGGTTTAGGAATTCAATTGCAAGATTTACTTCATTTTAAATGAATATTGATTTTCCTTAATGGCCATCACATTATTTATTTTAGATTTTTTTTTTTAAACTGTGAGCTCATCATCAACTTTAGGGAAAAGGATTAAGCAAAATCAATCCGGAAGCACTGAAAACTTCAGTGATCCAAGTCTACAATAGTGTGGGGAATTACGTTGTGATCAGATTTCTCAGATGACTGTTATGATTTCTTTCCTTAATCACACTATCTGTTTTCTTTGGATCTCTCATGTGATTTAAAAAATTAACCTAATATGGAACAGATAATGGACTGCTAGATATCAAAATTCTTGCTAACCTTCTTATAATGTGTCTTTTTGAAAAGTTATTTAGAAATGTAAATTCAGACATCTTCATGTTTAATCACTGACCTCAATCTATTTTAATTTGATGCTTTTAGGTATTGTTGAATGTACTACAATTTATGAACAACAAACAGATAAAAACCTTACTGACTTTTTCTTTAGTTTTCTTGGCTCCACAATCAACAATCTTTGTACGAGCAGCCAAAAAAAAAAAAAAAAAAAAAAAAAAGAAAACCAACCAAAAGATGAATTGCATTTGGAAAGTCGACTGCTAGGGGCCTCTCCAGAATACTGAAGAGCAACAGTGCAACAGTCTGGAGACTAAGGTGAGCCTGATCTAGGTCATTATTTTTGATTGTTGTCGAGTTGAGCACTACTCATAGTGACCCTATGAACAAAAGGTCTTAAGCCTTTCTATAACTAGTCTAGGTCATGATCTTTGCAATTACTTGCTGTGTGTCAGAAAGGTGGACAATGACTAGAGATGACAGGAAGAGAACTGATGCTTTTGAGCTGTGGTTCTGGAGAAGAGTATTGAATATACGTACCATGGACTACCAGGAAAACAAACAGGCTCATCCTAGAAAAGGTGAAACCAGGCTGTTCCTTGGAGGCAAGGATGCTTCAGTTGTGTCTGACATACTTTGGGCATGTTGCAAGGAGGGACCAGTTCTTAAAGGGGAACATTATCCTTGGAATGGTGGAGGGACAGTGCAAGAGAGGAAGACCCTTGATAATTGATTCAGTGATTGGGGTAATGAGAGTATGTGTGTCAGAGACAATAAGTTTAGCACAGGATGACGCAGGGTTTAAAGCTGTTGTACATAGGGTCGCCATGAGTCGCAAGTCACTTAATAGTATATAACAACAAGCCTTGCTGTTTAATCACTAGTATGTTCAAGCCCATTGTTGCAGTTACTATGTCAGTCCATCTCATTGAGAGGCTTCTAATCTTTCACTGATCCTTTACTTTTCTAAGAAGAATGTCTGTTCTTAAGGACTAAGCATGATATCTTCTTCCAAGGACTCGAGCCTTCAGACAGCATGTTCAAAGTATCTGAGGTGATGTTTTATCATCCTTATCTATACCTTTCTAAAGATCATGCTGAATGATATCCAGGCTGCTTCTAAACTTACTATTTTCAGCCTCTGCTCCTCTATGATCATACAGGATTCTCTGGGTTACTAATTTACAACTTTATTTAAATGTAAAAAAAATCTATTAAATATATTTCTAATTTGAGAAAAGAAAATGTGTATCTCTTGTGGAAAAATTAGAGTTGACTATATACCCGAGACTTATTTTTGACTTATTACTTTGCCTTTGCCCAGAAGAATAAAAAATTAGATTAAAAGTAAACCGAAAATTTCTGAAAAATTTTTTCATAAAAATTTTTAAGATTATCAAGTTTCCAACATTTCTGTATTAAATGTGATAACTCTGGTTGATCAAGTTGCAATTTATACTTCTTAATATCTGTCATGGAATTCTGGGTCACAGACAGCCAGAGAGAGGGAGAAGAAAATAATATAGACTTCCCTTGGGTCAGTATTTTCAAATTTACTTCTTGGTCAATAAATTCTATGAGTCCCATCTCCCTTAGTGAGTAAAACAATAGTTGTGGACTATAGATTTGAAATAAAGGCCAAAATGAATTTCTGAGTAAATGACCTGGGAAGTATACCAGAAGATAAACTCAGTCATATACAATTCTCTAGGCAGAAACATAAAGCAAGCACAGTATAGTTGAATGGATGAAATAGAATTTGTGAGACAAAGAGTAATAGGGACTTGCATAGAAAACAATGAATCATTGTAAAATAAATTGGTGACATAAAATAGAAATTATAGCAGTCAGAGGAAAAAGCAATAGTTTTTTAAAAAGATACCTGGACAACATAAATACTGTATTTGAAAATGGGAATAAGAATTATTATCTGGAAATAAGAAATGCCTCAAAATGCATCTGGTCCAATTTTATCAGTAACACAGAATGAACTCACTAATTATTGTGTAATGAGTCGGTTGCATAGCTGTACTGTTTGTATGCAAAGCAATCTTATTTACTAGTGGCTCCTAGTGGTGAACTTGGTTTTTATACTATGATTTATGATGTAATAAAGTGAAGAAGTTACTGGACTGTTTCACTGATAACCACAAGTTTACAAGAGACTAAATTTGCCTCTTCCCAATTAAGTTAACTGGGAGTTATAAAGTGTGTTTAAAAAGTGGTAATATCTTACATGTACAACTTTAAAACACACAGTAGCTTGATATTTTAAAATGTTGGAGCCATAGGTGAGAGAGGTATTGCTTTTCCCCAGCCTAACAGCTGGAATAATACAAACAGATGTTGTATGGCAGTGTTGAAAGCCAGAAAGTTAGTTAGAACGAGAGATCAATACTAAAACCAATTTATGTGCAGATTCTGGATATGTTCTCTTTCTCACTTCAAACTTTAAATGAAACAAAAATCATCTTACAGATACTCCTTTCTACCCCCTCCTTCCCTCTCTTTCTTTTTTTTTTAAGCAGAGACAGAAAGATTTAAATTTAGTGTTGGATAAAATGATGAAACTGTTTCATAAGGAAGACAGAAGATTAAGTAACTAAGAAGACTTTATTTTAAGAGGTTAGCAAAAGTATAATAGGAAATTCTAAAATCAGAGAATGAGAGGATTGAAATTGTAGTAGTAGATTACAGTGAATTTATGACCAAAAAAGCACTAAACAACATTAAGAAGGGTACTTTCCTAAAAAGTGAATTCACAGTGGAGACTTACATGCTCAGTATTATAGTATCAACATTTGATAAATAAAACAAACAGGAAAAAAGAGAAAATTAAGCAGTAATGTACAAAAACATATTCATTACAGAAGAAATTAATTTACTGCTCACATTTAATGACCTAAGAGCAACAAATCTATTTAAAGTTGTAGTGTCAAGGAATTGTTGTTCATATAGCGGTCAACTTGACTTTAACATACAAGTGGGAGAAAACTAAGAATAGCGTGTGTATAAAGTAATCATTATGGGATTGGTTAGTTGTCCAATCCCATCAAGTTAAATGGAGCATATTTAGCTGTGAAGGTGGAACTCTCACTACCAGCAAAAAAGAGAAAGCAGGGAGTACAGTTCACATCGTTGGAGGCCAGAGATTCCTTCACCAGTCAGACTGGGATCTGAAGGAGAGCAGCTGAAGTCTCAGCAGAGAAACAAAACCAGACATGACAGGGCTGACTTGGCCCTACAGAGTCAGAGCCAGGGATCTTCACCTAACCTTATTGGAGGATTGAGGGAAGGTGCTGTCATTTACAAGGCTAAGGGAAATTTTTAACACTAACCTAAGCTGTGAGACCAATAGTTGAAGGGCCTGTGAGGATACTTAAGCAGCTATCTGGACTGAGGGATTTTATCCTGTGACCAAGCTGAATTATATAAACTGTTAATTTCCCTAGTGTTGTTGCTGTTGTTGTTATGTGCCATCGAGTCGCTTGCGACTCATAGCGACCCTATGTACAACAGCCCTAAACTCTGCTCCGTCCTGTGCCAATCGCACCGCCTCGGACACACCCATCCCGATTACCCCAGTCACTGAATCAATCCACCTCATAGGGGGCCTTCCGCTTCTGCACTGTCCCTCCACCCTACCAAGCATGATGTCCCTCTCCAAGGACCTGTCCCTCCATGCAACATGTCCAAAGTATGTCAGACGGAGCCTCAGAATCCTTGCCTCCAAGGAGCCACCCGGTTTAACCCTTTCCAGGATGAATCTATTTGCTTTCCTAGCAGTCCATGGTACCCTCAATACTCTTCTCCAACACTACAGCTCAAAGGCATCAATTCATTGCCCAGCTCTCTGATGCATAACAAGTGATAGCAAAGACCATGACCTGTATCAGACGCACCTTAGTCTCCTTAGAGACACCATTGCTCTTCAGTACTTTGGAGAGGTTCCTAACAGCAGACTTTACCATGCAATACGTCTTCTAATTTCCTGGCTGCTGGTGCCAAGAATGTTGACTGTGGAGCCAAGCAAACTAAAGCTATGTACAATCTCAATCTCTTCATCATCCATCCTAATGCTGCCAATTGGCCCACTGGTGAGAATCTTTGTCTTCTTGACATTGAGCCTCATAAGCCCCATAAAATTGAGCATGGCTCTGTGAGATTGCTGGGCTCACTGCAATGGAATTAATACCCAGTAGAACAGTAGGGGAGCTCTGGTGGATAGGCAATCTCCTTCCATGTGATTAGCTGCCTCTGAAAACCCACTAGAGTCAGCTATGGGACAATTCTGACTCTCTGGTACACAACAACAACAACAACAAAAACAGAAAAGTAATAATAGAGCAATAATAGGGAGCTCTGGTGCCCTAGTAGTAAGAAGCTGTGCTGTAATCTCAAAGACACATGGTTTGAATCCACCAGCTACTCTATGGGAGAAGGATAGGCAATCTCTGCCTCTGAAAACCCATTGGAGGATCAGCTATGGGTCTGTTCAGATTCAACAGTACCCAACAAAGAGCAGTAATGGAAGCTCTGATAGCCTACTGGTAAGAAGCTGTACTCCTATCCTGAAGGCATGTAGTAGCATCCATCAGCTGGTCTGAGGGAGAATGATGGGCAATCTCTTCCTGTGTCATTAACTGCCTTTGAAAAATTGCTGGAGGCTCAGCTAGGGTTAGTTCTGACTTTATGGTACTCAACAACAACAGAGTAGTAATATTAGAAGTAGTTGCAGGAGAGTGGAAGAACATATCTGACCTTATAGGAATTGTTTTATCCTGTGATATTTTATGGTACAGTTAACCTGTATGGGGTTAGTAGATGCCAATAAGGCCATCTCCATGCTGCATATAGTCTTTCACATAACTCATGATGATTTCATGGGTGTAGAGTAGAATTTCTCCATCAGCCAATCAGTGATGTCATCTTTTATAGGAAGATTGACAGGCCTGCCATCAAAATTCCTTTGGTTTTTTTATGTTGTCACCAAAACATCAAACTGTTTCATTTATTCATTTATGTGCCATCCAGAGACTCCTCACAATCAAGGGGGTAAATATGACTGGTAAACAGGGTGACACAAGCCTACCACCACTTAACTTTTGGACAATGAATGCTGAATGCAGAAGACCAAAGAAGAATTGATACCTTTAGAATGTGGTATTAAAGAAGAGTACTGAATCTCGGATTGTGTTCATGTGAAACCTAGACCGAGAAATTGTTGTCTGAAGAGAGCAAAGGAACATTGCATCAGGGATGTATCCTTTCTCCATACCTTTTCAATCTATATGCTGAACAGATCATTCAGGTATGTAGCATCAGGATTGAAAGAAGACTTACCATGATATCAGGATTAAAGGTAGACTCATCAACAAACTGCATCATGTAGATTGGGGGGGAAAAACAAAAAACAAAACAAAACAAAGCAAAACACACACAACAAAAATCCTTACCACTGGGCCAATAGGCAGCATCATTATAGATGAAGAAATCATTGAAATTGTTAACAATTCCATCATGCTTGGATCCACAATCAATACTTCTGGCAATAGTTAGGAAATCAAAATATGAGTTGCTTTATAAAAAAAAAAAATCTGCTGTCATGGACCTCTCCAAAGTGCTAAATAGCAACGATGTCAGTCTACAGGCTAAGGTGTATCTCATCCATGCCATTTTCTTTTTAATTGCTTGCTATGTATCTGAGAACTGGACAATGACTAAGAATTGTTGCCTTTGAGTTATAGTGCTGGACAAGAGTATTGAACATATCTTAGATTGCCAAGAAAACAAACAAGTCAGTCCTGAAGAGAGTGAAACCAGTTTGTTCATTGAAGGAAAGGATTTTGAAACTCTGTCTCACATACTTTGGATATATTTCCAGGAGAGGCCAGTCTTTGGAGAAGACATGATACTTGAGAAGTCTAGAAGGTTAGTAGATGAGAGGAAGGCTCTGCATAAGGTGGACTGACACAGTGACTATGGCAATGGGTCAGGTGTGTCAGGGATGGTGAGGTTGACATAAGATAGGGCAAGGGTCAGAGCTATTGTTCATAGGTCGCTCTGAGTTGTAGTTGTCTTCATGGTACCTAACAGCAATATTGAACATACTGTGGATTGCCAAAAGAACAATTCTGTTCACAAGGCATGCAGCCACGGTGCGCCTTAGAGGTAAGCATAGGGAAACTTCATCTCACATAATGTAGTCAGGTTTTAAAGAAGGGTCTAGTCCTTGAAAAAGATCATGCTTGAAAATGTTGAGGTTCAGTGAAGGAAAGACCTTCAGTGAGATGGATTGCTAGAACGGATACAGCAATAGACTTAAGCACATGGAGATGGTTCCTCTTCAAAACCAGTTTGAATTGTTGAAGCTTCCTATTGATATATTGTTCTAGTTATTTTCTATATTGTTGTTGGTAGGTGCTGTCAAGTTGAGTATGACCCAGAGCAACCATACAAACAACAGATCTGAACCATGTCCTATCCTTTGCTATGTTGGCACTTCCTGACACCCTAACGTCAATTCTGTGTCAATCAGTCTGGTTGAGGGTCTTTCTCTCCTTCAATGACTCTCTGCTTTTCCAAGCATAATTTCCCTCTTCAAGGAATAGCCTCTCCTAGCAACATGCCCAAAGTATGTGAGGTGGAGCTTTAATCATTTTTGCCTTTAAGGAACACTCTGGTTGCACTTTCTCTAAGATGTATTTGTTTCCTCTTTTGGTAGTTCGTGGAGTGTTCAGTACTCTGCTTCAGCTCCACAGCTCAAAGGCATCAATTCTTTGTCCACCTCTCAGATGCCTAGAAAGTGATTGGAAAGACCATGGCCTGAACCAGATACACCTTAGTCCTCAAACTGACATCATTGCTTCTCAATAATTTTGGAGAGTTCATTGCCTGCAGACTTTCCCAGTATGATACGTCTTCTGATTTCTCTGACAGGTAGCACCAAGTTGTGGATCCAACTACGATGAAGTTGTTGATAGTGTCAATCTTTTCTCTATCTGCTGGAGAAGCTCAATATCAGCTGTGAAAACAAGACCAGGAGCTAAATTTGGAACAGACTGCCAGCTACTCATATGCAAGTTCAAGCTGAAGCTGAGGAAAATTAAACTGTATCCATGGGAACCAAAATATGACTTTGAGTTCATCCCACCTGAATTTCAGAACCATCTCAGAAACAGGTTTGAGGCCTTGAACACTAATGAG
>NW_006399763.1:30963525-30967203 GCF_000299155.1 Elephantulus edwardii | reverse complement strand
TATGCAAAGGCATTTGACTGTGTGGATCATAACAAACTGTGGCTGACTCGAGAAGAATGGGAATCCCTGAACACCTGATGGTTCTAATGCAAAACCTATACTTGGACCAAGAGGCAGTCGTCAGAACAGAGCAAGGAAACACTGCATGGATCAAAATTGGGAAAGGCATACACCAGGGATGTGTCCTATCTCCATACCTTTTCAACCTGTATGCAGAACAGATTATCCGAGAGGCAGGGCACTATAAGGAGAAGCGTGGTGTCAAAATATATTAACAATCTGTGTTATGCAGATGACACAACCCTGCTTGCTGAAACTGAGGAGCACCTGAAATGCTTGCTGCAGAGGGTCAAGGAATGCAGCCTTCTGTATGGATTGAGGCTCAATTTCAAGAAGACAAAAATTCTCACCACTAGACCAATTGGCAGCATCAGGATGGATGGTGAAAAGACTGAGATTGTTAACAACTTTAGTCTGCTTGACTCCACGGTCAACACTCTTGGCACCAGTGGCCAGGAAATAAAAAAAGTGTATTGCAGTGGGAAAGTCTCCTATTAGGGACCTCTCCAGGGTATTGAAGAGCAATGGTGTCACTTTGGAGACTAAAGTGCGTCTGATACAGGCTATGGTCTTTGCAATCTCTTTTTAGGCATCAGAGAGTTGGAAAATGACTAGGGAGGATAGAAGGAGAATTGATGCCTTTGAGCTGTGGTGCTGGAGTACTGAATATACCATGGACTGCCAGGAAAACAAACAGATTCATCCTGGAGAGGGTTAAACCAGGCTGTTCCTTGGAGGCAAGGATTCTGAGCCTTCATCTGACATACTTTGGCCATGTAAGGAGGGAGAGGCCCTTGGAGAGGGACATCATGCTTGGGATTCAGTGACTGGGATAATCGGGATGCGTGTGTCAAAGCCAGTGCGATTGGCACAGGATAGAGCAGGGTTTAGGGCTGTTGTACATAGGGTCGTTATGAGTTGCAAGTGACTCGACAGCACTTAACAACAACAACAACATCATGATGTTGCCTATGGGTCCAGTGGTAAGAATTTTTGTTTTCTTGACATTTTACAAATTAACACAGTCTTAGTTTAGTTGGTTCCACAGTCAACACTCTTGGTAACAGCAGCCAGGAAATCAGGAGATGAATTGCATTGGGAAAGTCAGCTGTAAGGGACCTCTCAAGAGTACTGAAGTGCAACAACGTCAGGCTGGAGACTCAGGTGCACCTGATCCAGGCTATTGTCTTTGCAATTACGTGCTATGAATCAGAGAGTTGGACAGTGAATAGGGATGATAGAAAGAGAACTGATGCCTTTGAGTGGTGGTGCTGGAGAAGAGTGTTGAATATGCCATGGACTGCTAGGAGAACAAACAGGTTTGCCCTGTAGAAGGTGAAGCTGGAATGCTCCTTGGAGTGAAGGATTCTGAAGCTCTGTTTGACGTATTTTAGGCATGTTGCAGGGAGGGATTGGTCCTTGGAGAGGGCCATCATGTTTGGCAGAGTGGAGAGACGGCGCAGGAGAGGAAGACCCTCGATGAGGTGGATCAATTCTGTGAGTGGAGTGGTGGGAATGAATGTGTTTGAGCCAGCAAAGTTGGCACAGGGTAGAATGGCATTTAAGGGCTTGACTTGATGGCACATAACAACAACATCAACAACAAGAGGCAATCTGTATTGAAGGCTATGTTCTTTGATCTTCTACGGCGAATACTTCAAGTCTTCCTCACTGGCCTTTTTAATGTCAGGAATGCAAATATTGCTATTTTTGAAAGGATTTGTAATTGAAAATTATATATAGCTTTCTATGCATAATATCCTTGAGATGATCAATATGAGTTATTGTTGTTGTGTACCATTGAGTTGGAACCAATCTGTTTTCAGAAGCAATATAATTCACATGGGAGGAGATTGCCCATCTTTCTTCCATGAAGTAGCTGGTGGATTTGAACCACATACATTTTGTATTGGCAGTACAATTCCTTACAGAAGGTCTCTTCACTATGAATTGTGTACTGTCAAGTCAGAACTGACCCATAGCTGACTTACCAATGAGTTTTTAAAGGCAGTTAATGGAACAAGAGGAGATTATCCATCTTTCTCCGGTAGAGCATCCTGGTGGATTTGAACCACACGCCTTTGGGATTGCAGCACAGCTTTCTATCACTAGGCTGGTATAGAGTGTAAATTTATTCTGAAAAATGCTTTCTGATTTCTACTACAATCCTTGGGAAGCATAAAAGCAAAGGAAAGATGTTTCTGCCAGAGCTTGAGGAAGAAGCTGTCTCATGGTGTGTTGACAATAATTTAATCAGAAAGGTTATCTTCTGGTCTAGCAATCAAATTTCTTTAGTCTTTCCAGATGATCAAGGGCATTCTTTGTTAAGTCTAATGTGCTGGCCTTAAAGTTGTTTAGTGTGCAAGGAAGCTGCCAATCATATACTCTACAAAATAAGCAACAGAAGGGTTCTGGAGGGAAATCAAATTAGGGTCCATTTGAAAATGTCAAAATCAAGTGGAACCAGTAAAAATGAAGGGGTTCATTGACTATTCAAATTGGTATATAAAGAAATGCATGTTTTTGTTGCTAATCAACGATAAAACTGGCCTTTGAGCTGCTTATGTGGAGCCTGAGACCACCCAGCCTTTAGCTAATGTTAGTGTTTACATGACATGTTGGAAATAAACTGGGCAATTACAAAGACCTAGCCTAACTAGATCCTAACAGGCAAAATGCCCTCTGGCCCAAATGTTAATAGCTTTGACCTTCATTGGTTTTTAATCTCATTCTGCCTGGTGAAGTAAATGAACTCTAGGTTATACTGTACAGAAGAGTTCTCTTTGTTTTTCATTCTGTTCTCTTTTTCCCCCCCAGATATTACTGGGGGAAAAATGAAAGTCTGTCTTTTTTCAGTTGGGTATATCACTGCGTGTATGCACAGAAAGCCTGCTGATTGACGGTGCTTCAACAAAGGCAGATTCAGTTTGCCGCTGATAAGGAGCAAAGTCATCCATGCCGTGTTTACAAAGTAGGCGAGGAGAGTGAAAAATTAGTGATAAAAGAGCTAATCTTATTGTTTTGCCAGATGAGAGAATGGCACTTTTGTGCTTGCTTTAAGAGGAGCTGGCATATTGCCCCTCCTTCCCCCTCTATGCTTTGGCAGCAAAACAATTTCCAGATTCCCCAAAGTGTCATAGATTATGAAGGACACAGTAATGCTTGAAGGGTTTCTGAATGTTGAGGAGAGTACAAACTGTACTGGAGATTGGCTGTTTAGCCTATGGACCCATGACCCACACTGCATAAACTACTGATTTTCTCCCTTTGGCATTTCTAAAGCAAATGGTAAATATTTGAGATGCCAGACAATTTCATTAGTGTTTAATTTTCCAACATGCTTAAATGCTTAGTTGTGCTAAGAATAGTGGTAGAAACCCCTTCATGACTGGGTGGAGGTTACTCTGTGAGTTAGTAGGAACGTGGCAGGAAGGTCAGGAAGAGATTTTGCTCCTTTAGTTTTTCAGTGTTCTTTTGGTTCCTGAATACTTGGTGGGAAGTCCCCAAAAGATGAAGAAATAGCTCTAGGTGCAGGTACAGTTAAAACAAAAAGAGTAATTTTGCAGCTTGGGGGCTTCTGTGAAGTGGTTGGATTCTGGAAGATGGTTTTCATGTCTT
>NW_006399763.1:30953072-30963425 GCF_000299155.1 Elephantulus edwardii | reverse complement strand
CCCCCCGGCTGGAAGATTTTTAGTTTTATAGCAAACCGTGTTGTATAGATTCGGGGGTCCAATGAAGGTTGATTATGGAACGTTTGGTTGTTCCACCCACAATCAGATGTCAGCTGATTGGATATGCCAAATTTGAGCTGTGGGCTGGAATTCTCTTTGTTTATAGTCAACCAGCACCTAGTGGGCGTACCTTGTATTTAAAAGGCAGTGGGGTTCTCAGGCCTGTGGACCAAGGTCATAGTGTCAATTCATTTTGGGATAACTTCTAAGTGGTACAGCAGTGGTCTATTTGCTGTACTGAAGTAACCTGGGTTTGCTGCGATGTTGAACACTGCCATAGGTGTGCCACACGCCATAATGGTTACCCATCACGGACAGTGTTTGGTGGAGCTTCCAGAATCATTCAAGTTTGGAACAGAAGTGGTATCTACTTCCTGAACCATATGCCTCTGGAAACTATAAACATAGAGAAATGATGATAGTTATAGAACAGGGTTCAGGCCTTTTGTTCATAGGGTCGCTTTGAGTACTCAACTCAGTGGTACTTAACAACAACAACAGAAGAAGAAAAACAGGGAGCTTTGCTGGTATAGTCTAGCTCTGCTAATGTAGTCCATAGTGAGTTGCATTGCTAATCCAAAGGTAATACCCACCTCTCTGGAAGTTCATATCCCCCAGTGCCTTGGAGAGAGAAAGACAATCTCCTTCTGTGTGATTTACACTCTTTGAAGCACCCATTGGAGGATCTACTATGAACTGTTTCTGACTCAAGGTAATAAATTAACTGGTAAGTGAGAGGAGAGGCAGATTTTACAGCTAGAGGTTTTAAAGCCTTAGGCTGATTTCCACATCCAGAGGTGACCAGTAAAGGCCTATAATGGGGGTCACCATGTGTCTACACTAGCTGATCTAGATAATTTGCTTAGTCAGTTGTTCAATCAATATACATATATTAAAAAATTACAGTGGGTCGGGAGTTGGTGTGACTAAGAGGAATAAGACCAGGATAACAACCTCAAGATTCTTTCAAAATTTAGAGAAGCCAGCAAAACAGGTGGTCTAGTGGTTAAAAAGTTGTGCTGCCAATCCAAAGGCAGGTGGTATGAGTCTACCAGCTGCTGCATGAGAGAAAGAGAAGCTATTCCTTCCCAAGCAATTTATAGCCTCTGAAAATCTTCTGGAGAGTCAGTTATGAGGGGTTCTGATACCACAACAGTAAATTTGACCTTTTTTTTTTGGTCTTCTTGAAGAAACCCTGGGTGGCACAGTGAACAACTTGCTAATGACCGAAATGTTGATGGCTGTGATCCATCCTGTGGCACCAGGCAAAGGAGTTATGATGAACTACTTTCAAAAGATGTGGTTATTGTTATGTGCACCCATTTCTGCACACTGCACCCATTTCTGCATGCAGTCACTGTGTCTGGCCATCTCTTGAGGGGTTTTCCTCTCTTTCACTGACCTTCCACTTTTCCAAGCATGATGTTCCTCTCCAAAGAATTGTCTCTCCTAGCAATATGCCCACTGTGAGTGAGATGAGTTTTGCCATCTTAGACTTCTAGGAACATTCTGGTTACACTTTCTCCAAGACATATCTGTCTGTTTTTTTTGGCCGTCCTTGGAATATACAGCTCTCTTCTTCAATACCATAGCTCAAAGGCATAGATTCTTCTGCCACTCTTATTCACTGTCCAGCTTTCAGATGTATAATAAGTGATTGAAAAAACCATGGCCTCAATCAGGTACATTTTGCTCCTTGGTAATTTGGAGAGGTCCCTGACAGCTGACTTGCCCAATGCAATACTTGATCTCCTGACTGCTGGCAGTAAGGGTGTTGATTGTGGATCCAAGTAAGATGAAATCATTTACAATGTCAATCTTTTCTCCACATATCATGATTTTTCTTATTGACTCACGCGTAAGAATTTTTGATCTTAAGATAAAATCCATATTGAAGGCTGTAATCTTTGATATTCTGTAGCAAGTGTTTCAAGTCTTTCTCATATACAGCAAGCAAGGTTGTATTATCTGCATAAAGCAGGTTGTTGATGAGTATTCTTCCAATTCTGTCCCACATGGATCTTGGCTGAAAGCAAAGAATACCTGAAGAATATCTATTTGTGTTTTATTGACTAAGCAAAGGCATTCAACTGTGTGGATCATAGTAAATAATGACTATCACTGAGAAGAATGGGAATCCCAGAACACTTCATTACGCTCATGTGAAACCTATACCCAGACCACAAAGCCGTTGTCTGATCATAGCAAGAGAACACCGGATGGTTTAAAAATCAAGAAAGGTGTGTATAATGTTGGATTATAACCTTTGACCTTTTGGTTAACATATTGGTATTTTATGCAACAGAGCTCAAAAAATTAAAATCTAAACCACTGTCTTATTCCCATTGTTTTAGCTATTAAGTTGAGTTTGTGGGAGTGAAAAGCATTTTGGCCTCAACTTTCTATGAATTCAGTGTATTATAGATTAACATTTCCAGCAATATAGCAAGGTGCAAAATAGAAGTATTAGGAATGAGAACTGTAGAATGCAGGGCATTGCAGTATCTGATAACTGTAAAGGCATTAGCATAAAATAGCTTTATTTGTTTATTTATGTCCTCTATAAACCACTGTTAAACTGGGTTTTTATTGATTTTTAAAAATTTATTTGCCTTATTGTGTCCTTTTCTAAATCTCAAAGAATGAAAATTCTTACTCAGCAGCTTTCAGAAGTTTTTAAATGTAATACTTTATATCCACATACCTGTGTTTGTAAACCAGCATTTGTATTCCCCACTTTTTTTTTAAGGAAGATTGCTCAGAATTGCCAGGGATGGATTTAAAGACATTGAGATAGTGAGGGGCAGTGAGGAGGTGAAGCTAGGACTAAGTTGCCTAATATGGAAGTGACAAAGGCCTCAATCAGTGCATATTTCTCAGGACAGAGAAAGAGAATAAATATGAGAGAGACCTATTAATGTGGAATAAAATTTCCTTACAAGTTTTGCTAATGCTTTTGTTACTGCTTTCCCCCATATTTTCGCTGCTGAAAATTTCAAACACTGGCTCTTTAGGTTTTTAAGTTGCTAGAAGTCTATGTTTCTAAGTGAGCTGGCTAAGAACTCCAAAACTGTTTTTAAGAGTCACTTGCAATTGGAAATATCATCTGATCATAAATAATTCTGGGTGGGGGAGGCAGAAAGGAAACTGACAGCAGTAGGATTTGAGATCATTTATGCCTAATAAAAATCATGATTGTGGAACACACACAGTTCACGTGTAAGATGTCCTGGGTCCTACATACCAGGGATACGCAAAACAATGCAAGCTTGGGTTCTTGAAATAAAGCGGACACTTGGCTCTGATAATGATTTACTGTTCAAGTGCTGAGATTCTCTCTTGAGGCCATGGCTTTAGGAACAACACACACCCTTTTATTTTCCTTTACCTTTTCAAGTAGTAAATCACCACAGTAGCTACATGCTCTCGGCTGGCTTTCTTTAGTACAATCAAAACCACTTTATTACAGACGTGAGGATAGCCCAGGTACAAACTACATAAGGACCAGGAAAACACAGTTTTAGAATATAAAACCTAGTTGGGTTTCACTTGGAGACTGTCCTCATTGATCTGTCTAGAACTGAGTTCCTCTGTTCAACACACCTCAGTTTTTGGTCTCATTTTATTTACACTTAAATAAGGATTCTTTCTATATTTCTGACTAGACAAAAGTTGATGCTGTCAGCTAGAGAACAGGACTTTCCCCCCAATTCATAAATGTCAATATTTGGAGTCCTTTAGGTAATAAAAGAGATTTTCAACAAATATACTTTAGGTTAATTATGTCACACTTGGCCAAGTTATGATGTTCTAGAACCACCATATGCTATTAAATTGGTTCACACACATGACAACCCATGTGTGTCAGAGTAAACATGTCGTAAGGGCATTAGAACTGTCATTAGAAGACTTTTTTTCTGAAGTACTTCTAGATGGCTTGACTCTCCAACCCTAGGTTTAGAAACCAAACATTTTAACCTTTTATGCAACCATGGGGCTACACTATATTATATACAAGGTACAGAATACACTTTTGGACTGTGTTTTCTAGAGAAGAATTGGTGAAGTATATACATGTACATATGTGTGTAGTGAGATTTGTTGTTGTTCGCCATTGGGTTAGAACTGACTCACAGCAGACCCTTGAGTAGGTTTTTAGAAGCTTTAAACCATACAGGAGGAGGTAGCTTATCTTCCTTTCACAGAGCAACTGGTGGGTTTGAACCATGTACCCTAGTCCAACTTTTTATCATTAGGATGTTTGGCTCAAGGGAATGGTTCACAAGGTTGTAGAGGCTGGCAAGTTCCAAGTCTATGAGTCAGATGCCAAGCTGGAAGCTTCTGATGTATGTAGCTGCTGAGGTTAATGGACCCACGGCTCACAGATTAGGTGGCAGGCACTGTGGCTCAATTTCCAAAACCCAGAGGTCAGTGAGTTGATGATAAGGCAAATACAGGACTCAGGGCAAAAAAAGAAGGTAGAACTTGTTAGTAGAGAGTCTACACATAGTAAATGCAGGCTTCACCTATGAATAAGTGCTCTCTAAGCTGATTGGCTGCTCCTAGGAGATTGCATAATGGGTATAATGACATATCAGATCTTATCATGGGGATGAGATTGCTGCATCTGATTCAGGCCATGGTCTTTCTTATCACTTGCTATACATCTGAGAACTGGACAATGAATACCTGTCACAGAAGAATTGATTCCTTTTAGCTATGGCTTTGGAAAAGAGCACTGAACATCCCATGAACTGCCAAAAGAACAAACAAATATGCTGTAGAGAGGACGCAGTTGGCGTTATCTTTGAAGGCAAAGATGATGAGGCTTCACCTCACATACTTCAGGCATGTTGCTAGGAGAGGCTATTCCTTGGAGAGGGACATGATGCTGGGAAGGGTAAGAGGGTCTAAGAAGGAGAGGAAGACCCTTGGCCAGGCAGATTGACAAGGTGACTGCCACAATAGGCTCTAGTGTGTCAGGAAGAGTGAGGATGGCATAGGAGAGGACAGAGTTCAGATTCATGGTTCTTCGGGTTACTGAGTCAAACTACTCGATGGCACCTAACAATAACTCAAATAACATCATGGGGATGATATCAAAACTGCCAAACCTCTGAGAGTTCTAGCCTAGTCCAGTTGACATACAATTTTAACAATCACATGCTTTATTAAAATGACACATATTTATCTTTGATGGGATAAAAAGTAAATGAAGAGAAGTATGGGTTTAAACTGGTGAACAATGTTAATATTGCTCTAGTATCTGTTTTATTTACCATTTTCCTTTTCTCTTTTTACTATTATGAGAAAGAGGAAATGCAACGTAGAGGAAAAACTCCACAAGGAACCTAAGCTAAATAAATTATCTACTCATTATGCAATATTTATTAAGAAATTATAAATTCATTTGAGCTAATAATTTCTTGTTTGGAACACAAATAGCTATACATAGTTTAAAGATACTAACCACTTATATAACCTTAGTATCATTTGCTTTAGTCTCATTTTCTTTAAATAGTGGGAGTGGCATTAACATGATTTCATCATGTCCCAAAGATTAAGAAGAGGAATCTGGCAGGGGAATTAAAATACTTTCTAAGACGACAAGTCATGGCCTGGTTCACTCTCCAGTTTCTTTTGATATCTTCTTCAGATTTAATATACAGTATCAAGAATCTGCATTATGCAGATGACACAACCCTCCTAGCTGAAACTGAGGAGGACCCCAGACGCTTGCTGCAGAGGGTCAAAGACTGCAGCCTTCAATATGAATTGAGGCTCAATGTCAAGAAGACAAAGATTCTCACCACTGGACCAACTGGCAGCATCAGGATGGATGGTGAAAAGATTGAGATTGTTCACAGCTTTAGACAGCTTTAGTCAACACTCTTGGCAACAGCAGCTAGGAAATTAGAAGATGTAGGCGGTGCGGTTGGCGCAGGATAGAGCAGGGTTTAGGGCTGTTGTGCATAGGGTCGCTATGAGTCGGAAACGACTCGATAGCACGTAACAACAACATTGCGATGGGAAAGTCTGCTGTTAGGGACTTCTCCAAAGTACTGAAGAGCAATGGTGTCACTCTGGAGACTAGGCTGTGTCTGCTACAGGCCAAGGTCTTTATAAGTTGGACAATGACTAGGGAGGATAGATGGAGAATTGATACCTTTGAGCTGTGGTGCTGCAGAAGAGTGTTGAATGTACCATGGACTGCTAAGAAAACAAGCAGATTCATCCAGGAGAGGGATAAACCAGGCGGCTTCTTGGAGGCAAGGATTCTGAGGCTCTGTCTAACATACTTTGGACATGTTGTAAGGAGGGACAGGTCCTTGGAGAGGGATATCATGCTTGGGAGGGTGGAGGGACAGCGCAGGGGAGGAAGACCCTCTGTGAGGTGGATTGAGTCAGAGGCAGTGCTATTGGCATAGGACAGAGCAGAGTTTAGGGCTGTTGTACGTAGGTTCGCTATGAGTCGCAAGCGACTTGATGGCAGGTAACAACAACAACAACATGTTAGAAGGAATTCAAATCTTAATTGAATAAGTGTATCTGCTGGGTTCATTGTTTTCAAAAAAGATGATCTCTAGTCCTATGTAGCTTATATTATAATGGAAAAAAAACAGACAAAAACAAATAAATAAATACATTGCATAGCAAGTTACATAAGTGCTAAGAAGAAAAGAAAATACAGAAAGGAGGTAGAGTAATGAGTCAGGTGTTAGAGACCTGAACTGGTCTTGTGATATTCTCCAGGAAGAATAAAATGGAGAGAGGGAAAAGCAACTGGAAAGACACCTGGGAAATAATCAGAAAAGCAAAGCAGTTAGAGCACAGAGTGAAGGGAAATGTGATAGGAAGAATATTGACTGCTACACTGACGTTAGTCTCTCCCTTCAAGATTTAAAGTTTCTGGAGAAAGAATATGTTAACAGAGCTGGGAAAAGGATCTTTTTTGAGATGCTTCTCAGCATTTTAGGAGAGCATCAGGGCAGTTGGAGTTCCCTTCCTTCCCAAAGAAGTGTTGAAGTCTATTCTACAAAGGAGAAAATGGAAATACAGTTAAGAAGAGAATTATTGGTGGGAGCTATACAATAAATATCACCACAATAATCAGACTAAGAGAACTTTAAGGTCCGTCCTGTTGTTGTTGTTATGTGCCATCGAGTCTCTTGTGACTCATTAGCGACCCTATGTACAAGAGCCCTAAATGCTGCTCTATTCTGTGCCAACCTCACCCTGTCAGACACACTCACTCCCACCACTCCACTCACAGAATCGATCCATCTCATCGAGGTCTTCCTCTCCTGCACCACCCCTCCACTCTCCCAAACATGATGTCCCTCTCCAAGGACCAATCCTTCCTTGCAACATGCCCAAACTTTGTCAGATGAAGCTTCAGATTCCTTGACTCCAAGGAGCATTCTGGCTTCACCTTCTCCAGGACAAATCTGTTTATTCTCCTAGCAGTCCATGGTATATTCAACACTGTTCTCTAGCACCACAGCTCAAAGCCATCAGTCCTCTTTCTATCTAGAGAGAGTAAAACTGGTTTGCTTCCTGGAAGCAAGGATTTTGAAGTTCTATCTCACATACTTTGCCATGCTGCCAGGAGAGACCAGTCCCTGGGGAAGGACATGATACTTGGAAGGGTAGAGGATCAGTACAGAAGAGAAAGACCTCGAATGAGGTGAATTGACACAAGTGACTGTGGCAGTGGAATCAGGTGTACCTGAGATGATGAGATTGGCTCAGAATAGGACAAGATTCAGAGCCATAGATTGGAGAGTCGTTATGTGTTGTAGTTGACTTGATGGCATGTAAGAACAAAAACAACAACAAGGTTTTTTTCAGGAGCCAGGTAGTTCACTGGTTAAACACTCAGCTGCTAACCAAAAGGTTAACAGTTTGAATCTACAGCTGTTACATGATGGAAAGATGTAGTCTGCTTTCATTAATATTTACAGCCTTGGAAAACCTATATGATTCTGTAATACTCTGTCTTGTAGAAGGTTAAAGAATAGAAACAAAAAAGAAAAGAAGTGAGATTCTTTTAACACAGGTTATCCCCTCATCACCTGCTTATTTTCTTACCTGCCTCCCCTTCATTATCATGTTAGCTGTGTTCAAGTTGATTACAAGGGACAGAGATAAATCTTTGGAAGGAATTTATTATGAGGCATAAGTTCAAAGAAAATAAAGAAGCTCAGGCAACCGCCTGCTCGCAGCTGAGGAACATGAGCACTTAGAATAAATTTGTCTATTTCTCTCTTGTTCTCAGGAGTCAATTTCTTTTTGTGTCTTCTGCTGAAACTATTTGCTTCTCTTTTATTTCCAAATTCTCTTCTTTGGCTCTCTTCCTGCTCTGCACGTTACCTTCTGCCTTCTTTCTACAAACTTCTACCATCTGCTCCATTCCACATCTGATCTCTGGGTGTCTTATAATTAAATTCCCTGAGCAAGGATCTACTGTCACCATCCATTACAGTCTTGCTGTTTTCTAAAGTTATCGTGCTAGATGACATCACAGGCTGCTGACCAACTCCTGTCTTTAGTTTACATACTAACCTTTGGTTCTGTGTCAAGGTATGGTGGGGTCACAGAAACTTCATTCAGAAGGAGATGGAGAATGTGGTGGGTTCCCCAAGTTAAATGAACTTTGTTGTATTTCATAGTGTTAAGGCTGAGCTCTGGTGGCTTCTTATTGTTGTTTACTGTTGAATTGGAACCAAATCATCTGGAAACCATCCAGGAGGTTTTCAGAGACCATAAATCTCTCATGGGAGGAGATTACCCATCCTTCTCCTTTAGAGCATCTCGTGGATCCAAACCTCGTGCCTTTGGGATTGCATATGAGCTGTTCTGAGGCAGGAAATGGGCAATATTCTTCTGTGTCATTTACTGAGTATGAAAACTCATTTTACCACCCCTGAAAACCCACAAGAGGGTAAGCTATGAGTCAGTTCTGACTGGAAGGTACTCTTACTTAGTAACAACAGTATAAAAACATCACTTCGATATATAGAATGTATGATATATGACAGGTATTTAAGGCACATTATTTCTAGCACTGAGAACAACCTTTCACGGGAAATATTAATAGTTCTGTATTTTCTTCTCAAGAAGTCAAACAGCCAGTAAATAGATAAGATGGAATTTAAAGTCCAAAGTCCATCTACTTCATGCCATTATTACTATTTCCTTAATTATTAAGAGTTCATTTACTCATGAATAGATGAAAGGTTTCTGTAAAGAAACTATGATATCACAAATGGTTCATATAAAATTGAGATAATTTTTATGCACCGTCAGTCATATATACATTCATCCACCAATTAACCTATAAATTACTTTTAATGGAGTATGTGAGGAAAAAACTAACGAAATAATATGAGCTGGGAAATCATCTTACCAGATAGGAATCCAAATGGATTCATATAAAATAGCACCACTGTACTGTTTTACAATCAGAATGTCTGACTGCCAGCTCTGAAAACCTGCCAAATACTTCTTTGCAATGTGTACAATAAAGAATTGCTTAATAATGAAGGAACAACAGAGAAAAGAATCTTATGGGGAAAAATGTTCAAGCAAAATATTCCATGTAAATCTTGAAATAATAAGAGAAAAGGATAACAATGCTTTTTTATGAGCTCCAGGAAAAGGATAACAATGTTATCTTTTCCTGGAGCTCATAAAAAAACTGTTGTCCCAGAATAGTTCCTCGATGGTAACAGAATCTTACTTTGCAAAGCCAGGTGAATAGAGACTAAAGAAAGCAAGCTTTCTTTTAAAACAATCCTATTTGTCCTGTGCAAGAACTGTCAATGAGAAAAAAATTATTTAAAATACCAGAATTTGTAGGTACTTTGTCTTTTTCTAGATTATTTTTTTTTCCAAAATCAGGAAAGATGCTCTTAGTAGAAGATGCTGCATATAAACAATAATTAAGTAGGTGACAATGCACGGACACCCAACACAGCGTGTCACTTTAGCTGATACATGAATGTCACTGTGTTCTACTTGATTAGTTAAGAGAAATTAGCATAAACCAAAGTCTGAAGCTGGTGACCCCTGAATGAGCTCCAAGTTATATGAACTTTATTTTATTTTGTAATGTTATAATGAGTTTTAGAAATAATTCTTAAAAATCCAGAACAGGGGAGCTCTGGTGGCTTAGTGGCAAGAAGCTGCATGGCAATCCCAGAGGTGCACGGTTCAAATCCACCAGATGTTCTGCTGAGGAAGGAGGGACAATCTCCTCCTGTACCAGTCAGATCTGATTTGACGGTACAC
>NW_006399763.1:30932712-30952487 GCF_000299155.1 Elephantulus edwardii | reverse complement strand
TATTTTATATGGGTTCACTTATAAAGGTCATATATATTATTTTCCACACTCAATCTTTTTAGTTTCCTTTACCCTCCCCTCTTTCCACCCATCAGATTGTGTGACCCTATGATTAAACCTCCTTCCCCCCTTGCTTGGATCCTCATATTCATTCTACAGTAATTGTCTTCGCCAGTATTTGTGTTTATGAGACTGAGTTCACTTAGTCTAATGTTCTCCAGTCCCTCCTGTGTTAGGTAGTAATTTACAAAATCATTGCTACTGTGTACTGCTTGTATTCCATTGTGTGAAGGTCATTAAATCTTGACACAACTTTCAGGACCTGAAAATGTCCACCTCATTCTACCTTTTGTTGTCCCTCCATGACTGAAAGCTGCTTTTGCCTTTAGTCTGTGGCTGACAGGAAGGTAGTGAGATGTGAGGGTAATAGTCATAGACCTCTTTTTCTACTTTACCTTCTTAGGCCAGCTTACATTACTTCTATCTTCACAACAGTGAGAAACACTCCAAGTATATCTAGTAGGTATCAATTTAAACATACAGTGGAAAAATAATCAACAGTATTTTCTGTTTGAAATTTCCAAGTTTCAGCTTTCCTTGATGGGGTAAGATTACATTTACTGAAAACAAAAGTGAATGATTATAAGTGGGTCACAAATGGCCATAAATTCAAAGTCAGAAGGTAGAAGGATGTCTTCTTGAGGAAACTGTCATGTTTCATTTTAGCATATGAATTTAACATTAGAAAAGTCTATGTACTTTGTTTTCCACAATGTAGTTTTTTTTTTTAGCCTTTCTTAGGAATGCTGTCACCTACTTATGGTCATCTTATTCAGTTAATAAAAGGATACTGTAAGCATGAGAAGAAAGATTGCATGAATCTTAAAGAAAACAATTCACGGCACTCTTGCTTGTGCCAAGTTAGGGTTATGGTAGTTAAAGAAATGAAAAATCTAGCAGATCTTGTACAGAAAGTTGCATAAATATGATTGAAACCTTGATATAACTGAGCTGTGGACAAAATTGGAACTTGATATTTTCCTGGATTCAGCTTAGGTAGAAAACACTCACTTATGTATCTAAAATTTATAAAGAAAATTTGAACAAATGATAATGTTTTGAATGGTAACATGAAGTTAGAATGATGATGTCAAGACTGCTGTTTAAGGCATGGGGTAAGTTCACCAGGAGGGCAGTCCAGATATGCAGCTGGTCCCTAAGGGCCAAAGACTTGAGGATTTCAGCTAATGCTTTGCTAGAGGAACTAGGATTTGCAATTAATTTTAGAAGTATCAGAAGTGCTTTTCAACACACAAGTTATGGGGTTAACAATAGCATGAGAAAATCTTATGTGTCTGCTAGGTCAAGAATCAGAGAGGTTTAGCATTCTCCAAATCCCCAGTGATGACAAGGTGAATTATGAAATTAGTATAAAAATTTCCAGAAATGAAGTAGCTTCATTCTGTGATTTCAGAGAAAGTTCCCAGAACTAACAAGATGTGTGCTGTGACTATTTTTTTGAAGCCGAATATTAAGCGTACCAGAAGAAGACTATTTCTTCTGAGAACATAATTTGCTCTCCTCTACCTTTTATTAAAGTTGATAGGAAAGTAATTGAAAAAAGCTCCCATTTTACCTTGACTTCATTTTTCTTTTTATTGTTTATGCAAATGACCCTTGGGGTAATTTTGTTTATGTGACCAGAAGACTTCCGCTATTTCAATTATGTCATAGTTTTAGATTTTTTTCTCCCCTGAGACTAGGCCAGCCCATTGCAGCTTGCAACACTCTGAATACTGGAGCTACCCTACCAAGACCATCACTCTGAAGCAAAGAGAAGCTGCGTAATTAGCTCATCTGACACCCTCTTGAGCAAAATGTCAGTTCAGAAGCCTGAAGTGTTTGCTGATGACAAGGGCCCAACTGTCCCACAAAAACTAGAAAAGTGTTGTTTGTTGACTCTTTCAAGAACTGGAAATGGAAATCTTAATGACACAGGAAATGCTCTTCAAAGGCCAAGAAGTCTTAGTGAAAGATAAGAGGATCAATCAGTCTTAAATACAGTTACTAAGAGGAAGAGGCGGGATGCTGCCAGCATGGATATGTATTTCAAAAGGAATGAATAAAATCTAGCAATAGTGTTAATTTTACTTTGAAGTATATAATGAAACCCTTCAAGTACTAAGACTTCAACACCCCTTTCCCTAAAATGACCAAAATTTCCATTTTTGAGCGTTTATCTTTATGCCTTTTTCCGTTCCCCAAGTCTTAACAGAATTTTAAAAGAGCAGCTAATAAATGAAGTATACTTCAGCTACATGTAATGGATTAGATCAGAAGGGAACTGATAAGATGATATTGGAAAAGCAGGTGGGGGGTCGAAGAGCTGCAAAAGCGCTAAGCAGCATGGGCTCCATTGATTCCTGGCTTGAGGTCCTGCAGTCCCCAGGTTATTCCAGCTAATGGAGGGAAAGCACTCCCCTGCTCTATTACAATTGACTGCTGGTCCCCAGGGGCTGGTTACCAGCTGGGGCCAAAGGTGATGAAGAGGAGATAAGGCCAATTAAGAGTTCAGACTGGGGAAAGCAGGAAACAGAAGCCAGGGGGATAATTCCAAAGTGGGAGGCAGGGAATGAGACTGTGGGTCACTGTAAGCATCCCAGGTAGAATACAAATATAAGTTTTAAACCTACTCTAGAGAAACTCATTTTAGTAGAAGAGCGGATCAAAGGAGACCGAAGCTTTGCAATGCAGTTTCTAAAGGCAAGGCACGGTGCAGAATCACTGAGTAGAAACTTATCATTAAAACCAAGCCTAGTGCTTATCATCCTTTTTGTGCTCTTGGCACACTTTGGAATATTAGAAATTTTAGTGGTGTGCTCAATGAAATTGAAAAGCTCGAAACAAAACTAAACAATTCAGTACTCATTTCAACACAATTGCTGCGGTGGTGTAGCTATAATTGTGCAGTGTCCATAATAGCATCCCCAGTGAATGAGAATCAAAGTGGCTTGAGGTTTGAGTCAACAGATCTAGGTCTGAAGGCTGCCTTTGTGACCTGGGACCCAGCACTAATAATTCTAATCATCATATTTTGCATCTGTAAAATGGGGTGATGCAAAACTTGGGGAGAGGTCACAGCATGTAACCAGTTTCTTGTTTAAGACAGAGTGTGACTGAGACCAAAACAAGGAAGAACAGACAACAGCAGTCCCCACAGCGGTGAGGACAGCAGTGTTATCACTGGCAAACGTGGTGGAGAACCAGAGACAAGAGTGAGATAGACTTGAGCTAGATTTCCTTACTATGGACTCAGTGGTGAGGACTTCGGTCGAGGTTTATTAGAGCAGAAATTGGTGGGTTTAAGTAGTAGGAATGTGCAATTTGCAGAACAGAAAAGCGCTTTGAAACACTTGTCCAAGCATAGGGTCAAACCCAACGTCAAGTAGCCGAGGGCTAAAGGGAGTCCTGCCTGTGAGCATGCTGACATGATATTGTTTTGACTGAAGAATTGTATCCTGAATGTTTCAAACCTGAATCACCATGAATATTGTCTGTGAGTTTCATGGGGACATTGTGGTGGATTAACAAACGTAGTAGGACATAGGAACTCTGGTGACCTAGTGGTAAGAAGCTGCACTGCAATTCCAAAGGCACTTGGTTTGAATCCAGCAGCTGCTCTGTGGAAGAAGGATGGACAATCTCCTGTGTGATTTACTGCCGCTGAAAATCCACTGGAGAATCAGCTATGTTACAACTCTACAGCACACAACAACAGTGGAGAGTAGAGAGAGCTGTGGAAGGGCTGACTGGTATTAGAATCGATAGCTTGAAGTTTGGGAACATGTTAGGGGCATGTTTGATCTTGTAGGAAACAGCTTTGTGTTGATGTTTTTGATGGGGATTCTTTCTTCTTGTGAAATCAGTGGAGGTCAGACCTTGTGACTCTTAAATCCATTGCACTGTTTGTCCAAGAGATCGTTGAAAATGGGCCCTGTTAGTTAGCATTTTTAAGTTTCCATATGATGATGAAGGTTGTTGTTGTTGTTGTGGTTCTGTGCCATCAAGTTGCTAGCGACCCTATGTACAACAGCCCTAAACCCTGCTCTGTTCTGTGCCAAACACACTGGCTCTGACACACCCATCCCGATTACCCCAGTCACTGAATCAACCTACCTCATAGAGGGTCTTCCCCTCCTGCATTGTCACTTCACCCTCCCAAGTATAAGGTCCCTCTACAAGGACCTGTCTCTCCTTACCACATGTCCAGAGTATGTCAGATGAAGCCCCAGAATCCTTGCCTCCAAGGAGCAGCCTGGTTTAACACTTTCCAGGGTAAATCTGTTTGTTTTCTTGGCAGTCCATGGTACATTCAATACTCTTCTCCAGCACCACAGCTCAAAGGCATAAATTCTCCTTCTATCCTCCTTAGTCATTGTCAAATCTCTGATGCATAACAAGTGATTGCAAAGACCATAGTCTGTATCAGATGCACATTAGTCTCCAGAGTGACACCATCGCTCTTCAGTATCCTGGAGAGGTCCCTAACAGCGGCCTTTTTCATAGGAATACACTTTTTAATTTCCTGGCTATGAGTGCCAAGAGTGTTGACCGTGGAGTCAAACAGACTAAAGTTGTTAACAATCTCAATCTCTTTGCCTTCCATCTTGATGCTGCCGATTGGTCCAGTGGTGAGAATCTTTGTCTTCTTGACACTGAGCCTCAAACCATACTGAAGCCTGCAGTCTTTGACCCTCTGCAACAAGCATTTCAGGTCCCCCTCAGTTTCAGCAAGTAGGGTTGTGTCATCTGCATAACACAGATTGTTAATAGATCTTCCACCAATCCTGACGCCACACTTCTCCTCATAGAGCCCAAACTCCTGGATGATCTGTTCTGCATATAGGTTGAAAAGGTATGGAGATAGGACACATCCCTAGAGTACACCTTTCCCAATTTTGAACCATGCAGTGTTTCCCTGCTCTGTTCTGATGACTGCCCCTTGGTCTGAGTATAGGTTTCTCATTAGCACAATCAAGTGTTCTGGGATTCCCATTCTTCTCAGAGTCAGCCACAGAAAACAAATTTTGAGGACCATGACTCAGTCATCATAATGTAATACCTCCTCAGGTCATTACGGAGTATCTCTAAAACTCACATGAAAATGTGTATATCTACTCCTACAGGGAAGCTGTCACATCTCCAGGAAAACAGAACTTGGCAATATTTACTTCTATTATGTTTGAGTTGGGTGATAATGACAGTTTGGTTAGAAAAAGTTGTATGACCCTTTGGAGGTCCAGTAGGGAAGAAAGGAGTGAAACTGACAAGCCAAGGCAGGTAGTTGGAATTTACCAGCTGTTCCAAAGGGCCATCTCCTCCACTGAGATTTACATCCTCGGAAAAGCACAGGAGGGGCAGCTCTGAAGTCATTCCCACACTATTATGGAAAGAGTTAGAGGTTTGCATTTTATTTCTGATTATTTTATTTTTATTTCTTTTTCCATTCTTATTTAGATATAGTCACTACAAACCTGAATTAGGTGAACTATCTAATGGTATGTTGTGTACTGTTGAGTTAGAATCAATCCACCTCCAGTGAGTTTTCTGAGGCAGTTAATTGTTGGGAGAAGACTGCCCTTCTTTCTCCTTTAGAATAGTGGATATATTCAAAATGGGTGCCTTTGGGTTGGCAGTACAACTCCTTCCAACTTAGCCACTACAAAGCCTGGGACCTAGTGGTAAGGATCTGTGCTGCCAACCCAAAGGTATGTGATTCAAATCTACCAGCTAATCTTCAGAAGAAGGATGGGAAATCTCCTCCTGTGTGATGATACTGCCTCTGAAAACCCACTGAAGGGTCAGTTATGAGTTGGTTCTGACTAGATGGCACACACAACAACAGCATTCAAAGGTATAAGTTATTTTGTGTGGGCTTTGTATTGGTCGGTGCCCAGGGACTTTAACTTTGGTACTATATTGTAACTCTGTGATTTATTATTGTCATTTGAAATGAAATACTTCTATGCACAATAAAACAAAGTCAGATATGACAGCCTGAAAGGGCTGAGTTTTGTCAATGGTAATACCATTGGTATAATGTTTATTTGTTTGTTTCTGAGGTTTTGAAATTGCTTTAGGAAGCCTTGGAGGCAGAAAGCTTCACTTAATTAAAATATTTTAAATCAAACCACAGAAACTTCAGTTCATAAAGCCTCAGGGTACAACCAGCAATTGTTAGAAACTCAAATGGAATAGGGTGGATGAATATAATAATAGAGGGCATAACTTTTTGTTATTATTTTTGTTTGCTGGGTTGACATAATTAAACAACAGAAAAAGTAACTGAAGATTGTTAGTTAACTGTTGAAATCCTGAGAATATTCATTAATTGCCACGTGAGTTTTAAGACAGTAATTTAGTGTTTCCCAAAGAATATCTGTAAGCTAGTGTTCCTGTATACATAGCAGAGAAAGGATTACCTTTTACAGTGACTTGAGGAGCTATTGAACCTGTTGTGGTATTGTTGTTATGTGACCCCGATTCAACTCTGACTCACAGAGACCCTAAGGGTTCTGAACCCTGACCCATCCTGAGCCAATTTCTGACATACTTGACATACTCATTGTGTCAATTCTCCTCATCCAGGGTCTTCCTCTACTATGCTGTCCCTCTACTCTTCCAAACATGATGTTTTCTCCAGGGACTAGTCCTTCTTGGCAATATGCACAAAATATGTAAGACAGAATTAAAAATCTTTGTCTCCAAGAAGCAACCCGGTTTCACCCTCTCCAAGAAAGATCTGTTTGTTTTCTTGGCAGTCTATGGTTTGTTCAATACTCTTCTCCAGCACCACAACTCAAAGGTATTGATTCTTCTATCATCCTTATTCTTCGTTAAGCTCTCAGATGCATAGCAAGTATTGAGACTGTCGTCTATATCAGGCACACCTTAGTCTCTAGACTGACATCATTTAGTACTCTGGAAAGTCCTTGACAGCAGATTTTCCCAGTGCAGCTCATCTTTTGACTTCATGACTGCTGGCACCAAGAGTGTTGATTGTAGACCATTGCAAGATGAAATTGCTAACAACCTCAATCTTTTTTTCCATCTATCATGATACTGCCTATTGGCCTAATGGTAGAGATCTTTCTTTTCTTGATATTGAGACAAAATTCATCTTCAAGAGTTTTGAATTACTCTTATGGAAATTGACATTACTTCTTTGCTTAGGAAAGGTTCTCAGAAGTTCTACAGTAAAACTTAACTTTCTTTAAGCCATAATTTCACAAAATAATTTAACACCACATCCTCCTCCATTTTCACAATCTTTAGAACTTTAAAATAAAATAATATTGGGAAACACTGTATGTGGAATACCATTGGCATAATAATTCCATATACTAGAATTGATGATAAACCAATTTATATATAGCAGCTAAGGTCCCCTACTCATAGTGACCAGCTATTGATGTTGTAAGGCTGTACATTTTTACAGGAGGAGACTACTTATATTTCTGGCTAGTGGATTTGTATTGCTGACCTTTTGGTTAGCAGCTCTATAGGCTACAGACTATGCCACTTGGCTTCTTTTAATTTTCACAATATAATGCCCATTTGCTCTTTTAGAAAGTAAGGTTTTTAAACACCCTTGCATTTGAAGGCTGAAACAAATAAACAGAAAGTGATGCTTGAGTTGCTTTCTTCGATTTTCAGTAGACCAGATTTGGCAAAACCATAGACATTTGGCTTACCTGGGAAGAAAGACTAGTTAAAATTGCAGAAATTTCAAAAAGAAATTAAATGTCACTACTTTCCATAAAAACAAAACCAAATATGTTGCTGCTGTGTCAATTTTAACTTGTTATACCCACTTCATGTGTGTTAGACACATACTGCATAGTGTTTTCAGTGGAAGCTTATTTTTCTGGAAGTGTAGCTCCATGTCCTTCTGAAGATCCTCTAAGTGAAGCTGAACCGTCAACCTTATAGTTAGCAAGAAAGTGTGTTAACATTTCTATCCCCTAGAGACTCCATGAGATGATTTGTTTACTCCTTGGGTTTTACTTAGGAAAAAATATTTAGGAGAATCTAATCTAATAGGCAGCACTTTATCCACCAAACTTACTTAAATTATTTCAAACTACTTGTACAGTCACTTGAATGTTTTTTTTTCTTTTTGGAAATATTAATTTGCTTAGCAAATTAATTTTTCTTAGCTACTGAAAAGAAATCTTCAGCCACTTTTCCCCTAGCTAGAGGAAAGGTAAACTTTAACCTAACCATTTTTCTAATTATCACACGTTTTGAATTAATGGGGTCCAAATTAATTAAGGTTTTATTATAGTTTCATCCTTAGGAGACAAGGTTTCATTTCTCTCTTTTGAGGTATTTTCCATCTGAATCAAAAGAAGATTAACCTCACCACTCTCTTTGCTTGAAGCCAATGGATTTCAACTTCTTTTTTTCCTTCCCCAACATAGCAGAGGGTTATGAAACACTTCCTCAGTAAGGAAAAGATGAAGTCTGTGGAGGGCTATAATTAGGAAAATCTCCCCAGGTGATTCTGATAAGCTCCTTGCCCCTTCTTGAGAATCCTGGCTTTAAGCCTTTGATTAAAACCTTGTAACCCTCAGGCATGAGAGGAATTGGCCAGGGAAGGACAGAGGAGACCCTGACAGGACTCTAGCTAAGATAGGGCTCTCTGTTGGCAGGAGGTTTTGTTACAAGAGGTCAGCTAAGACACAGGAATCAAAAAGATAATCAGCCTAGCCTGCTGACCAGCACTGGACAAATAATGACAGTAGGCATGAGTAGCACTGTTAGCTGTCGCCACCATTTGTACCAAACACTGGGTGTTGCTAACCCAGGAGTAACTTTGGCCTCAGAGTGAAATTTGCCTTTGGTACAAATGGAGGCAGAAGTTTCTACTTTATATACTTGAAGTTGGATCTGTAAGTAGGATGGAAAATAGATATACTTTCCCTTTCTCAGACCCAGTGCTTTCTTTGCAATTGAAACAGAATATATGTTCATAGATAATAAAGATGTTGTTGTTGTTAAGTGCTGTCAAGTTATAGACGACTCATAATGATGCTGTGAACAAAAGACCTGAACAACTGTATAACTTTCATTATTTCTCCAAGTTCATAGACCATAAACCAGACGATGGGGGACCAAGGTGTGTCTACTAGAGAAAACTACAAAATATAATGGAAACTATTTTAAAAGTCACCATACTCATTGTTTTCAAGAGTGATGAAATATTTTGAAAATTTCTCAGAGATGCTTATTACTGTGTAGTGGGGACAAATTCATAGCTGACCTTCTAGTGGGTTTGCAGTGGGAGGAAATTTCTCATCTTCCTCCTGAGAAGCTGCTGGTGAATTTGAACCACCAGGGAGGTATGTGCTTTTGGGTTGTGATACAACACCCTATGGATAAGATTCCAGAACTCCCTGAAGGTAAACACATATTCAAAAAGCTTATTAGGATTATAAGCAAATTATTAAATATGGATAAAGCACACATTTCCTTTGACATTGATTTGTTGAATCTTGTACTCCATTAAACAAAAAACACATTGGGAAATAACCTGCATCTACCTAGTGTTCTGGTTGTTAGCTTTTGTTTTTGACCTGGGAGAATACTTATTTAATTATATGGCACAACTCAAAAGGAGAAGAAAGGGTTACAAACATTCAGTAATAATTGGAACATGAAAGGCATACTATTATTAAACTACAAAAATGGAAAGCCATCAAAAAAGAAATGAAATGCATAAAGATCAATATTCTAGGAGTTAATGAGCTGAAATAGACTGATACTGAACATTTTGAATCAGATAAACATATTTTCTACCATGCCAAAGGACGAAATGAGGAGGAATGGAGTCACTCACCTTCATTAAACATTGAACAAAGAACATTTAAAGATCTATCCTGAGGTGCAGTGCTTTTAGAGACAGGATCATATCCATATGCCTATAAGGAGGACCAGTTATTATGATTGTTATTAATATAAACTTACATACTAATAACTAATGGCAATAATTAGAAATTGAATGTTTTTACTGTTTTTTTAAGTTTAGAATTGATTAAATATACAATCAAGATGCATAAATAATTGCTGGTGGTTAGAATGTGAGAGCTGGGGAAAAAAGAGAACAGTATGTACTTATAAAACAAGGCCTTGCTGGTAGAAATGGCACTGGAGATATGATGAGAGAATTTTGTAAGACTAAAGACTTCTTCCGTGAGGAGGAATGTGGCATGAGGATTGGAAGAAGGCTCATTAACAACCTGAGTTAAGCAGATGACACAACCTTGCTTGCTGAAATTGAGGAGGACCTGAAGCACTTTCTGCAGAAGTTCAAGGACTACAACCTTCAATATGGAATGAAGCTTAACATCAAGAAAACAAAGGTTCTCACCACTGGGCTGATTGGTAACATCGTGATAGATGGTGAAGAGATTGAGATTGTTAACAGCTTTAGTTTGCTTGGCTTTACAATCAACACTCTTGGTACCACCAGCCAGGAAATTAACAGATTAATTGTATTGGAAAAGTCAGCTGTCAGGGACCTCTCCAGAGTACTGAAGAGCGATGATGTGAGTCTGGAGACTAAGGTGCACCTCATCCATGCCATAGTCTTCACAATTACTTACTATGTGTCAGAAAGCTGGAAAATGACTAGGGATAATAAAGGAGAATTGATAGAAATTTGAGTTGTAGTGCTGGGGAAGAGTATTGAATATACCATGGACTTCCAGGAGAACAAATAGAGTGAAATGGGGCTGCTCCTTAGAGGAAAGATTCTGAAACTTTGTCTGATATACTCTGTGCATGTTGCAAGAAGGGACTAGTCTTAAGAGATGGATGTCACGTGTGTTAGGGTGGAGGAACAATGTAAGAGAGGAAGACCTTCAATGGAATGGATTGATTCAGTGACTGAGATAATGGACGTAGGTGTGTCAGAGACAATATGGTTGGCACATGATAGAGCAGGGTGTAGAGCTGTTATACGCAGGGTCAGTATAAGTTGCAAATGGCTTGATGGCATATTATAGTTGTTATGTGCTGTCTAGTCAAGTATGACTTATAGCAACTCTGAACAGACAGCCTGAATCTTGTTATTTCCTGTGCCATTCTCATTACTTCTGAGAAACTAGAAACCATGACTGAAATCACAGTGTCAATTTTTCTCTTTGGAGTTCTTCCTCTGCTTTACTATCCTCTATCTTTCTAAGCATAAAGTCCCTTTCCAAGGAATAGCCTCGCCTATCCACATGTCCAAAGAATGAAAGATATGCTTCATCATCCTTGCCTCCCAAAAAGCACTCTGTCCACATCCTTTCAAGGACATATCTGTTTGGTCTTTTTGTAGTCCATGGGATATTCAGTACACTTTTCCAGCACCATAACTCAAAGGTGTTAATTCTTCTTCTGTCATCCTTATTCATTGTCCAGCCTCTCTGTTGCATAGGAGGTGATTGAGAAGATCATGGGCTGAATCAGACACATGTTAATCTTCTGAGATTATTCCTATTCAGTAGTTTGAAGAGGTTCCTGACAGCAGACTTACCTAGTGCAATACGTCTCCTGATTTCCTGAGTGCAGGTACCAAGGGTGTTGATTATTGCTGTAAGCAAGATGAAAGTATTGAAAATTTTAATCTTTTCTCCTTCTATCATGATGTTGGCTGTTAGTCCTGTAGTGAGGATGTTTATCTTCTTCTTGTTGATCTTCTGTAGCAAGCTTTTCATTAGTATGGAGGGAGCATACAACCCTGACCCACATCTTTCCTGATTTTAAACCATGCAATGTTTTTCTTACTCTGTTCACACAACAGCTTCTTGGTCTAGATATATGAGAACAATGAAGTGTTTTGGGATTCCCATTCTTCTTATTGTGAGCCATAATCTATTATGATTTATGTAGTCAAATGCCTTTGTATAGCCAATAAAACACAGATACACCTTCTTCTGGTATTCCCTGCTTTCAGCCAGAATCCATTTGACAATTACCAATCATATCCTTGGTCCTGTGGTCTCTTCTAAAACCAGTTAATACTTCTGGTAGTTCCCTGTCAATGTACTGTTCTGGTAGTTTTTGAATAATCTTCAAGAATATTTTGCTTACATGAGATATTGCCCATGACTTCTTCATAGCAATACCTTTTTGACTACAGCTTGTATCTGTGTTTTCTATTCAGTGAGGTCCATAAATGGTGAGTACCATTTATGTTGCTGAAAAAGGTATTGCTATGAAGAAATGATTATGAAAAGGATCAGATGTCAAAGGGTAGTTCAAGAAGACAGAATAAAGTATTATAATGAAGTATGCCAAGAGCTGCAGTTAAGAAAATAAAAAGGATAAATCCACTTGAAATTTCTCAAGTTGAAAGAAGTGAAGAAAAAAATTCAAGCTTTTAGTTTCAATATTGAAAGTCAATGACAAACTCCGATATTTGGCTGTAAGTTTGCCATAATGTGGTGGCTTGTGTGTTGCTGTATTGCTGGAAGCAAAGCGTCCAGCATTTAAACTATTTTCAGAGTCACCTATGGTAGGTACATCTCAGTGGAGTTAGGCTGCATGGCAGAGGAGCATATGAGTGAGAAAATGAACTTCTCACATTGAGAGGTATTCAAAATATAATCAGGAAAGAGTTGCCTCCACAAAGTCTACCTTAATAACGTGAATTGAGTAAAGCTTTCAGTCAGTGAAGGACCTTTGCTTATATCACCACAATGCAAAATAAGGAGAAACAGCTAGAAATATCCATTTGTTATTGGAATATGGAATGTTGTTGTTATGTGCCATCAAGTCACCTGCAGCTCATAGTGACCCTATTTGTACAATAGCTCTGAACCCTGCCCTATCCTCAGCAGTCTCTCTGTCTCTGACACACCTACTCTCATTACCCCAGTTATTGTGTTAACCCATCTCATCTGGCATCTTCCTCTCCTGCTCTGTCCCACCACCCTTCCAAGCATGATGTCCTTCTCCAAGGATGATCCCTTCTGTCCATGTGCCCAAATTATGTAAGACGGAGCTTCAAAATTCTTACCCCCAAGAAGAAGCTTGTTTTTACCCTCTCCAAGACAGATCTGTTTCTTCTTTTGGCAGTGCAAGGTATGTTCAATACTCTTCTCCAGCCCCACAACTCAAAGGCATCAATTCTTCTCTTATCCTTCATTGTTGTCCAGTTCTCTGATGTATAGTAAGTAATTGTGAAAATTATGGACTGAATTAGGAGCACCTTACTCTCTAGACTGACATCATTGTTCTTTAGAACTTTGGAGAAGTTGCTGACAGCAGATTTGCTTAACGTAATTCATCTTGTTATTTGAGTGTTGATTGCCACTGTTGTTATTTTATGTGCCATCTTGTCACCTATGACCCGTAGTAACCCTATGTACAGCATCTCTGAAGCCTGTCCTATCCTAAGCCAGTCTCACTGAATCCAACACACCAACCCCGATTGCCCCAGTTACTGTATCAATCCATCTCATCAGGAGTCTCCCTCTTCTGTGCTGTCCCTCTACCCTTCTTACCATGGTTGGAGCTGAGCAAACTGAAATTGTAAACAACTTCAATCTCTTCTCAAATTGGCCCAGTGGTGAGAATCTTTGTTTTCTTGATGTTGACCTTCAATGCCTATTGAAGACTACAGCCCTTGATCTTCTGTAGCAAACACTTCAAATCTTCCTCAGTTTTGACAAGCAAGGTTGTGTCATCCACATAATGCAGGTTGTTGATGTATCATCTTCCAATCCTGATGCCACATTCTTTCTCATAAAGTCCAGTCTCCCAAATTATATGTTCTGCATACAGATTGGAAAGGTGTGATGACAGGACACACCCCTGATGCACTCCTTTCATGTTTTTGGAGCATGCACTCTTTCCTTGCTCTGTTCTGAGAACTGCTTTCTGGTCCAAACATAGGTTTCACAGGAGCACAGTCAAGTATTCTGAGTAATGAAAAGGAACACATAAAGATTGATACCGTAGGCCTTTAGCTGACCGAAAAGGACTGATATTTAATATATTTAATTGGGCAAATATATATAGCAAGTCAGTTCAAACCCCTCCCACTACAGAAGATACACACTATATACTAAGGATAAAGCTACATGAGCACCTCAAAGTCAGAGACAGTGACTGTGGGCTGCCACTGTTGTAGATGCTCTACAGGGTTACAGACTAAGAAACAGTGGTGTCCACTTGTCTACTTTATCTCCTATTTGGTATGTCTCCTCTTCTCTAGCTAACAATGCCCAGCCCAATACCAGAATACCTCAATGTGCACTTCATATGCGAGTCTGCGTTTCCTACTGCTCTTCCTCTCAATGCACAGGGCGAGGTCAATTCCAGCCTCTCAGGTACTTGGATAAGTGTCCGTGGGCAAAGTCTTTTACTGTAGGAATGGCATAGAAGATCTCTGGGGTCCTTTCATTGAGATTCTTTGTAACTAAGTCAAATGATTGTAACTTTTCAATACCTCCATGTGGGCTGGAATGTAGCCAGGCTTGCCAGTTCTACAGAATTCTACAGACATTGATTCCATCTCCTCCATATGCTGGGTTTGCAAGCAAGAGTGGCATCCACTTCCTAAATAACATGCTTCTGGAAACTCTGTGAACTTTGATAAATGTAGATAGTTGTAGAGAGGCTTCCGGCCTTTTGTTGATAGCATCACCTATGAGTTGTACTCGACTCCATGGCAACCAACAACAACAACATGCTGATGATGACAAGTTGAAGAGGAATGGTGATATATTCATCATCAAAAAGAACATTTCAATATCTGTTTTGGAGATTAAAAAGGAAAGAAGTAGTTCAGGATTTCTCAAGGTGAAAGAAGTGAAAAACAAATTCAAGTCCTGAGATGATATGGGGAAAATCTTTAACGACATAGGAAGTATCAAAAGAAGATGGAGGAAATACACAGAATCATTGTATCAAAAAGAACATTAGCCCTTACTGAAATAGAGGAGTACCATATGATCAAAGACCCAGTGATAATGAAGGAAGAAGTTCAAGCTGCACTGACAGCAATGACAAAAATAAAGCCCCAGGAATTTATGGAATAATAACTAGCATGTTTTAACAAACAGATGTAGCACTGGACATGTTTGCCAGTCTTCCATAAATTTGGAAGGCAGCTCCCTAGCCAATCAACTGAAAGAGATCTGTATTTGTTCCCATTTCTAAGAAAGGTGATCCAACTGACTGTGGAAATTATCAAACAACATCATTATCACATGCAAACAAAATGCTGCTGAAGATCATGAAAAAATGGCTAGAAGAGTACATAGACAGTTTTCAGAGGTGCAAGTTGGATTTAGAAGGAACTACAGCATCAGAGATATCACTGTTGATTTCTGATGGATCCTGGCTCAAAGCAGAGAATGCCAGAAGAGTGTATAAGTATATATTTGTGTTTTATTGACTATACAATAGCGTTGCCCTGCATGGATCATAACAAGTTATGGCTAATATTGAGAAGAATGGAAATCCCAGCACACTTAATTGTCCTCATGCAGAGTCTAATTGTGATTATTTGAAATTTATACCTAGAGGCTATTGTATGAACAAAACACAGGAACACTATACGGTTTAAAATTAGGAAAGATGTAATTCAAGATGGTATTTTTTTCTCATATCTGTCCAATCTGTGTGCTAGGTAAATTACTCAAGAACTAGAGTCTATGACAAAGCTAGAGTCTCTGTAGAGGAAAATGGCAAGTGGCAAGATTGGAAGAACATTCATCAATAACCTTCATTAAGAAGCTGATTCTTTTGCTTGCTAAACATGACAAGGACTTGAAGCACTTATTGCAGAAGATTAAAAAAAAAAAAACAAACCACACCACCACCAACAACAAAAAACAACCCTCAATATAGATTACACCTCAACGTCAAGAAAACAAAAAATTCTCACCATTAGACTGATAGGCAGCATCATGATAGATGGAGAAAAAGATTGAAACTATCACTAACTTCATCTTATTTGGATCCATGAAACACTTGGTAGTAGTAGTCAGGAGCTCAGGAGTTGCTTTTCACTGGGAAAGTCTGCAGTCGGAGACTACTCCAAATTGTTGAGGAGCAATGATGTCTGTTTGTGGATGAAGGTGTGCCTGATGTTGCCCATGGTCTTTTCCATCACTTGTTATACAATCTGAGAGCTGGATAATGACTAAGGATGACAGAGCACTGATGTTTTGAGCTCTGGTGTTGAAGAAGAGTATGAAATATCCCATGAAAATAAAAAAGCACAAATAAATATGTCTTGAAGAAGGCGAAATAAGTGATTCTTGGAAGTAAAAATGAGAAAGCTTTGTCTCATAAGAGACCCTCAACCTGACGGAGTTACACAGTGACTGCAGCAATGGGCTTGAGTGTGTTAGAGACTATGAAAATAGCACAGGATAAGACAAAATTCAGATCTGTTCTTCATAGTGGTTATGAATTATACTTGATGGTACCTAATAAAAATAGCAACCTGAGTTACAATACCATCAGTGATAGGATAAATCAATACGCATAGAAAGAAGACCTGTTCATGTGACTATTATCCCAATTTGTTCACCAATAATTAAAGCTTACTCAGGATTTCTACCTTTTGCAGTATAAAATTTCTCTAGCATGCAATCAAGAAATGTTAATATAAGTGGTATTTGGAATATTGGAGGAACAAAAGATGAAAGATTCTGAATCTTGCTTCAGAATATAGAGAAGCTAAAGTCAAAGGAAGAAATGATGGCATAAGACAGCTTGACAAAAGATTTCAGAGAGCAGCTTGAGAAAACAAAACAATGTATTATAATGAAAGCACAAAGTCCCAAAGTGAGAAAACCTAAAGGTTTGAACAATCTTGGGATTTAATAAACTGAAAAATAAATTTTAGCCATCAGTTTGTAAAGCTGAAGAATTCTATGGGCAAAATATTGAATGACAAGCTAAGCATCAAAAGAAGATGGAAATAATACACAGGGTCAAAAAGAACTGGTAAATACCCAGCTATTTCAGAAGGTATTTACAAATGAGAACCAAAGGTATTATAGTTATTTTTTGTTGTTATGTGCCATCGAGTCACCTGCAACTCCTAGTGACCCTGTGTACAACAGCCCTAAACACTGCTCTATCCTGTGCCAATATACTACAATGGTACTATAGCAAAGAGTTTAAGGTGCATTGAACATGGTTCCAGAAAATTGAGAGAATGCTAACTGACATGTTTCAACAAATAGATGCAATGCTGTGAATACTCACATATCTATGCCAAGAAATTTGAAAAATATTGGGTTGGCTGATTGACTGGAACAGATTCATATTTGCAACCATGCCTAAAAAAGGTGATTTAAAAGAATGCAGAATTATCAACATAATTACTATCACATGTCACTAAAGCCTTGATAAAGATGATTTAAAAAATTTGTTGCAGCAATGCATACATATAAAACAGGCAGAAATTCAAGCAAGATTCAGAAGAGGACATGGAATGAGGGACACGAGGAGATGTAATTCATCTAACATTACTGGTGTCAGATAAAACTTGGCTGAAAGAAGAGAATATCAGATTTTTTTTCCTTTGTTTTATTGATTACTCAAAGAATGGTGTAAAAGGACCAAAGGGCATGTGTAAGGACAGCCATATCTGACCTTTACCAACTCCACAAAGTAGAATTGTTCCTGTCAACATCAACAACAAACCAGTTCCCATTATGTCAGACATGTCCCCCACGCTCCTGCGCCTGTGTGTATTCATTCCTACACCAATCTGACTACTGCACTGGTCCAAAATCGATGTGATAGCTCAAAGACCACATAGAACCATATTAGGTTAGTAGCAGAATACAATCACTTAGAACAACCTCTGAAATGTGTTCACAGGCACCTCAACCTTCAGCCTTAGAGCTTTAGACCAGTATTATAAAGCTCTCAGTCCTTCCATTTGGCCTTCACTGCCCTAGATGTCAAACAAACTTAAGCAAGACTTCTAATTCTGATTCCATGAGGTAATAATCCCAAAATCTACTCTATCTCATGTCAGTTCTCTGCTGCAGCTGTTGTGGTTGCTGCTCTCATTGGCCCTGCTCTGACTGGCACGAGAATCTCTGGCCTAGAAGGACACACTATTTTCTTGCTTTTTCTTTTCTGGTAGTGAATTTATCAAATTCTGCCATGGGATCTGCTCAATTTAATGGTAAGATTAGCCAATCTCCTTGTGGATAGGCTGGCATACCCTACTAATATATTACCACTCGTGCACATGGCAAACTTAGTTAATAGCTAGGGAAAGAATAAACGTTTTTGAATAAAAGAAATGTTTTTGAATGATAAACGTTTGACCCCATAGAAATGGGAATTCCAGAACACTTAACTGTGCTCAGATGAACCCTGTGCATAGATTGAGACAGTCATTTGAACTGAACAAGAGAATAGTTCATGATTGTAAACTCAGGATATGTGTACGTCAGAGTTGTATCCTTTCATCATATCTGTTCAAATAATCTTTATAATTAACAAATAATCAGAGAAGCTTGACTATATAAAAAATTAATGTGACACCAAGGCCAGAAAGAAACTCACTGACACCTTGCCAGATGCAAATGACACAGTCTTGCTTGATAAAAATAGAGGACTCAGCACTTAATTATAATGATCAAAGATCATAGTCTTCAGTATAAACTACACTCAACATCAAGAAAACAAAAAAAAATTTATAATTGGATCAATAAGCAACAGTATGCATAAATGGAGAAAAATGTGAAATTGTTAAGAATGTAATTTTACTTGGATCTACTGTCATTGCCCATGGAAGTCGCAGCCAAGAAATCAGATGCCATATTGCATTTGGCAAATCTACTGCCTTATACTTCTTTAAAGTGTTAAAAGGCAAAGATAGGACTTTGAGGATGAAGATTCCCTTGATCAAAGTCTTAGTATTTTCAATGGCCACTATGCATGGCCAGCAAATAAAATAGGAAGAATTCATGCCTTTAAATTACAGTGTCATTAAACATTGCATGTACTGTGAACCTGCTAGAAGAGTGGAAATATCTGTCTTGAAAGGAGCACACTCTGAATGTTCCTTTGATTCAAGGGTGGTAAACTTGATTGCCAGGAAGACCCAACTGCTAGATTAGGATATTGCAGTTGCTAAAGAAACAAGTCAATGAAAAAAGGGAAGACTCTGAACCAGAAGGATTTTCACAGTGGCTGCAACAGTTGTGAAGATGGCACGGAGGAGGGCAGTGTTTGTTCTGTTGAAGACAGAGCCACTAAAAATGGGAGCCAAACAACTACAACTAACAAAACCATATTCTTTTAAGAGCCTCTTAATTACTTATTTACTTTTTATACTGTTCCTACTAAATATAAAAACTTGAGGATAATATTTTGATTAAGAGATTGTTGTTGTCAGGTGCCTTTGAGCACGACTCATACCGACCCTATGAACAAAAGATCTGAGCCCTGTTCTATCCTGCACTATCCTCACACTTCCTGATGCACAAGAACCCATTGCAGCAGTCACCATGTTAATCCACCTGGTTGAGGGTCTTCCTCTCCTTTGCTGACCCTCCATGCTGCTTCCCTTGATGCTATTGTTCTCATAACAGATGAAGAATTTTCTTGAGTATTTGTGAATGTGAAATGACTTTATTTACTTGCACTGGATTGATAACTAAAAGATTGAGGATCACAATCCTTCCAATGGCGCCTTTGCAGAAAGATATGATAATCTACTTTTTTTTTTTTACTTT
>NW_006399763.1:30926735-30931942 GCF_000299155.1 Elephantulus edwardii | reverse complement strand
TCATGTAATATTTGTCCTTTTGTGACTGGGATATTTCACTCAGCATAATGTTCTCCAGAGTCAACCATTTTGAATAATATTGCATGAGTTCCTACTTTTTTAAGATTACAGCCATTGCAAATCTTGTATTATTCTACTTTGACACACATGAAATTGGTAGGAGTCAGAGACATCTTCACTTCAACTGCATATTTGTTTATTTAATTCTAATACTTACCTATCATTGAAATAGGTTTAGATAACCATGGCTGGATTTGTAATCAAAAGATTGTTTCCTCATATGTCATTATTGGTCTATTGTCTATTGAGTTAAGAGTTCCTTCCTGAGCAATGAACTTATTAGCTCAGTGCTTAAGCTTTAGGTTTTCTACACTAGATGTTGCATTTTTTAAAAGGTCTGGGTTGACAGTAGTCAAAGTCTAAATTAACGTTTCTCATTTTCTCTGATCTTAATAATTACAGCATCAACTTCCTAAACAACATGCCTCTGGAAACTCTATGAGCTTTGATAAATATCGATAGTGGTAGAGAGGGGCTTCAGACTTTTTTGTTCATAGGGTCACTATGAGTTGTGCTCAATTCGAAGGCAATCAACAACAACTAATAATACCCTAACTATGTCACAAACACCACTGAACATGGTAGTAACACAAAAAATACGAATAAAACAATAATATCTTCAATTTTTATTATTATTGTTGCTCTCCGAATACCTTAAATCTTGGGCTAGTCATGCTCTGTTGTCTAATGTCCCCACATCCTTTTCTTAGTCTACGTTAACGTATAGCAACTAACTCCTGAAGTTTCATTGACAGGGTCACTCATTCATTGCCAACAACTCAGAACACACTCATAGTTACCCTTCATTGGGTTTCAGAGGCTGGAAAGGAAGAGACTGCCTTTCTCCCAAGGAGCAGTTGGTAGATTTGAATCTCTTGCCTTTGGACGGGCAGTGCAACTCATTTATCGTCTAGGATAAGGTTGCTAATACTGGCGCTCTGTTTCTCAGAACTGTGCTTTTCAGAAACACTTGAATGATTTCAGACTGCCTGCTGAGGTGCTAAGAGCAGACAAATTAAAAGGATTTTTGTTCAGAATCAAATCATTCAAGGATATATTTCCTTATCATAATTTTATATACTTCAGAATGGTTTTCTAAGAACCTTTTTTACTTACTCTTTGTTTTTAACAGCAGCAACATGAGGAGAATTAATCTACAAAAATTATGGCTGGCTTTCTTGTTCTTTTGAGTTGACTTCCACTCCTATCCCCTTTTTGATCCCAAAGTCCAGAAAGTAGAAAAAGGAGCTCCTTTCCTTGGTTTTCAATTTCCCAGAATGGTTCTGTGTTGAATTACTGTAATCATCTAATCAAATCTCTTGCATACGTAACTTATTCATGAAAGGATTGATCTGGTCCAACCTCTTGAGTTTTTTTTTTTTAATTCTATCTATCTATCTATCTATCTATCTATCTATCTATCTATCTATCGCCTTTCAAACATAATTATGCCACATTAAAAAAATAGGCTGGTTGGCATTTTCCCCACAGTGGCCCACTCAGAGTGACTGAAAATGATGACATCAGCTTGCTAGGGCTCCTGTGGGCAGTCTTAGAAAGCTAGCCTGTCTAGTCATTGCTTTGAGCTGTGTTGTTTTGGTGGGCATTGCTCCTTTCAATCATGGCTGTCCTGATTTAAGAAACTAGCAGTTGTTTTGGTTCTCACGATAGGTTGGGTCATCTTATTACATAATCTAATTCTGAATTTCAACTAGAATGAGTAAATCTCAGCTATCTCTTGGCTAAATGACACAACTCCCTGTCACTTTTCTTTGACTTATGTGCTGGAATGCATTGAAATATAAATCATTCTATTTCCATAGGCTTAAGAAATGAAAAATGATTTCAAATTTGAAATGTTCCACTCTAAGTAAGATAAGGCTGAATAAAAACTAACTTGACTCAAATAATCATAGAATTTAAGACAAGGAGCAAAAGAGGCCTTTTCACACCAGCCAGAACAACCTCTTCACAGCGTGGTTTTTTGTTTGTTTGTTTTAACATAGACTAAGGAATCTAAGACAGAGACACACTCCCCGAGGACCTGAGACTCTGGATTTACAAATGAAATTCTTATGTATTTTCTCCCATTCATTCAGCAGGAGAAGAAATAAAACTAAGAAAAAAAGAAACAAACAAAAACAAACTTTGAAACAAAAGCAGGGGGAATTTGGAATTAATTTTGTGTAAGGAGAAGAACGGACTCGCAGGAATAGCACAACAGTGACTTTTCATGAAGTGAGCCTGTATTGGGGTGATAGTATGGAGATAAACATAATGTGGAACTTGGCACAAATGAATAGAAATCTTCACAGCTACCCAAAGTATGTCTCTGCTAGTTTCATTCTATAGCTACAATAGAGCAGTTTAAAAGACCAGAATAAATGTGACCTAAACATTTGTCTATCTTAGGTTTTACAAGTATAATTTGAACAAAATTGTGCCAAATAAGTAAAAAAAAAAAAAGCTATGAAACTATATACATGATAGCCCAGCATTGTACTTAAAATGGAATACAGCACATGAACCAAATAGACCTTATATTTAAAATGCATTTCAGATATTATTTAGGTCATGTTTTTTGATAAATTCTTTTCAGGTACAGTAGATAATGGCAAATTCAGTAGGACTTGGTAAAAGAATTTCATCAAAAGCAATAAACAGGTAGAGAGCAAACTGATTACATTCTGATTTATGTATTTCATTCAAGTTCTGGGCCATTTGTTCTGGCAAATGTGCATTCCTTGATTCAAAAGTGTCTATAAAGGTGATTTGGTTTAAAAAGAAAAAGGTGTTATACCTAGGGTCCCATACAGCTTTTAATCATAACCTTTATGCAGTTCTCTGTGTCTTCTACATTACATTTTCCCAATCCTTCAGAACTGTTGTTTTCCAAGGAAGAATTTCTAAAAAGAAAAGGTATAGGGAATGAAAAAAAAAATTACATATTAATGGAGATGTGTTTTATCTAAGCTAAAAAAATAAATAAGAAGAAATCAAACAAAACTCATCATTACTGAATCAGAACTGGCCCTTTGTTGACTCTCCATGGGGTTTCTGAAGTTGTAAATCACATGAGAAGATATATGAAGATAGATTCTCCACCTTTCTCTGGAGAAGCCACTGGTGGATTCCAAGCATCAGAGAGGCATGTCTTTTGGAATATTACAAGCCATACCAACAGAGCACTTTTATTTAACATTGTTGTAGTTAGATGCTGTGGAAATGAGTATGACTGGCAGCAACCCTATGAGCATCTGAATTGAACTCTGCCCTATCCTGTGCCATCCTCAACATCTCTGATACACTAGAGCCTGTTGCTGAAATCATTGTGTCAATCCATCTCCATCACTGCTTCATTGACTCTCCGTCTTTCCAAGGGTAGTGACCCTTTCCAAGGAATAGCTTCATGTAGCTACATGTCCAAAATGTGAAAGATGAAGATTAGTCATTTTTACCTCTGAGAAGCACCCTTGACACACTTTTCCTCAAAAAATAAGCTTGTCCTTTTGGCAGTCCACAGGATATTCAGTACCCTTATCCAACACCACAACTTAAAGGAATCAATTCTTCTGTTATCCTTATTCATCATACAGCTCTCTGATGCATAGAAAGTGATTAAGAAGGCCATGGCCTGAATCAGATGCCTTTTTAAATCTTCAAACTGGTATAATTGCTCTTCAACATTGTGAGGAGGTCCCTGACAGTGGACATGCCCAATGCAATATATCTACTTTATTGATCAAAGCAAGATGAAATAATAGACAGTTTCAATCTAAAATAGTATGGGAAGAAAAAAAATCCAACCAAACAAAACTCCACAGTTTCTCAAGACAAATGTAGTAATTTGGTTTTGCTGTACAAAACAAGGAATGAACCTTTATGTCACACATGAATAGTCAACATGTTGAAGAGGGGGATTCTGTCACCTTATTGCAAGATGAGAAGTTTCTTCATATTCTCTTTTTATTGTTAGCTGTTGTAGAGTTTGCTCCCAACTCATAGGGATCTCATGGATATAAATGTTGTGATGTATGTGGTTTTCATTGATTTTCAGAAGTAGATTGCCAAGCTTTTCTTCTTATCTTCCGTAGTCTAAAAGATGTGCTATAATTTACCCAACACCATAGCATCCACTGAGATATGAATGGTGTCTGAATGCGATGTACATTGGCGAGATTTTGTTCCCAATTTCCGTGAGGAGAAGGCAAGAATTGTAACACTAAACCACCATACCTTAACATCTCAATGGTGGTGGAAAAGCAGACTTCCCTAATGTGAGGGTGGGGAAACATGCAATGCCAGTCTCTGCTTCAGTGGTGCTGGTGCTCATTGTCAATGGTGAATACCACAGCAGAAAGAAGAAATGCTTAAGAAGAAAAAAGTACAACAATGAATGAATGAAAATCCAGAATCTCTGTAACTGTTCATTAAAATTAATAAAATAAAGTTAAAATTAAAAAAACTTTAAAAAGTTGTATATTGTGCATTTGAATACAGCAATGATAGTTTTGGATTAATGTAGGTTCCTATAAAAAATATAGAAAGTAAATACTTAATGAAAGCTAGTTACCAAACTGAGGCAGGTAAAAAGTGATAGGTGCTTCCAGCTAGGGAAATAATGCTTGAGGAGATAGGGCAGGTGGAAGAGAGGCATGTCCCATGACTGGAGTGGTAAGCAGGAACCACTTCATGTAGGAATTTCTATGCTGTAATAAAAGTATCCATTTTTATTTTAAAAGTAATGGATAACTATAGAAATGTTGTAAACAGGATTGGCATCATCAGTTTGCTTCTATAATAATATTCTGATGAGTCTATATCATAGTCAAAAACTCTTTATATGTTCTTGGGGTAAAGTCTCATTATTTCCCTTACATAGTGACAACAAATTAATTCAAGTTGGAACTGACTTTTTTACCCAATCTCAAGAGGCTATTAGACTTTTAACGGGGATAGAACTTCATATTACAATAACTAAAATTATAAAAAGATAGTAAATTTGTAAAGAGGTACTTAATGTATGAATCGTTTAAAAAGAAATCTTTCTAGTGTTTTAATATTTATTCTGGAAAGTTTAAATATAGTTATTATTGTTGTTGTTGTTATGTGCCGTTGAGTCGTTTCCGACTCATAGCGACCCTATG
>NW_006399763.1:30919443-30923550 GCF_000299155.1 Elephantulus edwardii | reverse complement strand
TAGTTAAAGTGTTGACCCCCCTCTTAGCCCAGTGCCTTGACCCACTTACTTCCCAGCTCCACCCTCCACCAGGATAACCCTTCTCATCTACCAAGTCCCTTCAGAAAATATCTTCCATTGTCCAACCCAGGTGTATCTTAAGCTTTCTTGGCTTCTGTTATTCCAAAAACTTCGACTGCTGACATTTTCCTTTTGACCAGTGTCTCTTGAGTTTAGTTGAGCTGTCTCCAAGGGAAGGTGCTGTGTCCTGTAGAACTACTGAGTGGATTATTATTTTAGGTTATTAATATACTCATTTTACTAACTCTTCCAATTTTCAACCTCTTATTTTTCTCATATGCTTTGTTTAATTTTAAAAATTCAATAAGCAATTTAGAAATGGAGATATAAAGACTCATTACACTATATGGACCTGTTAGAAAGTCAATAAGCAATTGACTTATTGAGCCTTCTAAGATATAATATTTTTAAATGAAGTTATGTGAAGGGGAAAAATTGTTTGGAAGTTAGATCAGTTTAATTCTGGTGTATATGGATAATGTGGAGAATATATATGCCATTAATATTGTCATCCCTTTGTTTCAGTCTCAAAAATAAGAATTCTGTTACCTGCTCAAATGATAAAAGTGAATATAGGCACTGGGATGGGTGAAAGGAAGGACAATCATAAAGGAATGGATGATTAGAAACCACGTGGTTTGACAATTGATAGCCTTATAAGGAGAATTGGGGGAGGAGGAGGAGGAAAGTGCATGAACGAATGAATGAAACCAATCTATATGCAGAATAGATCACAAGGGAGGCTGGGATCTATGAAGAGGAATGTGGCATCAAGATTGGAGATAGATTCAACAATCTGAAATATGCAGATGACACAACCCTGCTTGCTGAAACTGAAGAGAACCTGAAGTGCTTGCTGCAGAAAGTCAAGGGCTATAGCCTTAAATATGAATTGAAGCTCAACATCAAGAAAACAAAGATTCTCACCACTGGGCCCATAGGCAGCATCAAAATAGTGAAGAGATTGAGATTATTAACAGCTTTAGTCTGGTTGGCTTCGCAATCAACACTCTTTGGTATCTGTAGCTAGGAAACTAAAAGAATAATTGCATGAGGAATGTCTGCTGTCAGAAAGCTCTCCATAGTACTGAAGAACAATGATGTCAGTCTGTAGACTAAGGCACTCCTGATCAAGGCTTCACAATTATTTGCTATGCATCAGAAAGCTGGACAATGACTAGGGATGATAGAAGGAGAATTGATGCCTTTGAGCTGTGGTGCTGGAAAAGAGTATTGGATATACCATGGACTGTTAACAGATTTGTCCTAGAGGCAGTGAAACATGGCTGCTCCTTGGAGGCAAGGATTCTGAAGTCTTACATACTATGGGCATGTTGCAAGGAATGATCAGTCCTTGGAGAAACATCATGCTTGGTAGGGGGGAGTGATAGAGCAAGAGAAAAGACCCTCAATGAGATGGATTGATTCAGTGACTGGGATAATGGGTGTAGGTGTGTCAGAGACAATAAGGTTGGCATAGGATAGAGCAGGGTTCAGAGTTGTTATGCATAAAGTTGTAATGAGATCATTATGAGGCAGTAGCTAGGAGAGAACCCAATATTCATGATGGAAAGAGACAGGCTCTGCTATTCTCAGCACCTCAGAGCACAATTTTTTGCCTGATCTTTTTTTTCTTTTCTTTCACATCTGCAATGGCCTTTACTGCTTTGAGAAACCCTTTGCAAGTTTAAGTTTTTGAAACCCAAAACTAAGGACTGGTCAGAAAATGTTATCATTTTAGCTTTCACACAGGGCACACAAAGATCTTCTTTGACTAAGGAAAAGAAGATAATGAGTGGAACAAAAAGTTTCAATGATTATCTCACTATACATGTGCTTAGTTTTTCATTTTGTTAGCTAACTGGATGTATGCTTTGCATTTATGCGAGTGAATTTTAATTGTTGTGGTAATGGGTACCGATGGTGGACAGTGTTGGCTGGAGCTTCCTAACTAAAGCAAGCCTGGAAGCAAGTGTGGCATCCACTTCGGAAATGGCTTGCCTCCGGAAACTCTATGTACGAACAGTGCTCAGGCCTTTCTTTCTTAGGGTCGCTATGAGTCGTCTACGACTCAACGGCACCTAACAACAACAACATACCATAGAGTAGGAACCAACCTATAGCTAACCCTCCTTATGGTTTTCAGAGGCAGTTAATCACATGGCAGGAGATGCTCCCATGGAGCAGCTGGTGGCCTCAAACCCACACCTTCAGGATTGTTGCACAGCTTCTAGCCACCAATCAAAACAATGATGGGAAACAATAATAACAAGCCAGCATGTGAGTATTTACTGTGTGCTAGGTCACTAGAAAACCAAGAGATATGCATGCAGACTCTTTTATTCTTCAAAGCCTAATAAAGTAGGCAGCACTCTTATTGTCTCTATTTTAACTAAGCAGAAGCCAGTTGTAATGATTCTGACTCACAGTGACCTTATGTGTATGAGAGGAAAACTGTGTTTTATCAGTCTTACAGTGGTGGATTTTTCAGATAAAGATAGTTTTTCTTGTGAGGTACTTAAGTTGCCTTAGACTTCTGATCTTTTGGTTAACATGGAAGTGTCAATTATTGGCACTGTCTACGAACTTTGTCCCAGTTTCCCTCTTCCCACTGACATCAAGTTGGTTCTGACTTGTAGTGACTCTCCATTGGGTTTCCAAGGCTGTAAAATATGTGGAAAGTGATTGGGCATCTTTCTCCAAAGGATTTACTCGTGCGTTTGAACCTCCCAAGGAAATACTGTTGGATTTATAACTAACTCCCTGTGGACTCTCAAGATAGAACTGATTTCAGATATGTTGTTCATAAGATTGCTACAGATTGTACTCAACTTGACAAGAGCTAACAACAACCACAGACTTTCAACTTACTTGTAACCACGTTGGAAACAACTCATAACTCACCTTCCAGCAGGTTTTCAGAGGCTATAAGGCTCACAGGAGGAGATTGCTCATCTTTCTCCTGAGGAAGCAGCTAGGGGATTTGAATTGTCTGCCTGCGTTTGGCTTGGTAGCGTGACTTCTTACCCACTAGGGCACCTATGTAACTTGCCGAAGGCCAACTCTTTCTTAAGGGATGAGGAAGTGAGGCTGGAACTGATCTAGCTCAAGAGCCAAACTTCTAAACCTATGAAAGGATAAACTTCCTCCTAAGAAACTTAATGACAGATGGAGAAAAGATTGAAATTGTCAACAATTTCATTTTACTTGGACTCACAAACATCATGCTCACAGTTAGGAGATCAAGGCACATTTTTCACTGGGAAAATCTGCAGTCAGGGACTTCTCCAAATTCCCGAGGGAGGAGCAGTGATGTCATTTTGAGAACTAAAGTGCACCTGATTAAGGCCATCATCTTTTCAATTACTTGGTATGTGTCTGAGAGCTGGACAAATGAATAACAGAAAAAGAACATATGCCTTTGAACTATGGTGTTGGAGAAGAGCACTGGATATGCTATGGACTGCCAAAAGAACAGCAGATATGTCTTGGGAAAAGCATAAGCCAGAGTGGTCCTTAGAGGCAAGCATGGTGAAGCTTCATCTCCTATATTTTGATTGTGCTGCTAGGAGAAGCATTTCCTTGGTAAGGGACATCAGGCTAGGAAAGGTGGAGTGTCAATGTAGGAGAAGGAAACCCTCAACAAGATGAATTAATACAGAGGCAGCAATGAGCTCAAGTGTGCCAAAGACATTGAGAATGGCATAGGATAGGATAGATACAGATCTTTTGTCCATAGGACCTCTATTTGACTCGATAGAGCCTAACAAAACAAGACAAATTTATCCTGCTAAGTTCACCAACTGAAAAAGTCAAGGACATAGATGTTTTTTAAAACAAAACAAAACAAAACAAAACAAAACAAAAACACCACCTAGCCACGTGGCCAGCTAACTGGAAGAGATCTATATTTGTTCCCATTCCAAAGAAAGGTGACCCAACAGAATGTGGAAACTATAAAACAATATCATTGATTTCACATGCAAGCAAGATTCTGCTGAAGATTATCCAAAAACGACTGGAACAGCACATCAGCAGAGAACTGCC
>NW_006399763.1:30902372-30918378 GCF_000299155.1 Elephantulus edwardii | reverse complement strand
AACAACAACAACAACAAGTGGTGGGTCAGGAAATAATAAAAACAACTTTCACTGGGAAAATCTGCTCTCCAGAGTACTGAGACACAAGGATATCAGTCTGGAGACTAAGGTGCACCTGATCCAGTCCATTGTCTTCTCAATTACTTACTATGCATCTGAGTGCTAGACAATGACTAAAGATGACAGGGAAGAATTGATGCCTTTGAGTTGTAGTGCTGGAGAAGAGTCTTGAACATTTAATGGACTTTCAAGAAAACAAGTAGGTCTGCCTTAGAGCGAAATAAAATTTCTCCTCTAGGCTATGATTTTGAAGTTCTGTCTCACATACTTTGGTCATGTGGCCAGGAGGGACCAGTTCTAGGAGAAGGACATCATGCTCAGAAGAGTGGAGGAACCATGCAGGAGAGGAAGACCCCAGATGAGATGGATTGATATAGTGCATCAGAGTCGGTTAGACTGGCTCAGGAAAGGGAAAGCTTCAGAGGTATGTACACAGGGTTGCTAAGACTTACAGGTGACTCAATGTCACATTGTTGTTGTTATGTGCCATTGAGTCATTTGCAACTCATAGTGACCCTATGTACAAGAGCTCTAAACACTGTTCTATCCTGTGCCAACCTAGCCATCTCAAACACACTTATTCCCACCGCTCCAGTTACAGAACCGATCCATCTCATCGAAGGTCTTCCTCTCCTTTGCCGCTCCTCCATTCTGCCAAACATGATGTCCCTCTTCAAGGACCAGTCCCTCCTTGCAACATGCCCAAAGTATGTCAGACGAAGCTTCAGAATCCTTGACTCCAAGGAGCATTCCGGCTTCACCTTCTCCAGGACAAACCTGTTTGTTCTCCTAGCAGTCCATGGTATATTCAACACTCTTCTCCAGCACCACAGCTCAAAGGCATCAATTCTCTTATCATTCCTAGTCTATCATCAACTCTCTGATGCATAGCACATAATTGCGAAGACTATAGCCCGGATCAGGTGCACCGTAGTCTCCAGTCTGACATCGTTGCTCTTCAGTACTCTTGCGAGGTCCCTCATAGATGACTTTCCCAATGCAATTCATCTCTTGATTTCCTGGCTGCTGTTACCAAGAATGTTGATTGTGGAGCCAAACAAATGAAAACTGTTAACTATCTCAATCTCTTCACCATCCATGCTGATGCTGTCAATTGGCTTAGTGGTGAGAATCTTTGTTTTCTTGATTTTTGAGCTTCAATCCATATAAGAGGCTGCAGTACTTGACCTTCTACAGCAAGCGCTTCAGGTCCTCTTCAGTTTCAGCAAGCAGGGTTGTATCATCTGCATAACGAAGGTTGTTGATGACTCTTCCACCAATCCTGATGTCACATTACTCTTCGTTCAGCCCAGGATCTCAGATGATCTGTTCTGCACACAGACTGAAAAGGTATGAAGACAGAATACATACAACAAAAACAAGTAGCAGGTTGCTTTGGGGAATTGGGTGGAAGACTGTGTGTTCAAGTGGATCTTGCATCATCCAAAGAGCACAAAAGGTGGTTAGAATCTGGACTTAAATTTCTAATAAAACAACTGATGTTAAGGACCTGATACATTGCTGATACTTACATATGGGCTATGAAATAGATATTTTTCCCACCATGAGACCGTCACCTCTTGCTTTTGTCATCCTGGCTCTATTTCCCTGTTCAGGGCAGGTTTTATGCAGGGCAGTTTTAAACTTTGTGCAGATTTGTGTAAGACATATAAAACCATATTTAAAGTGAGATCATATAGTTGTAAATTTGTTTTGTAGAGAGCAATGTTATACATAATTTTGTAGAAATTTTTTGTTGGGCTAATATAAATGAAAAAAAACCCTATTATGCTGTTAAAGGTAGGAAAAATTCTACTTATGTCAATGAAAGTTAATTTACTTTGTTACATCTAGGATGGACTTGAGATTTTGGCAGACTGTTCTGCCTATTGGCCAGCAAAATTCCTGAAGGAACATTCATGTCTCAGCCGGAGAATGAGGTAGCTATCAAGGGTAGCTACTCACTCCCTCAGTGACGTTTGGATATGAGAACAAACAGAACCCCAACTTCTGAGGATGGGGAAGAGTCCTAACATTACAAAGTAGCTCCTCAGGTTTCTTGTAATGTAAAGTTGTCTTCCATCTTCTTAGGCTTAAGATTATTCCTTTTGCTTTACTAAAGTGAGGAAGCTTTGTGTGTATCAGTTGTTACCTATTGGTCCAGACTTGAATAAAGGAATCATTCACAATTTGGGAAGTACCACTGTGGGAACTGAAAGAATTGACTGTTGGTATTCAGAATTGTCAACTACAAATCATAGTGACCCGATAAACAGCAGATCAAAACCTTGCCCTGTCCTGTGTGCCGTCCTCATAATCTTTTCTGTACTTCTAGCTCATTGTTGTTGTCAGTGTGTCAATCAATAAATATTGTTCAGAATCTTCTTTTTGCTGACATTCTGCCTTTCCCAAATGTGGCTGTGCATAATCAATTCTCATTGAGAGGAAAAGAGCCAGACCTTTCACCACCTTAGTTCTTCTCATAAGGCACCATGGTATCTAAAATTGTTTGACGTTTGTCTAGCATTGTTTTGAAAATGATTGTTTTTTGTCCTGTTGAACTGCAGCCATGATGCTAACATTATGTCTATTCTTGACATTTAAACACATATGTAGTGCCCTTAAACCAAATTTGACTTTTTTTTAAAAAAGCAAGCATTGCTACTGCCTCTGGTATGATTTTTCACAAGTCATCTAGGCAGAAAATCTGTCCAGTTTGGCAATTCACAGGAGGAATTCATTTGAAAATTATTTTCTCCCTTGTTTCTTTTTTCTAATAATTTGTAATACAAGTTCTAACATGAAATTAAAATTCTTTTATAATTTCATTATCCAGGAAGTGATTTTGCAGTCTGCTGAGGATCTCGTGTTGAAGTATAACACAGTGTACAAAATAATTCTTGTTTTAATACATTGCTATGACTCTCAGAGGAGCCTCTGTTCAGCTCAGTTCATCATTAACTTCTGTGTTACTCAGGCTTCCAAGTCCTTAATTCAAAATGAAAATGAAACAATATTCATTTTCCAGGAAAGTGATAAAGAAATTGGTTTTAAAACCCCTATATTTTTCAATTAGAAATGCTCTTTTTCTAACTATGCTGAGTTTTCCTAGTTGTTTAGCCCAAACAGTAGAAGCCAGAAACTCTTTAGAGAATGGGCTCAGAGCATCAGAGCCCCCATTGCAATACTAACCATCACTTCTGATGGGCACTATTAAACCCTTATGAAACCATGAAAGCATATAGCAGGAAACTAAAACCCACAATATCCACACTTAGTGAGTTTGTCAGGAGATCCAAAAAAACATTTTTAACTTGATATAAATTTTAAAATGAGTATTGTTTAACTAGGAGTAATTATGATATTTTTGTTTCTTTATATTGGTCCATTTTTGCATTCAATTATCGTAAAGCCACATAGCATGGCAAGAAGGCATGAACTTTATAGCTTCAAAGAGATTGCATTGAAGTCAGTTCTGTGCCTTAGTGGAATGAGTTAGTCTAGCCATTCTAAGCCTCAATATACCAATTTATAAATAGGAAACAGTCATACTACTTCATAGAATTGTTATGAGTATGAAATAAAGCATAGATAAAAGCATCTAGGATAACGTTTGGCATATAGTGGATTCCTAGTAAATTTTCCTTTCCTTTCTTTCCCCCTCCCCCTGAACCTATCAATTATTTAAAAATGGAACTGGTTAGAAAAGTATAAAAGTAGGGCCTTCTGAATTTTGCTACTGAGGATCAGGCTCAGATTCATGAATCAGGCTTTATAAAATCTCACCAAGCCCTCAGGATTGATATTTCTATAGCATTAACAATAGAGAAAAATGAGATTTTCTTTTTTCCCTTACTCTGGCCTATTATTTTTTTTTTGTTCTCTTTTGTTCACTCTCTTGCAGTGTATTTAAGTGGAAATCACTTCAAGCCCTTAAACCACCCCCCTGAAAGCTTTGCTGAATCCCACATTTTTGGTTTCACTCCAGATAAGGTACTATGTCCCCTGTCTTTGAAGTCTTTGAAGTGTCCACATTGTAGGCTGGAGCTGCAGTGAAGCCCAAACTGCTGGTTTCGACTGCACAAACCCATTTAAAGCTGGGACAGGAGGAATTGAAGCGTGATATGAGAAGGGGTGGTGTTAGCTTCCCTTTCTTGACCCCCACCTCTCTCCAGTTGTAGTCTCTTCAAACACTCTGCAAGCGTGTCGTTGCAGACATATCAAAGACGACTCTACTATGGCTGGGGTGACACTGAGGCTGGAAGTTACTGCTTTACCCGACCAAGCCTGTTCAGTGCCTTAGGACTCCACTGAAGCAGCAACTACCCCGTGAGCGCTCAGTGTCAGCCAATGGCCTCGAGTTTCTTTGCAGGGTAGAGGTTTGAATCAGATTTAAAGAGCAACATAGAACATTTAGAGCGTAATGTTCAAATTAGAAATACTGTTCTAAAACATTATTATTATTATTATACATTATAACAATATTTTGGTACAGTGAATTTTTATAGATAATGCTGTTATACTTTTGGAATGTATATTTGAATGTTATAGAGTGTTTTTTTGTTTTAAAATAAGTGCAAATGGTCTTATGCTATGAGAACTTTTTGTTTTCAATTCAGGGGTAGTATAGTAAAAATATTTCAGCTCTTATGCACTTCTTTTCATTTTCTTCACCTTCAACTCAAACTTGCATATGAGCAATTGATAGTCTGCTCTACAGTTGACCTATGATCTTGCTCTGACTAATGATATTGAGCTTTTCCATTGTCTCTTTTCACAGATGCAGTTGATTTGATTCCCGTGTATTACATCTAGCTGTGTGAATAATTACATGTTAATTTTTTTTAAAAAGTATCCAAAATAAATAAGTCCATGGTTGCACAGAATTCTTTGATGAATGTCTGGCATTACTTCTACCACCAAAGGCCACATTTTCCAACCACAAATCTTTCCTTTTTTGTTTCCAACTTTGCATTCCAATCATTAGGAATTGCCAAAATGTTTTGATTGCATGCTTGCTCAATTTCACACTGCAGAAGCTGGTTGTTGATGTTGTTATGTGCTGTGGAGTCGCCTGCTACCCATACCACCCTGAAAGTGCCTGATTGCATTTGATCTTGTAAGCTAGGCAGTGTCAGGCCTGGGTAGTACTTGAATGGGAGTCTGCCTGGAAATACCAGGAGTTGTAGGCAGACGTTGGTAGATACCTTCAATTTCTTCACTTTGACTCTAGTGCTTGGTAAGTAAATTTGAATAATAGTTGTATTAATAGATCTCCCTTCCATGTATATGGATATTATTCTCTCACTGACAGGATAGGTCTTGAAATATTCTTTTTATTGATGGATGCAATGCTATTCCTCTTTAATTTGTCATTCTCATCATAAGTAGACCATATGATTGTCTAATTCTAAATGGCTAGTACAATCCGTTCCAACTCACTAATGCCTAGGAGATCAGTGTTAGTAGGCTACTTCATATTTTTTATACCTCCCAATTTTTCTAGATTTACACTTTTGTAATTCTAAACTTAGATTAATAATTGATATTTACAGCTATTTCTTTAAATTTTTATTTATGCCACACCAGCAAATGAAATATGGTTCAAAAAGAAAGGTCCTAAAAGCTTTAGAGCACCCATGCAATTAAAACACTCTCCACTTTAAGGAGGCAGGTATTACTTTGTTAGACTTTGAGAGCCTTCAAGCCTGAGGGCTTCATCTTCTTGCACTATTATCAGACAGTGCTTCAGAACTATTTATCATGCTTTCAATTATTTCAGAAGTATATAACTGGCTGTTTCTTATTATGGCAGATGACTTTGCTGTTATTTGAAAACAAGCTCACACAAAGCCTAGACTATATGTTACCTGAACTTAGGAAGCATATAAAGAAGTTTAGACACTAACAGTTGAAGAACAAATGAGTTACAATATGACATCCAGGATACATGAAGAAAGGAAAAGAATTTAAAAAAAAAACAAGAAAAGAAAGACAGAAACTTGGAAAGTCTCTGAAACTTGCTCTAGAATGTAGATAGTCATCAATTTACTCTATCTAGAAAATGATGATTCTAAAATTGCTCTAAAATGTAGAGCAGGTAAAGCAGTGAATAGAAGAAATGATGAAGTAACAAGATTTCAAAAGGCAGCTTAAGAAGATAAAGGTAATACAACACAATGTGCAAAGACTTAGAGTTAGAAAGTCAAACAAGAACACACTCATTTCTTAAGATGAAAGGGAAAAAAAGAACAAATTAGAGCAATCTTGGGGGGAAAAGTTGCCGTGATTCTATGGATAAAAAGATGAAAGTTCACTGTACTAACATAATTAATTAGTCAATGCTTGACCATTTCAAGCATTGGTCAAGAACAATTGTTTTTTTTTTGTGTGTGTGTGTGTACTGAAGTGCTTCTCCGAGTAGCACTGAAGGTATTTGTAGAAAACAAGGTTCCAAGATGACATAAGTGCACGTGCTGAAAATAAAGATGTGAAACTCTTACTAATGAAAAAGATCAAAGTCTGTAGCTTTCAGCATATATTCTCACAACTGCATCAATAAACAACATCATTTTAAATGAAGAAGATGTTGAAGTTACAAGATTTCCTTTTACTTGGATCCACACTTGATACCCAGGAAAGCAGCAATCAGGAAATCAAATGGTATATTGTTTTGGACAATTCTTTTGCAAAGGACCTCTCTAAAATGCTGAAGAGTAAGGATGTCATTTTGAAGATTAAAATGTATCTGATTCAAGCTGCTTTATTTTAACTCATTTTCCAGACATGTGAAAGTTAGACAATGAGTAAGGAAGACCAAAGAAGAAATCTACACCTTTGAAGTATGCTTTTGGCAAAGAATGTTGAATATATAATGAACTGCTAAAGCAAATACATTTTGTAAGAAGTACAACCAGAGTGCTCGTTAGAAGTGAGAATGGAGAGACTTTGTTTCACATAATTTAGTCTTACTTTCAGGACAGGACAGTCCCTGGAGAAAGACATCCTGCTTGGTAAAATAGTTGTATATTATCGAGTTGAAACCCACCCACTACTGGGTTTTCAGAGGCAGTAAAACACATGGGAGGAGATTACCCATCTTTCTCCCATGGAGGAGCTGATGAATTTGAACCGCATGCCTTCAAGGTTGCAACACAGATCCTTACCATAAGGCCACCAGAGCTCCCTTAAAATATATTGAGTGGGATATAGCTCATTGCTCCTATGTTTATTTCAGCTCACTTCTCTATCATGTTTCGGAGGTTGTAAATTTTATGGGAGAGGACTGTCATCTTAGTCCTGTGTAAAGGCTGGTGGATTTGAACACTTGATTTTTTGGTTAGCAGCACTATGACATCAGTGCTCCAAGTGGTAGTGATGTTTTGAACTTGTCAGTGTTAGAATGCATCTTCATAAGATATATATGGTATTTGAGTTAGGTCTCTGAGCTCTCTATGCCTTGTGGCTTGTGATGTATATTAAAGAAAAGAACATATGTAAAACACTTGGAGCAACACAAAGTACATGGTAAGTACCGTGTAAATATTTTATTATCGTTTTCCAGAGTTTTTGGATTGTTTTAACTGCTATGCCATAGTTAATTTCAACAATGATATCATATACCATTGTATTAGCATGCTTGTCTACATTCCTGCTGATGTATATTTAAACTTTTCCCAATGAGAAATACAATCAATGGAAATATAAACATTTTTGCATGAGTATTTTGAATAGAGCATGCAAAAATTTCTTAAAATACATGCTCAGAAAAGCAGTTCTTTATTTACAAATTTGAATATCAACATATTTCCTTGATATTGCCAGATTGTTCTCCAATTGCTAGTCTAACTCATGTTCTCAGTATCAGTGCATGAAAATTTTCATTGCTTCACAACCTTGCCAACCTGCATCATCAACAACTGTGTGGGCCATTTCTTCCTCACAGAGCTTTTCTAAGGGGATTGGCTAATCTTGCCACTAAATTGATCAGATTCAGTGGCAGAATTTGGGAACCTCAGCACCGTGAAAGAACAGAGAAAGTAATATGTGTCCTTCAGGACCAGTGGTTCCTACACTAGATGTTTCTTGCTGTTGACTGAGAAGCTGCCTGGATTAACTGAGAGACGATATCTTGACTGAATGAAACATAGCCAAACCCGTAAGGTAGCACAGGGCCAGAGGTTCTCAGATGGAGACAGAACTAAAAGTTTTGCTTGCTGAACGATTGAAGGAAGAGCTGATTTGGGCCTGTTGCCTCATGGAACCACAGACAGAGGCCTTCAAACCTAGTCATAACTGTAAAGAGCTGACTTGGGATTGCTGCTTCACAGAGTCAACAACAAAAGTCTTTAACCTAAGTTTCACTGAGGACTGAGGCGATACCTTAACTGGTAGGACCAAAGGAACTTTGTAACATTGACTTAACCCATGAAGCTGAAGGTCAAAGGGCTTACATCCACATTTGAGAAGTCTTTGGGGCTGAAGGATTATATCTTACTGTTAACCTGTGTTCTAACCTGTTAACTTCCCTAATAAATTTCATAATTGTAAGTACAGTTCTCTATGTAGTCTGTGTAGATAATGCAATATATTTCAGACCCAGTAAAGCGGTTAAGATTGAAGTTGGAATTAGAAGAAGTAGGTGCAGGAGGATCTAAACCTGCTTGCTGAAACTGAAGAGGACCTGAAGCACTTGCTTCAGAGTGTCAAGGACTGCAGCCTACAATATGGATTGAGGCTCAATGTCAAGAAGACAAAGATTCTCACCACTGGACCAATTGGCAGCATCAGGATGGATGGTGAAGAGATTGAAATTGTACACAGCTTTAGTTTGCTTGACTCCATAGTCAACAGTCTTGGCACCAGCAGCCAGGAAATTAAAAGGCACATTGCCATGGGAAAGTCTGCTGTTAGAGACCTCTCCAAAGTACTGAAGAGCAATGGTGTCTCTCTGGAGACTAAGGTGCGTGTGATACAGGCCATGGTCTTCACAATCACTTGTTATGCATCAGAGAGTTAGACAATGACCAAAGAGGATAGAAGGAGAATTGATGCCTTTGAGCTGTGGTGCTGGAGAAGAGTATTGAGAATACCATGGACTGCTAGGAAAACAGATGTGTCCTGGAAAGGGTTAAACTGGATGGCTCCTTAGAGGCAAGGATTCTGAGGCTCCGTCTAACATATTTTGGACATGTTGTGAGGAGAGGCCGGTCCTTAGAGAGGGACATCATGCTTGGGAGGGTGGAGGGACAGCACAGGAGAGGAAGGCCCTCTATGAGGTGGATTGATTCAGTGACTGGGATAATTGGGATGGGAGTGTCAGAGACAGTGTGATTGGCACAGGACAGAGTGGAGTTTAGGGCTGTTGTACATAGGGTCGCTATGAGTCGCAAGCGACGCGACGGCACATAACAACAACAACAACAACAGGTGCAGGAGGACGGGGGACCATGTTTGACCTTATAAGAGTTCGTTTTACTATGGATGTTATTATTGGCTTTAGTAGAGGTCAGACTCAGCTGTTTCCCCCACTGCCCTTGTTCTGTTTATTTATCTTTTGATATGGTGGTGAAAGAACGTGAAGATGGGGGTAAGAAGTATAGGGATTTTTTTCTTTTTTCCTTCTTTTTAAATGAAGCCATCCCTGGGTATCGTGTGTTCTAAACCTAATCATTTCTTAGTGGTGTCTTACAACAAAAAGTACCAGAGATAAAGGTACACATACACAGTAAGAAGATAAATTTATTACAAGACAGCAGCATCAGGTATTGCTGGTAGAATCTGTGTAAATTTTGAATTTTTACTTTTGGCCTCCTATACTCTGAGAAAATAAATTTTTGTCCTTTGAACCCACTTAGTTATGATGGTTTTATTATGGTAGTAGCAGGTAAGTAAGACAGATATGTGATGCTAATTCTATCATATAAAAGCAGCATTGTATACAAGGGACAGTGTCTCAGTAATCCTTCTATTTCACTCACCAATGTATTTATATCTGCTTTAATATCATATTGCAAAAGAATTTTAAAAATATAACTTAATATATAATAGAAATAATTTTCCCCATTTTATCCTTGTTTGAAATTATCTGTTCTATTTTTGCTATCTTCATTTTTGTGTCAAGTTTCATAAAGTTCAATTGTCACCTTAAATACATTCATTTTACAGATTAATTCATGATATAATTTATAGATTAAGTCATGTTCTATGTTCTTCACTAATATTTAGGGATCCTGGTGGCATAGTAGACTAAATGTTAGGTTGTTAACTGAAAGGTCAGTGGTTTGAACATACCAGCTCTTCCACAGGATACAAGTGGTGCAGTCTGCTCCTGTAAAGACATTCAGCCTTGAAACACTATAGGACAGTTCTACTCTATCCTAAAGAGCTGCTAATAAAATTTAAATCACTGTGCAGTAGAGTTTTGTGCTGTTAACACAAGGCAGTGCCTCTCTGGTGGTTTAAATCCAATTGTAGCTCCGAGGGAGAAGCATGGACAATCTCCTTTGGGGTGATTTACCACCTCTGAAAACCCATTAGAGAGTTGGTTGGATTGGTTCTGACTTGGAGAATGAATGAAATGAAGTTCTATCTGGGAGACCTCTGACCTAAAAAAGGAAATTACCCAGGACAAAAACTCAGTGCTTTTCAAGTCAGTGTTTTCTATGTACATCTTTCTAGAACTTTCACCTCATTTCTATTAATTCATCTCTCTGTGTTTATGTGAACCAAACAGTGTTCTCTCTCCAGCTCATAAAGATCCTGGGGGATAGGGGCTGACATTTTCTTATGGTAAATATTAGTAATTCACCTCTGAGCCTTCTTAGCCAACATTCAGTTCTCATTTGTGCACCAATAATAGTTTCAGTTGAGTTTGACTCAAGGTGACCCTATAAATGTCAATGTAAAACTACACTGCATAGTTTTCAGTAGCTGATGCTTCAAGAACAGATCTCCATGCTTTTCTTCTTAGATGCCTCTTCCATTAAACCAACCACTGTTGCAAAATCCTCCATTGAGCACTCAAGGCTACGAAGCTTTGCTGATGGGAGGAGACTGCCCAACTTTCTCCTATGAAGCAGCTGGTGGATTCAAACTGCTGACCTTTACAGCTTTCTTTTGGTTAGCAATCAGTATGTTGGCTGCTTGTTTAACAAACTTGAAGTATTTCTGAGTCTCAGTATAGTAGTATATGATTTTATCTTCACAAATACTAACTTTTATATGTCATTTTGAACATTAGATAAACATAAGTTGATCTTGCCTATTGTGAGAGACTAAACCAAATGAAAACAAATCCATTGTTATAGAGTTGTTGCCAGTTCATAGTTACCCTCTCCTGGGTTTCTGAGGCTATACAACTTTGAGGGAGGGGACTGTCCAACTTTCTATGGAGTAGCAGCTAGTGGATTCAACAGAAGTAATTACTCTCTTCAAGTCAGTTCAATTACTGGAGATAAATCTTCTTGAGAGTAAACTGCCTAAAGGCATAAAACAAATTCTTTAGAACAGTAAACAGAGGACCTAAGATTATTCATTTAGTGTTAAGTCTGAAAGGCAAGAATATGGTAATACTGAGTGCATGTAGTATAGTTGGGAAAGTCCACACTGGAGAAACCCTAGAGCCCTGACCCATCTATGTGTGGGGCCAAAGACAGAACAATCTCTATTTGCCTTCTGGGGCAAATAAACCTGTTCATTGGATGTATCTGGCATGCGGAAGGAGGGAGGTCTTGATATCCACGTGCTGAAGCATTTATTGTTCTACTTGGGGACTTGTAAACCCCCTTCTTGACTTTTCTCTAGCTCTTTGTCCATGCTGTCCTTTGACTCACTAAGCGTGTTGGTTATGCTGGTCAGTGTTTAAATTCTCTCCCTTTGAATATTTCACAGGCTCATACAAATCCTTACGTAAGGAATCTTCACATTTGTCCCAGATCACACAAAGAGGATGTACGCACGCACACACACACACACACACACACACACAATTTTTTATTCACCTTCTCTCTATGTATTTTGCAAATGTGCACAACATTGGCTTACTAGTTGGTTAAATTTTTGTTTTTTTCCTTTTCTCTTAGACTCTTCTTCAAAATATGTTGCTGGTTGCTTGCTCATTATTATTTTGTGCCATAAACACATCAGCCATCACAGCTCAGTGGCCTTGAGTAGGGAAGAGCTCCAGATGCACAACTTTTGTCTTTTGACATTCTGGTTTTACTGCTCTCAAAGACAGCCAAGCATATATTTACATAGACAGATGAAGTAGATTATTCCTGCTCCAACAGAACTATTTACCTGACAAAGCTTTTATCTTGAGATTTCTTTAAATGTTAAACTCTGCAAGTGGATTTCAAATTAATTCTATTTGTGAAAATTCTATTTGATACCCATGAGATATACGTTGTATGGATTAGTACCTATGCCTGTTGTAAGTTACAAGGGACAGCTACATTTAAAACATATTTGAAATGAATGATTATTATTTTGAAACTGTTCAAATTGATGTAGTATTTTAGAATGATAAGCTGTTCTGTGCTGAATTTTAAATCCCTTGAAAGGTGTGTGGGGAATGTGTTATTAGAGACAAAAAGATGTCTGATCTTAAAACAATAATGATAGAGACACATATTGAGCTCTTACCATCCTAGGCATTTTTCTTATATCTCTGTATTTCTCAGAGAAGGCCTTTTGAAGTATGTACTAGTTTTATTCTATAATAGGCTATATAATGTGCTGAATACAAGAGCATATTCTGTACCCAAATTGGGTAAATTGGGGGTTTCTTGAAGACAGTAATGTTGAGGTTATATCTCACATACTTTGGGTATGCTGTCAGAAAGTGGTGGTCCTTGGAAGAAGTATTGAGGTTATGGAAGTAGAAAGCCATTAAAAGAAAGGAAGAGAGAGCCACACTGAAGTAAACTGACTGACTTTAGCAATGGTTTGAGCATGGTGGAGAGTGTGAGCATGGTACAGGAGAAACCAAGGCTTCAATCTGTTATGCCTGGGATCACTGTGAGCCAGAGTTGATTTGACAGAATCGATCAATAACTTACTAAATGGATGACTCTGGGAAATTAATTTCTCTGTGATTGTTTTAGGGAGCATTGAATGTAGTATGTTCGTCCGTTGAGATGTTTTCATACTAAGGCCTCAGAATGGATCAGCAAGCAATGAATTTTTCTCCTATGAAAGGCAGTGACTTTTTGCTGTTGAACGTCATCTGCATAATATGGCAGTCTTGGACTCAGAGAATCGGTCAAAATCAGAAAAAAATGAAAGATTACAGGGGTACTTGACTCTACCTACACAAACAAGAGAGAAAGATTGGAATTATCAAGTAATAGTTTGTCTGAAATGTTTTTAATTCTAGGATGTGTTGAAATTCTTGAAGCAAAAATGAAATAATTAACATAATTTTTAGTCCTTTTTATGTCACATTATTCTGTATAGTTCTCAAATTGTATAATAATCAAATAAAGGCCATTTATTCCTTCAAATACAGGGAGTCATTTTAGGAAAAGCCAAGATGTGGTCATAAACTAGAAACAGTGTTGTTGTTATTAGGAATCATTGAGTCAAGAATGACTCATCGTGACCCTATGAGCAGATCTGTCTTATCCTGTTTCATCCTCATCATGTCTGACATACTTTCCCCCCTACTAGTTTATTTACAAAAGTCAAACACATTCTTTCAGTTTCCCTCACCTCCCACTCATCAAATTGTACAACCTGATTATTATTCCCTTCCCTTGCACATCCACATCCCTGACATCCTTGAGCCCGTTGCTGCAGTCACTTGTCAACCCCTCTCATTCAGGATCTAGCTTCCTCTCTTTCACTGACCCTCCACCTTTCTAATAGCCTTTTCCAAGGAATGGCCTTTCTTAGCAATCTGCTCAAAGTATATGAAATGAAGTTTTACCATTCTGACCTCTAAGGAGTACTCTGGCTGTACACTCCCCAAGATGTATCTGTTTGTTCTTTTGACAGGCCATGGGATATTAAGTATTCTTTTTCAACACTAGAGCTCAAAGGCATCACTACTTCTGTCATTCTTATTAGTTATCCAGACCTCAGATGCATAGCAAGTAATGGAAAAAAACCCCACATTGTTTGAATCAGGCTCACCTTTGTCTTCAAACTGACATCATTACTTCTTAGTAATTTAGACAGTTACCTGACAGTGGTCTTTCTCTGTGCAATATGTGTCCTGCTATTCTTACTGCTAGTGTCAAAGGTATCGACTGTGGATCCAAGCAAGATGAAATCCTTGACAATACCCATATTTTCTCCATATATCATAATGATGCTTATTTTTCCAGGGCTGAGGGTTTTTATCTTTTCGATGTTGTGATGCAATCCATATTAAAGGCTATATGTTCTTTACTTTTGCAGCAAATGTTTCAGATTATCCTTTATTATTCCAAGCGTGTCTGTATCATCTATATAATTTCACCTGTTGATGAATTTTCTTGTCAATCCAGATGCACATTCTTCTTCACAGAGTTCAGCTTTCCCAATTATTTGCTCAGCATAGAGACTGAATAGGTGTGCAGAAAGGATACAATGCTGACACTTATATCTCCTAATTTTAAACCATGCAGTGTTTCCTTGCTCCTTTCAGGCAACAGCTTCTTGATTGATAGACTTAATGAGCATAATTAAATGTTCTGAGATTCCTGTTCTTCTCAATATTAGCCATAGTTTGTAATGATCCACACAATGAAACGTCTTTGCATCGTCAACAAAACAAAGATTCTTCTTCTCTTCTCTGCTTACATCTAATATCCATTTGTCATAAGCATTGATATCCCTTGTATCAGGGCCTCTTTTAAACTCAGCTGGAACTTGTGGCAGTTTTCTCCTAATGTGACAGTCTAGCTACTTTTGAATGCAAACTTCAGTAATATTTCTTGCATATGATATTAATAATACTGTTTGATAACTACCAACATTCTGTTGGATCACCTTTCTTGGGAACAAATATGTGTCTCTTCTAGTTATTTGACAGACATCAGTCCTCATTTTCTAGCATAGACAAGGGATCATGTCCAGTACTGCATCTGCTAGTTGAAATATATTAATTGATATCCCATCAATTCCTGGGGTCTTATATTTTTTCAATGCCTTTAGTGCATCTTGAACTTCTTGCTTCATTGTTCATATGCTACTGCTTGAAATTTTTTAGAGTCAACAAATTCTTTTTGGAACAGTGACTCTGTAGGTGTTCTTTTCATCTTCTTTGTTTTTGAAAAAAATTTTTATTTTATACCTGTTTAATTACAAAGTTTATATACATTGTTTTCCATGCCAGATCTTTCCCATTTCCTTTACCAAGCTCTCCTTCCACCCATCAAATTGTGTGACCTTATGCTTAACCTCCTCCCCCACACACACTCAGCCCATCCTCACGCCTGTGCTCCTACCCTCCACGCTTGGATTATCATACATGTTCTAATAATGGTATTATACAGTATTTGTCTATATGGGACTGAGTTAATTCACTTAGCATAATTCTTTCTAGTACCTCAGAAGTTAGGTAGGGGTTTAGAAAATCATTGTTTCTGTGTGATGTGTAGTATTCCATCCTGTGAATGTGCCATATTTTCTCAACCTATTTGATTGTGGTTGAACATTTGGACTGTTTCCATGTTTTTGAGATGGTGAATAATGCTGCTATGAATGTTGGGATACAAATTTCCTCCATTTGTGACTCAGTTCTCATTTTCTTGAAGTATATTCCAAGCTTGTGCCAAGAAATCTGGTGAACAGCCACTGGAACTGACTGGAAGAGAACTATATTTGTTCCCATCCCAAAGAAGGGTGACCCAACAGAGTGTGGAAACTATAGAACAATATCCTTGATTTCACATGCAAGCAAGATTCTACTGAAGATTATCCAAAAACAACTGGAACAGCACATCAGCAGAGAACTGCC
>NW_006399763.1:30898991-30901155 GCF_000299155.1 Elephantulus edwardii | reverse complement strand
CACCATTATTGTAAGTCCAGCCCGCACACAGGTGTGCTTCAGGGTTATGGGGAGTTCAGCCTGCAAACAGGTAACTTTTGGTTTTAATAATTAAAGAGAAACCTTTGTCCCCTGTCCTGCAAACGGGTTAAAAACTTAAAAGTCTCTCTTCCTGTACATCATATATCTTATGTCATTTCCGTCTCCTGACTTCTTTCATGTGAAAAGCAACATCTATCATACGGAACAGAGTGTGTACCCTCCCTTGCTTGATTGTTTCTGTACCCACCTTTTATGATTCTATGAAAACTGAGATATGAGATCACTGTTTATTATAATTCTTTGGAAACCATAAAGAATGAAGTAGTTGCTTAGACCCCTATAAATTCCTATAAATGCAGACCCACGAGGCTTCAGTTTCTTTTCTTGTCTGTGTGAGTGTGAGTTGTTGTTTGGTTTTTTTTCTGCCGTCTTCTGTGTGTGTTTGTCTTTTTATGTTCATTTCTTCCAGGCATTGTTTAAAGGGTTGCAGTTTGCAACAATATGGAATTTCTATGTTCAGCTTTCTGAGGAAGCACCAAACTACCATCCAGAGTGGTTGTACCATTTTATAATCCCACCAACAGTATTCAAGAGTTCCTATCTCACCACATGCTCTCCAACATTTATTACTTGCTGTCCTGTTAACTTTGCCACTGCTACTGAGGTGAGCTGGTATCTCATTGTGGTTTTGATTTGCATCTTTCTTATGTCATAATTTTGAGCGTTTCTTCATGTGTCTGTTTGCTATCTGAATACCTTCTTCTGTGAAAATTCTTTCCATCTCTTTTGCCTATTTTGTAATCGTGTGATCAGTCTTTTACTTGTGGAAGGCCTATAGGATTTTTGTAAACTTTTGGTATGAGACCCTTGTCTGAAGTGGTCTTACCAAATGTTTTTTTTTCCCAGTCAGTAGGTTTTCTTTTCACTCTGTTGGAAAATGTTTGATGTGCACAGGGATTTAATCCTTAGGAAGTCCCATTCATCAATTTTATCCTCTTCAGATTATGCATTTCTGGATATATTTGACTGTCTCTTTATACCATAGAGCAGATCATCTAAGCTTGATCCCAGTTTTTCTCTGATGAACTTTATGATTTTAGGCTTTACTCCAGCTCTCTGGGTTGATTTTTGTGTATGGTATGCGATGCGGATCCTGTTTCAATATTCTCCAGGTAACAGTCCAGTTTTGCCAGCACCATTTGTTGAAGAAGTTGTCATTTTCCCATTTGTTAGATTTTATTTCCTGGTTGAATATCAGTTGACCATAGATAGATGGGTCCATTTCTGAGTTCTCAATTTTGTTTCATTGATCTATGTGCCTGTTACTGTATCAGTGCTATGCTGTTCTGGTTTCTACCAATGTGTAGTCAGGTTTTGCTTTTGTTTTTGTTGAGATTTTTAATGAAAGTTTTTAAGGAACTTGGATATCCATTTATTCATTGTTACACATTTTCCTCCCTGCCTCCCTCCCACCTCCCCATTTCCTTTTTTTCTTTGGAAAAAAAAGAAAATCTTTCATTGTTATACAGACCTCCACAAGAACACTTTACTATGCAACACTTTTCTGGACTCTTGTCATTCCAATAATACCTAATCATATATTCCTTTTATACAGCTCTCTCCCTTGTCTCTTTCTATGTACATTATTTATCCCTCTTTTCTTAGTTTTCTCCCAACCCCCATGTTAGTCCTGTTTTATAACAGTGGCATTATGCAGTATTTGTCTTTTTGTGACTGAGATAGTTCACTTAGAATAAGGTCCTCCATGATCACCCATTTTGTATAATATTTTATGAGTTCTTTGTTTTCAGTGCTGCATAATATTCCATTGTGTGAATACACCACAGCTTCTCTTTCTGTTCGTTTGTTGATGGGCACTTGGGTTGTTTCCAACTCTTCACTATTGTGAACAAAGCAGCAATAAGCATGAGTGTGCATATATCTGCTTGGGTGGCAGTTCTCATTTCTTTAGGGTATATTCCCAGTAGCGAAATTGCTGGGTCAAATGGTATTTCTATTTCCAACTTTTTGAGAAAGTGTCATACTGCCTTCCATAGTGGTTGCACCATTTTACACTCCCACCAACAGTGAATAAGGGTTTCAGGTTCTCCACAACCTCACCAACATTTGTTGCTTGCTGCTC
>NW_006399763.1:30896642-30898026 GCF_000299155.1 Elephantulus edwardii | reverse complement strand
GAGATATTTCACTCAGCATAATGTCCTCCAGGGTCACCCATTTTGAATAGTATTGAGTTCCTTGTTTTTCAGTGCAGCATAGTATTCCATTGTATGAATATACCACAGCCTTTCTATCCGTTCATTCGTTGATGGGCACTTAGGTTATTTCCAACTCTTTGCTATTGTGAATAAAGCCACAAAAAACATGGGTGTGCATCTATCTGCCTGGGTGGCAGTTGTGGTTTCTTTAGGGTATATTCCCAGTCATGCTCCTTTTTTAAATCTTTTGTTCAGCTCTTTCACTTCACATCTCTTCCCTTTGTTTTGTACTGTCAACCCTTTAGTGAAATTTTCAGTCTCTTCTGACATCAATTTTGTTTTTCTTTGTCTTCTGTTTTTGCAATAGACCTTATGCTCTCTTCATAGATGATACTCTTGATGTCAGCCCATAACACCTCTGTTATTTGATCTTTGGTGTTCAGTGCCACAAAGCTTTTCTTAAGATGATTTTCCCTCTTTTATTAGGAATAACTAATTCCCAATTATTTATTAAGAAAAAGAGCTAGTGCTTAAAAAATAACTGTGTAAAATACACACCTAGCTCATAGAACAAAGAACATACAAAGTCTTCGAAAATTTTTTTCATCAAAGGTCTGTACTGTTATTGTTCCTAAAATTTTAAATTGTAGTGGGATAGAATCAATTTTATATTTTGGTTCTTATGGATATGTTTTCATTTTGTTCAGCTTCAATTTGAACTTGAATAATGAATAATGATGGTCTGTTTCAGTCAGTATCTGGCCTGATTTTGATGCTGATGTTGAGCCTCTCCAACAATTCTTTGCACAAATGTAGGCAATGAGCAACCCATAAGCTGAGGTCCATGTGTACAGTTTCCTTGTGTGGTTTTTAAAAAGTATTCATGCAGAATAAGTAATTGAAAATACAAAATTCAATCAACTAATCAATCTCCAGCCTATTTCTGTCAAGATCATACTTTCCAACTATCATACCTTCTGCATTGTTTCCAACTTATGCATTCCAGTCATCAATGATTATGAATGCTTCCTTATTCAATTTCAGACTTTAAAAATTAGTAGAAATCTTCAGTTTCCTCCTCTCTGGCTTTATTTACCTAACCACTCTGGTTGTTGATGCTCATGTTTGCATAATAGTCATATTAGTAGGTTTTTCCTATATGAGTATATGCATAGTGTCCTAACCCTTACAACATTTTGCTTTATAAGAAATCTTCAAATTGTCTTTTTCACTATGAACACAACATAATTCTTCCTCAGTTTTTAATTCTAAGTGTAATAGATCATTTGATTTTCTGATTCAAAGTGACCCATGGCAGTCCATATCAGTTCATTGTTGCCTAGAATGTCAATGTTCATGCATT
>NW_006399763.1:30893538-30896232 GCF_000299155.1 Elephantulus edwardii | reverse complement strand
TTCATATCCTTGAAGATGTATCATGGGGGTGTTGCAACCTAGAAGACACAAATTTGACTAACAAGTTATAAGTACATGAGTCCAAAAATTATGGAAATCAATTTTTAACAATTTCCAGTTTTCCAACATTTACATTTTTACGTTCCACATTCCAACATCAAAGGATGCTTGCTACTATTTCTTCTCACTTTGAGTGACTTCCTTTCTGGGCTCTACTTCTAATTGAATAGCTAACTATACTCTTCTTGTTCATAATGTTTTCAAAAGCTTATTATTTTAGAACTGAGTGGTTAATCCTGCTTTCTAGTCTATCTTTATCTGGGAGCTTTGCTGAAACCTTCCTACCATAGGTGACCCTTCTGATATTTGAAACTCCAGTGACATAGCTGCCAGCAACACAGCAACTCTCAAATTACCCCAGTATAACAAACTGACAGACAAGTGCCATACTAGTAGACCAAATGATAAATAAGCATGCATATACATATTCCTAAATTATACAGTAGTTAGCAACCTGTAAATCTTTCCCAACACAATGGACTGATAGATAAGGGCTGTACCTTTAGCAGCAAATTTTAAACATAATCAGATACATGAATACCATGACACTAAAAAGCCTTTTCTGACCCCAGCTGAGACCTGTGGCAGTACAGAAGAATGGAGTCCTGGATGGGGCATGAATCAGCTGTACTTGGCACAAGTCTTGAGGTCCCAAAGGCAAAGAGGTAGAGAACTTTACCCTTTTCCTCATTGTGAGAGGTCTGCTTCATGACTCCAAGACCCCAAAGGTAGAGAGAGATAGAAGTAAATGATTATATATGTATATGTATCTACAGTTGTTTATGTGCGTGTTTGTGTGTGCAGATAAGATAGGATCTCTATTGTTTTGATACCACATGTACTAAAGTAGCCCCTGTGCAAGGATTTCTTATTTTATTTGGACAGGTACAACAGTGGTTGCACAACATGAAGAATGTAATCGTTGTCACTGAATTATAAATGTAGAAATTGTCAAATTGTTGAATGATTTAGTCTGTGTATTTTCAGCACCATAATTAAAGAATAAAAGGTAGGTTTGGCTCATTCACTCACTCCTTTCTGTTGTGACAGATCTGACCCATACCTGACCCTCTGGCAGATTTTCAGAGACTGTAAATCATACTTGAAGAAATTGCCTGTCTTTCCACCAGGGAGAGGTAGCCTAGTGTATTCAAATTGCTTGCCTTCGTATTTGCAGCATCTATTTCCCCACTAGACCACCAGAGTTCCCTTGAGTTAATTAATGCCATTTAAAAAAAATAAGAATGATCTATCTTATAATTTTAATAGCTGCGATTGTTTTTATTATATTTTGAATAAAAACTTTGATATTCTTTCCTACGTTCCCTCCATTGCATATCATATTTTTTTTGCCATACCTGTGCACGTACATTTGTGCACATGTGTGATTATTCCCCTAGGATAGCATCTCAGAAGTAGAATTGTTGGACTAATGAGCTATATTTTTTAAGGTATGTTTGTATACACTTAAATTACCCTACTTTAACTTTGTCTCAATTTTCATGTCTACTAGGATGTAATAAGGTTGTGTCTTAGTATCATCAGTCTTTTAAGATTTTGTGCATTGTATGGAAATAATGTGCTCTTTCCTTATTTTCATTTATATTTCTTTCATTACTTGTGATGATAAATATGTTTTCTTAAGTTAATTGATTATTTCCATTTTTTAAAAAAGTCTGTTATGAAGAGTGCTGTGTTTTTCCATTTCATTTAAAGAAAATTTTTATTCTTATTCTGGGTTTTCCATTCTTCTCAACATGAGTCATAGTTTATCTACACCATCAAATGCCTTTAAACAGTGAGTAAACACAAGACATTCTTCTTGTATACTTTGCTTTCAGTCAGGATCCATCTGACAACCTCTGATATCCTTGGGGCTACAGATACTTCTAAAGTTGGCTTTAACTTCTGGCAGTTCTCTCTCAATGTACCGTTAGTTTTGGATACCGTTAGTTTTGGATACCTTCAGCAATATTTTGCTTGCATGTGGTATTAATTGTTTTCAATAATTTCTGCATTCTGTTTAATCACGTTTCTTGGGAATTGAGACAAACATGGATCTCTTCCAGTAATTTGGCCCTGTAGTTGTCCTCCAAATTTCCCCCATATTTCTGAACAGAGCCAGGACACATAGAAGAGTGCAGAATCATGAATCAGGAAAGGATGCATCAGAATTGTATCCTTTCTCCATATTTATTCAATCTATATGTTGAACAAATCATTTGAGCAGATACACTCTCAAGAATGAAGAATGAATAAAGAAGAATGTGGTATCAGAATTAGAGGAAGACCTGCATTATGCAGATTAACACAACCTTAGTTGTTGAAAATGATGAGAACTTGATACACTTGCTGAAAAAGATCAAAGTCTGCAGCCTTTAAAATGAATTTAATCTCATCATCAAGAAGAGAGAAATCCTCACCACTAGACTTGTAAGCAACATCATGATAGAGAAAATAATATAATGATTATTATAATACACACACATCTTGGTGAGCACATCCACAGCAGCATCTGTTAGCTGAAATATGTCAATTGGTATACCATCTATTCTAGGGGCCTTATTTTTTGCTATTTCCTTCAAAGCAGCTTGAACTTCTGCCTTCATCACTCTGGCTCAAATGCTATTTCAT
>NW_006399763.1:30886325-30891538 GCF_000299155.1 Elephantulus edwardii | reverse complement strand
TAGAGTAGAGGACAGCGCAGGACCCTCTATGAGGTGGATTGATTCAGTGACTGGGGTAATCGGGATGGGTGTGTCAGAGGCAATGAGATTGGCATGGGATAGAGCACGGTTTAGGGCTGTTGTACATAGGGTCGCTATGAGTCGTAAATGACTCGACGGCACATAACAACAACAACATTATAATACAATGATTTTGTCTTAAAGAGACCTACAATTAACATCCTTGGTTATTGATCCAAACAACATCAGTAATCAGGAGATGTATTATTTGGTCATATCTACTGTCCGGGACCTTTCCAAATTACTTAGGAACCATGATGTAATTTTTTTTTCATGATGTAATTTTTAAGACCAAAATGTTTCTAATTCAGGCCTCATTCTCTTTAGTCTCTTGCTATATTATCTGTGATCTGGATAGTGAATAAGAGTGGCAGAAGAAGAATGATGCATTGATGTGTTAGTGGTGTTGGAGAAGAGCACTGAACATCCCATGGAGTGCCAGAAGAACAAACAATGTCTTGAGAAAGTGCAGCCAGAATACACCTTGGAGGCATAGATGACAAAGTTTTCTCTCATGTGCTTTGTGCATGTTTCTAGAAGTGATTATTTTTTGGAGAGGGACATCATGCTTAGGAAGGTGGAGGGTCAGTGAAAGAGAGGAAGACCCTCAATGAGATGGATTGACATAATGACTACAGCAGTGGACATTAAGTGTGGCACAGATATGAGGATGACACTGGATAGGACAGGATTTAGATTTGTTGTTCACAGTGTCATTGTGAGTCATACTTGATTTGATGATTTGATGTCTAACAACAACCACTTGGCAGGCACTGTTGATGCCCCACCCAGGCTGCTGACTTCTTTCCTTTTTATGTGCATTAGATTTGGTTGTAGGAGCTCTGGTGGCTTAGTCAGTAAGGAGTTATACTGCCAATCCAAAGCCTGGCAGTTTGAATCCACTGGCGTTTTTTAGTGAGAGAAAGTTGGAAAATCTTCTCTTGTCTGATCTACAGCTTCTGAAAATTCACTGAAGGGTCAACTATGAGTTGGATCTGACTCAGTGACAGTGAAGATTGAGGACTCTGGAGTATGATTTTAGTCTCCACCGCCAGCACAAGAGAGTGGTGGGGGATGGGAGTACGAGAGAAATGAGAATCAGTGATCTCTTGGGGACACAGTCTGTAGTGTGATTTACGTAGTGTACAGAGTCCCCTACTTGAAAGAGACAAGATTCTGAAGATATTTGTTTGGCATTCTAACTTCTTCTGATTTTCTTCCCTTCTCTGTCTCTAGTTTTCAGTCTTTAGCCTTTTTTCCCCTGGGCACACTTACTAAAAAAGTAACCAAGTTTTTGTCTTAAAATAATGATAATTTTGGTTATGCTATGCAGATAAGTTAAATGAAATAAGTTCAATTCTTTTGATGTTTCTTTTTAATTTTTTTTAGAAGGAAGATTTAGAGCAGCTTTCAACCTAGTGCTAACAGCCCTGTTACTAAGGTGATGCTTTCAGAAGATGCTACCTAAAAATCCATGTCTTATAACTCCACCAAATGGGACCACAAATGAACCCAGCATGAATCAAGCTCTACATATTTTTTAACATCTTTTCTGATGTTTCTTTCCTGGGCTCAAGTATTTCTCATGCACATGCAGAGTAGTTCTTTGTCAATGTTTTGAAATAACCCTTCTGCAGATTAACAGAGCTCTTTCTCTCACTCTCCAGTGTCTTCTCTCTTATCTTCTGCCCTGAAAATTCTAGCTGTGTTGACCTCCCCAAACTATAATCTTTGTTTTCACAATTCAGTTGGATAACTGAGCTCTGTTTGTTCTCCCCTGTCCCATGTAGTGGCCTAGAAACCCTCTAGACAGTAAGCCAGTATGGTGGGAAGGCTAACCTTATTTCTTTCTCTGCTCTCACACATTGCTCTCTTGGGTTCTTTGTAGTGCAGTGTGTGAAACTATTATTTCATTATCTTGTCCTGTTCTAGTGGGTCAATGTGGCAAAGTAAATGCAATTCCTAGTATAGCAACTTTGCTAGAATTAGAACACTTTTAACTGATGCCATTTAGCATCACTCACTTCTTCAGTTCCTGTTTATCTTTTTGACTGACAGAAGGCAGATAAATGGAATGTCAGTAACTAGTGACTGGTCAGGGAGTGCTGGTGGCCTTGTGGCAAGAAGCTGCACTGCAATCCCAAAGGCATGTGGTTCAGATCCACCAGCTGCTCCTTGGAAGAAGGCTGAGCAGTCTCCTCCTGTGTGATTCACTGCCTCTGAAAACCCACTGGAGGGTCAGCTGTGGGTCGGTTCTCACTTGATACATAACAACAACAACAACAGTGACTTGGTTGGTACATGTTAACTGAAAAGTGTGGTACAAGTATATGGAAAATATAATTTTAAACAGGGTCAGAACAAGGACTTCTTTAGGCTTATCTGTTCTGGAAATGATCTCTGTGCTTCTGTACTTCTACATTCCATTATCCCTCCAGCTGTGCTTATTAAAGATCACATGTAACAGTCATCAAACTTGTGTGAAGTAGGCCCTGCCACATCCCTTGAGACTTCTCTGGGAGATATTTGAATCTCAGAAATAGCCACTTGTGCCATTCTCTCAACATTCAGCTAACGAGAATTTTCTGTTCTACTCCAAACACTTCATTTTCTGCCTCTCTTCACAGGTAAAAGAAGTTACACATTGAAGAACTAACTAATGATTCGGTTCCACATCACTGAACTACCTCAGAGGAAACGTAAAATGCTGCAAAATCATGATTACTTATCCTAAGAGTATATGGGGTTTTACAAATACATTTTTAGTGCCTGGGTGAATCTGTTGATACAATCATTACTTTAATCTCCTTTTCCGTCTCTATGAGAAGGCCACCTAGCATGTTATATAATACACGTACAGATCTTCCATTTGGAAATTTTAAAGTTGCTTGGCTTTTAGGATTGGCCTATTGGAGGAAAAGAAATTAACATATTTTTTATCTAAGGTGTTTTTTTTTTAAACCCCATATTTTCTTGTGAAATAGATCATATGTACAAAGAAAGGCTAAAAAAATAATACAGGGTGAATATGTATATTTCCATGATCTGGATCAAGAAAGATTGTGGTGCCAAGGATTGATTTCATATATTTACTTGCCTGATTTATGAATTTTACTTTCATATTTATTTGTTTATAATTTCTTTCATGCTTTTCATGTTTTTTAAGCATTCTATAGAGACCTTTCCAAAATACCAAAGAGCAATGGTGTCACTCTGGAGACTACGGTGCGTCTGATACAGGCTATGGTCTTTACAATCACTTGTTATGCATCAAAGAGTTGGACAATGACTAGGGAGGATAGAAGGAGAATTGATACCTTTGAGCTATGGTGCTGGAGAAGATTATTGAATGTACCATGGACTGCTAAGAAAACAAACACGTTCTTCCTGCAGAGGGTTAAACCAGGCTGTTCCTTGTGGGCAAGGATTCTGGGGCTTTGTCTGACATACTTGATCATGTTGTAAGGAAGGCCTGGTCCTTGGAGAGGGACATCATGCTTGGGAGGGTGGAGGGACAGCGCAGGAGGGGAAGACCCTCTATTAGGTGGATTGATCTGGTGACTGGGGTATTCGATGTGGGTGTGTCAAAGATGGTGCGATTGGCACAGGACAGAACAGGGTTTAGGGCTGTTTTACATAGGGTCACTATGAGTCACAAGTGACTCGATGACACATAACAACATATTTAATTTGGAAACTTTAAAAAAAATAATGTTGATGTTATTGTTGTTATGTACCATCATGTCATCCATGACCCGCAGCAGCCCTGTCTCTACAGACTGTCCTGTCATGAGCCAGTCTCACTGGCTAACCCCTAACACCATCTCCCAAGTTACTATATCCATCCATCTCATCCAGGATCTTCCTTGCCTAGTGTCCCTCCACCCTTCTAAGCATGATGTCCTCCAAGAACACATGCCCAAAGTATGTGAGATGGAGTTTCAAAATCCTAACCTCCAATAAGAAATTTAGTTTCACCCTTTCCAAGACAGACTTACTTGTCTTCTTGTTGTTCCATGGTATCTTCAAGACTCTTCTCTAGCACCACAACTTGAAGGCATTGATTCTTCTTCTGTCATCTTTAGTCATTGTCTGGGTCACTGATGTATAGCAAGTAATTGTGGAGACCATGGTCTTTATCTGGTGCACCTTAGTCTCTAGACTGACATTATTGCTCTTCAGTACTTTGGAGAAATTCCTGCCAGAAGATTTTTCCCAGTGCAATTCATCTTTTGATTTCCTGACTGCTAGTGCCAAGAGTGTTAATTGTAGAGCTGAGCAAGCTGTAATTGTTAACAACCTCAATCTCTTCTCCATCTATCAAAACATTTAAACAATATTTAAATTTACTCTCAATTTATATATTACTGCTTTTGTGTATTTTAATTCTATTTCATTAATCCAAAGAAAACCTTTTTAAATTTCAGGAAAATTTTTGTTTCTTTTTAGGTATGTATTTATTTATTATGATTTGTGTAAAAATGTACAGAAAAACTCTTAAATTCTTTAGTTATCTAATTTTTTAAAAATATGTTTTAAAACAAATTTATTTCTTCTTTCCACACAACTTGTATCTGAGTGCATTTTCATTATACCTGTTACATACCTTTTGGAGTTTTATTTCTTTGAAATGTGTTGATAGTTTATTCTTTTAGTTTTTTGTTCATTTCTAAATGTCTTCTTGTTAAGTGTGATTAAGTCCAACATGACTCTCTGAATAGATCTGAACCCTGTCTGATCATGTGGCATTCTCACAACCTCTGACACATTCCAGACCATTGCTGTAATCATTGTGCCAATTCACCTGCTTGGGGATCTTCTCTTTCTCTGTCATTCTACCTTTCCAAGCATCATATCAATCTCCAAGGAATAGCCTATACCCAGCAACATGCTCAATATATGTGATAGGAAGCTTTATCAGCTTTGCTTTCAAGGACCACTCTGGCTGAATCCTTTCCACTTTTACCCTAGTCCTTGAAAAGTATTTTCAATAGTTATAGAGTTCTTAGTGGACATAAATCAGATATAAATTCACTCCCTTACATCATCCATTGTTGCTGTGGAACAAGTCAGCAGTAATAACAATTAGAAGGGAGTCATTATTCTCTGTATGCATTTAAGACTTTTGTGTGATCTCAGTCTTTTATAATTTC
>NW_006399763.1:30872402-30886201 GCF_000299155.1 Elephantulus edwardii | reverse complement strand
CTATATCTATATCTATATCTAATCTGTCTGTCTTGGAGAAGATACAGCCAGAGTGGTCCTTAGAGGAGAAAGTGAAGCTTTGTCTCACATACTTTGGACATGTTGTTAGAAGGGTCTATTCCTTGGAAAGGGACATCATACTTGGAAAGGTGGAGGGTTAGTGAAAGAACAAAGACCCTCAATGAGATGGCTTGACCCAGTAGCTGCAGCAGTGGAGATAATGAGATTATGAAGATGGTACAGGGTTCAGATCTGTTGTTCTAAGGGTCACTATGCTCAGTGACACCTAACAACACCACATATGGCTGTGGATAGTTTCTTTATTTTGAACTCTTTGAGTTTGCTGAATCTAAGTGTGATCTATTATGTTGATTTAGAACATTATAAGTCATTATATTTCCAAATAATACTTTGGACACATTTTCTTCTAGCTTTTAATAATTTCTGAAAAATGGTACATGGAGGAGGGAAGAGATAAGATCATTGTCATTAACTGGTTGTTGTTATGAGCTGTCCAGTTGCCTATGACTCAGTGAAACTAAACACAGTAGCACAGAACCCTGTTCTATTCTGTGCTAATTTGACTATCTCCGATACATGTGACCCCATCCTTCTCTTTCAGGGTCTTCCCCTCTTGCACTGTCCCTCTGTTCTTCCAAGCATGCTGCCCTTCTCCAAGGACTGGTACCTCCTGGAAACATGCCCGAAGTATGTGAGAAGGATCTTCAGAACCCTTGCCTCCAGGGAATAATTTGGTTTCACCCTTATCCACAACAATCTTGTTTGTTCTCTTGGCAGTCCATGGAATGTTCAGAATTCTTCAGCACTACAACTCAAAGGCATCAATTCTTACTTCTATGATCCTTAGTCATTGTCCAGCTCTGATGTGTAGCAAGTGATCACAAAACCCACGGCCTATATTAGGTGCACCTTAGTCTCTAGACTGACACCGTTGATTTTGTCCAGTGCAATTTATCTTTTGAGCTCCTGACTACTGATACCAAGAGAGTTGACTGGAACTGAGGAAGCTGTAATTGTTAACAATCTCAGTCTCTTCACCATCTATCATGGTGCTGCCAATTGGTCCAGTGCTGAGAACCTTTGTCTTGCTAATGAGCTTCAACCCACATTGAAGACTGCAGACCTTGATCTTCTACAGCAAATGCTTCAGGTCCTTCTCAGTGTCAGCAAGCAAGATTGTGTCAGCTGCATAATGCAGGTTGTTGAAAAGCCTTCCTCCAATCTTGATGTCACATTCCTACTAATAAAGCCCAGCCTCCTGAATCATCTGTTCAGCATATAGACTGAAAATGTATGGAGACAAGACACATCCCTGATGCACTCCTTTGCTGATTTTGAACCATGTATGCAGTGTTTCCTTGCTCTGTTCTGACTACTGCTTCCTGGTCTTAATATAGGTTTCACATGAGCACAATCAGTTACTCTGGGATTCCCATTCTTCTCAATGTTAGCACAGTTTGTTGTGTCTCATATAATCAAATGCTTGTGCATTGTCAATAAAACACAGATAAGACAACCTTGTATTTTCTGCTTTCAGCCAAGAGCCATCTGATACTGGCTATATGTCCCTAGTGCCATAACTCCTAAACACAGTTTATATTACTAGTAGTTCTCTGTTGATGTACTGTTCCGGTAATTGTTTTTATAACCTTCAGCAAGATTTTGTTTGTATGTGATATTGCTAGCAATAGCAATAGTGATGTTCATAATTTCCACATTCTGTAGGATCACTTTTTTTTTCCTTAATAAGAATAAATATGGATCTCTTCCAGTCAGTTGGTCAGGTAGTTGTCCTCCCGATTTCTTAGCATAACCTTGTGCAGGACAGCAGCTGTTTGTTGTAATATGGCAATTGGTATTCCATCAATTTCTGGGAACTTCCTCCTGCATCACCATAGGCTCTTGATCATGTGTTGTTTCATGAATTTCTTCTGTGTCAGCCAGAGGATTTTTTTTTGAACAGTGATTTTGTGTACTACTTCTATCTTCTTTTGATGCTTCCTGGACCTTTCACTATTCTGCCCATCACATTCTTAATTATTGCTCTTCAAGGCTTGAATTTGTTCTTCAGTCCCTTAAGCTTAAGACATACCAAGCAAGTTAGTCCCTTTTGATTTTCTGACTCCAGCTCTTAACACCTTTTATTATAATACTTTGCTTTTTCTTCCCAAGGTCTCCTTTAAACACTTCTGTTTATCTCCTTAATTTCCTGATTTCTTCCCTTTGCTTTGGCTTCTCAGCGTTCTAGTGCAATATTCAGAGTCTCTTCTTATATCTCTCTTGGTCTTTTCTTCTGTGTTTGTAAAGATTTTTTTTCCTTTTTTTGCATTCTTCATGGGTGATGTTCTTGATATCCACCCACAGCTCATTTAGTCTTCATTCATTAGTGTTCACGGCCTCATATCTGTTCCTGAGATGGTTTTAAAATTCAGGTCAGATAAACTCAAAATAAAAGTTTGGTTCTAGTGGATTTGTTTTCATTTTCTTTAGCTTCAGCTTGAACTTACGTATGAGCAGTTTATGGTCTGCATTCCACAATCAGCACTTGGCCTAGTTTTCACAGCTGATACTGAGCTTCTTCAGTTATTCTTTCCACAGATGTAATCAATATCATTTACGTGTAGACCATCAGGTGAGGCCTATATGCATAGTTGCTGTTTGTGTTTCTTACAAAAGGTATTTGCAATGAATAAATAATTGATTTTATAGAAGTCTGTAATTCTATTTCCAGCCTTGTTTCTGTCACCAAGTTTATGTTTTCTGACTACTGACCCTCCTTCCTTCCTCTCAACTTTTGCATTCCAGACATTCAGTATTATTAATGCATATTGGTTGCATATTTGATCAATTTCTGACTGCAAAAGTTGGTAAAAATCTTCTGTTCCTATTTTCTCCTCTTTTGTTCTGGTTTTTGGTGCATGTATTTGAATGATTGTGTTATTAACAGGTATTCCTTGTATGTGCATGGATATTATTCAGTTGCAATAAGGTTAATATTTATTGAACTCTGTCACATCCCACAGAAAAAATTTACATAAGTATATTAGGGAACTCTGGTGGCTCAGAGGGAAAGGAGTGTACTGCCAACTCAAAGACAGGAGATTCAAATTCACCAGATACTCTCTGAGAGAAAGATAGGCAATCTCCATGTGATTTACCATCTCTAAAAACCTGCTCAAGGGTCAGCTGTGAATTGATTCCAACTCAGTGGCAGTAAATTTGAGTTTGAGTTTTGTGCATGGTAGTTATCTATTCTATATAACACTTAGCCCCCAAACTTAGAAGTTGAAAACAAATATGTTCTAGGAAAAGTGTATGACTTGTGGAATGTTCTCTTCATAGTGGATGGCAGAGAAATAAGAGGAAAACAGGAAAATATAGACCCTTATCGTTTTCCTTCAAAACTAGCACACTATTTCCCTTATATTTTTCAGCAAAAGAATATAATTTGTTGAAGTCCAACATCAATTGACAGGAAAAGTCCTCTGGTGATTGTGTGATATGTTGTATATGGATTCTATTAAAAGGAGTTAAAAACAGAAAGAATTTTATCTACCATACTCAGGTCTTGAAATTTAGGGCAGCTTAGATATTTTCTAATTCAACTCACCAGAAAATATTTTTTAAATTTTTTCTTTTTTAACCAGTAAACATTTTTTTGTTATGTTGACTCAATGGCTGGAGAAATGAGATTGGGTTTGTCGGTGACAGTAATATTGGTTCAGGGTAAGCCAGGCTTCAGAGCTATTGTACGTAGGGTTGCTATGAGTCACAGGTGACTCCACATCACACAAAAACAGCAACATGAGACATAAAACAGAAACAATGCATAGGCAACTAGGTGTCTGCCAACATCACTGTTATGTTGGAAAGCAGATGCCCAATAGGGAATACATTTTCCAGAACTCTTTGTATAGGTGTATTCATGTGATAAGTTTCCACCAATGAAATGTCAGTGGATGTGTGACACTTTGGTTCATGTCTTGAAGATGTGAGAGTACATAGGAATAGAGGACATGGAGATTCCAAAGGAAAAAGAAATCATTATATTCAAAAGACATTTGATAGCTCAATCATTCTAAAGAGAAAATCCACTTATCACCCAGATACAGCCACACTAAACAGATACACAAATGATAACAATGTGGAACCCAGGAAACTTGGGAAGTCATAACTTATAGCAGCTGATGTATTTTTTGTTAACTGAATAATTCGGGAAAAGAAGACTTTAAAATTGTATTCCATCTGTGTATGTAAAAAATGTGGCTCTGTAAAAGAAAGACCTGGTGGTTTGCTGCCTTATAGATTATAGCCAACACAACTCTATAAGGCAGTATTAGACTGTTACACAGGGTTGCTGTAAGTTTAAAAGAAAAATCAACAGCAGCAAAGGAAAACAAGGAAAGCCATCATTTCCATTTTCTGTTTCCATTTGTCTTCCTCTAATGGTGTAAATGATCAGCTTCAGTTATAATTTAAGAAACATTTTCATTCATTTTTTATAAATAGATTCTTAAGTAGACAGCAAAGTCTTTGAGATAGAAGTTACTTCATGGAATTCAATCTACTAGCGAAATACTAAGTACCAACGATTATTGCTTGAAATGAGTATCCCATCACTTGTGAAGAAGACAAATTGCATTTTTCATTTGGTAAAATTGAGTCACTTCTGAGCTTTTGAGGCAACTCCAAGAGTTTGTTAAGGATACAAAATCTTAAGGATATTATATCTATTTTGTCCTTCCTCAGTGGAACAAACTTTTCTAAGTGATCAACCAGATACAATGAAGACTTAGGCAGGACATTGAGAGTTGAGAAAAGGAAAACTGACTTGGAAAATTCTTGACTCCGTGAGATAAAATCTGAATAGCAAATACTAGAGTCAATATTTTCCAAACTGTTAGTGATAAGCATTTTCAAATGCCCAACTTTTTTTAAAAAAAAACAACACTTTGCCAGTTTAAAATACGGAATTTGAACAGAAGGCACATACTTTAGTGAAGTCTGGTAGATAACTCTTGTATATGAAATATTTTTGTAAAAGCAAAAGAAAATGATAGAAAGAAGAAAATAAGCTTTCCAATCAGGCAAGTTTCTACTCTCTTAGTGATTCATTTTCTCTAACATACACTTCCTTTAAAAGGATGTTTGGCTTGAGATGAAGGGAAAAATCATTTTTATAATGTGAGAGTTCTCTAAAAATCTTTTTTCCTTATTGACCCAGAGTCCTTATTTCACTTCTTCTTTCGATGTTAAATTATCTTTAACTACTGTGACATTAAAAGAGATGTCTTAAGAGTCACCTTGATTAAAGAGGAATGAGTGGGTCAAATTGTGCCTCTAGGTTCCTGAGCACATTTTCAGGAACCGATTTGCTACCAGATCGGTATCTTCTGTTGACTCCGCAGGTGACACAATTTATTATGCCCATAAATGGAAGACTGGGGGCACTTGGAGCCTGTTAACCAGCCTACAGTCATTTCACTGCAATGACAGTCCTTGATAGAACAAGGAGGAAAGTAATTATGATCTACAAAGAAGACAGATAATTACTATACTGATGAGTAACAAAGCACAGCACCCTTACAGGGTCACGGAGTTCACAGACAGAGTGCTATGAATGCCTTTAGGATTTGTCTTCTTAGGTTATATTGTACCCTTGGTTAGGTAACACCTATCAACCTTGTGTTTTATGATTCCATGTGAAGTTTGAAGATAGTGATGCTAACAGTGGATCGAAAATTGGATTCAATGTTGGAAAGAGTCATTTGAAGGAAGTGTGAGGGTCACTAACTCGTATTGGCAAAATAAACACGTGGAGAGAGGACTGGCTTTGTGCTTCCAAAAATCTCTAGCTATTGATCAGTGCAAAAGCTGTATATTTCTTGGCTGATTACAATCAGCAAGGAGTTTTATTTCCCCTTCCCTGAAGGACAATAACAGCCTCAATTGAAAGTCTATAAGCAAGTGAATTTGGTCACTTAAACATGACTCTTAGTTATGCAAATAATGAATTTGTGTCATCCAAAACAAAATAAAACAAACTGATGGAAGGGACCTTTCTTTTACCGCTTTTTCTCTTATTCCCAACTCTGACCAGATTTAGCTTAAAGTTTCATCATTTTCTTTTTTCCTATTTTATAAAAAGAAATTTATTTTATAGTTTCTTTCATTGTACTTCAGTCAAGCTTGTCTTAAAGTAGGGACGGTGTTATTTAAGATTTCCTTCTGTCATGTGAGACTAATTGGTCTAATTCATTATGTAAAAAACTATATGGGCTATGAGACAAATGAGGTAATGTATTTTGAACACCAGTGTAATTGCTAATGAGATCTAATGTGAGTAAACTGCCTGTAACTTAAGTGTATCAGCATGATGGATATGTTACACTCTACTAAGGAAAGAGCTGAAATAAGTCATAGCATCAGTAAGCAATGTTCTTATGGATGAAAATAGAGGACAAAGGATAATATAATTTAAACTAAAATATTTCATTTAATGATTATATTTTATGACGTGTAGTGTTTTTCCAGTAGGTTCACATTGATTAAAATGCTAGTTCATGACTAAGTACTGTTTTTAAAGGCCTTTGGATAAATGTAGTGGCACATTTGTTTTGAATTTGTTTGAATATGTTTCCAAAGAGACTGTGTTACAGAAGAGCCAAGATCCCGAAAAATGTATGACATTGGTCAGTTATCTTTGAAAAGATTTCTATTGGTTTGTGTTATGCAGCTTCAAATAGTATGGCCTGTAATCTTGTAAATGGTGGATTAGATGCAAACTCTTAGCTTTGTGCACAATAATCTTTTTACAACACAAATATATGATTTGACAACAGACATTAGTAGGAGGAGAGGAGTATTCAACTTAAGTATGGTAAATCAAACAGTATATTAAAAAAATAATAAGGCTCAGAGTCTTCCATTTCTATTGGAATCAAGAATATAACAAGGACTCACAAGTTCTACATAATCCATGTTAGCGGATCTCAGATAGTGATTTAATTTTAAATGCAGAGAGCCAGGCCAGCCATTGGTAAGATCTAGGTTCATAAATTTGGTCTGTTAACAAAGTATTTCTGGATTTTAACTTAAGAAGCCAGCAAGAACCAGGAGGAATTCTGGCCTAATGGAAAGACTGGAAGACAGATTTATTCAAGAATAACCTTAAGACTGAGAGCTAGAGAAAAGATTGTCTATTAACTATTACACTTTACTCATGAACTGAAATACGTATGTCCTGTTAACAAAATGAGCTTCTATGACAGAGGAGAAAAAGTACCTGCTACACTTAGGGAAACAATTTGGGAAGAAAGGAGTTAATGCTCCAAATGTAAGGAAGGCAATTCAGAGAACTTAGACATTAACATACAAATCTCATGAAAGCAGATAGCCCTTTTCTACCTGCATCCCAGTGCAATGGTACATAGTAGTTGTTCACTGAAGGCTTTTAAAGAAATAAATATTAGAAAAAAATTCAACATGCTTGAATGTTCCTAACAATTTATGTTTAGCTTAATTTAAGAGTGTTGCAAGGTTAAAGAAAGTCCTTTATTGGATAGGAAAGTGAATGGATACAGAGTGAAGGTGGAGAAGGAAAGTGCAGCATGGAATTGAGAAACAGTCCAGCTTATAATAGAGCATCTTTGTCTGCATCTCAAGCACTAAGTCATTCTCACACTTTATGAGCTAATCTAGAGAGTCATTTCAACTCTTTGGTATATTAATATGAAATCAAATTAATAAACCATCTATATAAGCAGTCTCAGTAATTTAAGAACCTAGCAAGAATTGTGTATTATCTGAACAAAATTGATTATGAATGAGTCCTTCTCCATTCACGTAACCTGCTTTGCCTCTTTCCAGAGCCAACAGTTAAGATGCTGAAATAAGCACGGGAGTATTGTATAACTTTTACAGTCTCCTTTACTAATTTTCAAAATGGTTTAGGGGAAGAATTTTTTTCCATTCAAAGCTCTAAAACTTCAGAAAATATAAGCATGTGTGTTGTTGTTGCTGTTGTTGTTATGTGCCGTTGAGTCGCCTGCGATACATAGCAACCCTATGGATGGCATCCCTAAACTCTGCCCTAGCCTGTAACAATCTCACCATCCCTGACACACCTGTCCCCCTTACCCCAGTCACTTAATCCATCTCATTGAGGGTCTTCCTCTCCTGTGTTGTCCTTCCAACCCTCCCAAGCATGGTGTCCCTTTCCAAGGACTGGTCCCTCCTTGCAAGATGTCCAAAGTATGTCAGACAAAGCTTCAGAATCATTGCCTCCAAGGAGCAGCCCGGCTTCATGCTCTCCAAGACTAACCTGTTTTCCTAGAGTCCATGGTATATTCAATACTCTTCTCCAACACCACAGCTCAAAGGCATCAATTCTCCTTCAATCATCCCTAGTCATTGTCCAGCTCTCCGATGCATAACAAGTGATTGCAAAGACCATGGCATGTATCAGGCGCACCTCAGTCTCCAGACTGACATATTTGAACTTCATTACTTTAGAGAGGTCTCTAACTACAGACTTTCTCATCACAATATGTCTTTCAATTTCCTGGCTGCTTGTGCCAGAGTGTTGACTGTGGATCCAAGCAAATAAAAACTGTGAACAATCTCAATCACTTCACCATCTGTTATGATGCTACCAATTGACCCAGTGGTGAGAATCTTTCTTTTCTTGATATTGAGTCACAATCCATACTGAAAACTGCAGTCCCTGACCTTCCACAGCAAGTGCTTCAGGTCCTCTTCAGTTTCAGCAGCAGGGTTGTGTCATCTGCATAATGCAGATTGTTGATGATTCTTCCTCCAATCCTGAAGCCACATTTCTCCTCATAGAGCCAAGCTTCCTGGATAACCTGTTCTGCATAAAGATTCAAAAGGTATGGAGATATGATACAGCCCTGGCTTACACCCTTCCCAATTTTGAACCAATTTTGTTTCCTTGCTCTGTTCTGATGACTGCTTCTTGGTCCAAGTGTAGGTTTCGCATTAGCACAATCAAGTGTTCTGGGATTCCCATCATTCTCAGAGTCAGCCACAGTTTATTATGATTCACACAGTCAAATGCCTTTACATAATTAATGAAACAAAGATAGACATTCTTCTGGTACTCCTTGCTTTCAGCCAAGATCCATCTAACATCAGCTACAATATCCCTAGTTCCATGGCCCTATCTAAATCCAGCTTGCACTTCTGGTAGTTCTCTATTGATGTGCTGTTCCAATCGTTTTTGGATAATCTTCAGCAAAATCTTGCTTGCATGTGATATTAATGATATTGTTTGATAATTTCCACACTCTGTGGGATCACCTTTCTTTGGAATGGGAACAAATATAGATCTCTTCCAGTCATCTGGCCAAGTGGTTGTTCTCCAGATTTCTTGGCACAACTTGGTGAGCACATCTAGGGCAGCATCTGTTATTTGAAATTGGTATACCATCAATTCCTGGAGCCTTATTCTTAGCCAATTCTTTCAAAGCAGTCTGAACTTCTTCCTTCATCACCATAGGCTCTTACTCATATGTTGCTTCATTAAATTCTTCTGTGTCTGCCAATTCCTTTTGGTATAATGATTCTGTATACTCTTTTAATCTTCTTTTAATACTTGGAAGATCACTCAATATTCTACCCAAAGCATCCTTAAGTATTGCAAGTCAAGGCTTGAATTTCCTCTTCAGTTCCTTGAGCTTAAGAAATGCTGAGTGAGTTAGTCCCCTTTGATTTTCTGACTCCAGCTCTTTGTACATTTCATTATAATACTTTACTTTGTCTTGTCACACAGCCTTTTGACATCTCCTGTTCTGCTCCTTAATGTCTTGATTTCTTCCTTCTGCTTTGGCTTCTTGGCACTCCAGTGCAATATTCAGAGTCTCTTCTGACATCCATTTTGGTCTTTTCTTCCTCCTCTGTCTTTGCAATGACATTTTGCACTCTTCCTGGATGATATTCTTGATATCTTCCCATAACTCATCTGGTCTTTGCTCAATAATGTTCAAGGCCTCAAACCTGTTCCTGAGATGGTTTCTGAAATTCAGGTGGAATAGACTCAAGGTCATGTGGAAAGCATGTATACATAACACACGAGTTATTTTATTAATATTATTATTTTGTTAGCTGTTGTCTGTTGCTGTTTTTGTTGTGTGCCATCAAGTTGGACCTGACCCATAGCTGACCCTCTGATAGGTTTCAGAGGCAGTTGATTGCATGGGAGGAGATTGCCCATTTTTCTCTAGTGAAGCAGCTGGTAGCCTTGAACATCATGCCTGAGAGATTCCCTAGTTACTGTCTAGTGGGTCTCTAACTCACAGTGATCCCATGCACAATGGAATGAAGTTCTACCCTATCCTGTGCCATTCTCATGATCTGTTAAGCTGGGCCATTGCAATCTATAATGTTTCCTTCCATTGACTTAGTTTTGGAAGTAGATCACAAGGACTTTCTTCCTTATCAGGAAATACTAGGTGGTCATTATAAAGAGTATGCAAAACAAAACAAAACAAAAATAATATGGATCATTCTTAGCTGATTTCTAAGTTCTATCTTGAACTCAGGAATTTTCAGAGAAGTGAATATTTTCTCAACAATTTAGATGAACAGGAGGGGGGGGAAAGCTAATTTTCTTGGGGGAATAGAAATTAACTACACAAAATTATTAGAAGTAGGATAAAATGTATGTCAATAAAGACATTTCCATAGTGAAAAACAACCAAAGAGGGAAGCAGAAGGACTCATGACTTGATATCTGATAATAAGTATTTCTTAATATCTGATATCTCATTATCTAAAACTCAGAAACAACTATATTTGATTTCTTTATCAGCCCCCTCTATTTAAAATCAATAATCAAATTCTAGTGTTGCTAAGTCTATAGTCCACTAGAGTTGTGCTCAGAAATGCAATGTATTCACATAGAAAGGGATGTGTACATATACATTGCTGTGATTCTGAACACTGTAACACTAATGTGTCAAATGTGATAATGGTTACCCATGGTGGACAGTGTTTGATAGAGCTCCCCGATTAAAACAGGCTTGGAAGCAGTTGTGGCATCCTTTTTAGAAATAGCTTGTCTATGGAAACTATCTCTCTCTCTGTCTCTGTGTGTGTACACACACACACACACACACACTTTTTTTTCTGTTGGCGGTTTAGTGGTAAGAAGCTGCATCGTAATCCAAAAGGCATGTGCTTTGAAGCCACCAGCTGCTCTATGGGAGAAGATGGGCAAACTCCTCCCATGCGATTAACAGCCTCTGTAAACCTCCTGGAGGGTCAGTTATGGGTTGGTTCTGACTCTACGGTGCACCACCACAACAATAACAACTTAAGTGTTAATTTTCATTCTACCCAAAATGCATTGATTCGGAAGGTACAGATGTAAGTAAAAATAATAGCCACACTTAGTTTATGGCTTAGTACCTGTCTCGGGATGTCTGGAAAGAACCTTTTTGAAGTCTATGACTAGGTTTGGAAATATCTGGAAGAGGGGCCATGTCTCATAGTTCCACCTTCCTTCAGATCTCATCTAGGTCTCCACTTCCACTTCACTAGGGGTCATTGGCCTTTAAATGATGATGCAACAGTGATCAAGAGTAACTGCTCTTAGCTGTCACTGCTTTACCATTGCTCCTATTCTCACTTTTATAATTTCCCAGAAAATCAACCATTAGTTAGGAGCTTGGGCAGTGTATTTAGGAGGGCTCATCTAGATCTTTGCCCTTAAATCAGTTGACAGACAGTATGACAACTACATGTATGTCAAAGCAGAACTATGATTCATAAGGTTTTCAAAGACTTCTTAGAGTTAGATTTCCAGGTGTTTAATCTAAAGTGCCTCTTGGTGAGCATGAACAACCAAACTTTCAGTCAGCAGCTGAAGTTGATAGCCATTTGTACCTCCCTTAGACTCATTTTACACTATAGACTTTTTTTATCCTATAGGACTTACCCTGTAGGACTTTTTATACCCTATAGATATGTTGTTGTTGTTGCTCTTGTTGTTCAGTGCCGTCGAGTTGCAGACGACTCATAGCGACCCTATGAAGGAGAGTCCTTGACGCTTGGGTGCCTTTCATCCTCTCTCCAGGTTCATAGGATTTCCAGAGGCAAGCTGTTATGGAAGTGGATGCCACTCCTCCTTCCACGCTTGTTTAATGGGGGATCTCCACCCCACTCTCAGTCCGCATTGGGTAGCCAACCATTAACACATTTAACACATCCTTGTCACAGTGTTCAGCCTCACAGCAACCACAAGTGACCGTGGGACGGCAACTTGTACACCAGGGCTATATGACCTAGAGGAATGTCTGAACAAAAACAATGAAAGACTGTGGGCTTGAAGCCACCGCTGCCTTCAACCGAAGGCCAAGCGTGGCTTCCCTGGCTCCTGGAGGCAGAGTCACCCCTCTCCAGAGACCGCCACAATGCAACACAACTCCAACATACACAGCACCATGCTCTCTGGCCAAAGGATCACGGCCACCCTGAGTGACCCTATAGAAATAGCCACTTATAAAAATTGCCACCTCCTAATATATGGTAACTTATTCCTTATATGGGGAGAAATCATTCTTATCATCATGAGTATAGTCAGGATGGAATGGTCCAAGCATCTGTGTGTAAGGTCTGAGTGGCTGACTGCCACGGCAGAATGAGACGAGGCATGGAGTAGCCTCTGTACTGTGGTTCTTTGTATCTCTGAATGCATTTCCAACCATCAAGACTGGTTACGGAATTTACAGGGCAAGTGAACTGTGTTGGCCTGGTATAAGAAACTACATTATAATCCCAAAGATAGTTTGATTGTACCAGCTGCTCCACAGAGTCTCCTTCCAAGCAATTTACTGCCTCTGAAAACCTGCTGGAGGTCAGCTGTGGCATGATTCTGACTTAACGGCACCCAATAACAACAATAAAAATATAGGGCAAGATTCAGATAAGTTGTTCATAGGGTCACTGTGATGGCTCCTAACAACAATAACAAAACTGTGTCAGTTTGGACAATGATAAGAAATATTGAAGATGATTTAATGTCTTTAAATTGTGGTATCAATGAAGAATATTGAGTATACCATAGACTGTAAAAAACCCTCAAATTCATCTTGGAAGAAGTGTAATCAGAATGTTCCCCTGATGTGAGGATAGTGAGATATCAACTCACATACTTCCATGTTACCAGCAGGGGTCCTCTCATAGAATAAAGACATCATGCTTGATAAAGCTGAGGGTCATCATCATAAAAGAGGAAAACACATATGTGATCAACTGGCAGCAGCTGCAACAATGCGCTTTAGCAGAACAAAAATGAAGAGGATGGTACAGTATCCAGTATTCTGTTGAACATGAGGTTGCTATCGGTCAGAGGATCCCTGTGGCATCTAACAACAATGTGTGTCAAAAGAGCCCCTGGTGGCATAGTCAGTTAAGGGTTGAGCTGCTGACTGGAAGATTAACAAGTCAACTTATCAGGTGATCTGTGGGAGGAAGATGCGGTTGTCTCCACCTCACATTATGATTACAGGCATAGAAGCTCAATGGAAGGCTCACCATTTTGCAGAATCAAACTGATGGTAGTGGGTTAGAATGTGTCTCCGAAGTTATTAAGTATCTTTTTTTCCCCTATAATTATATTTTATTAATTTTCATAAACATTTACAGAGATTTTGGGCTTCCACTCATTCATTGTTGCACCATTCTCTCTACCCTCCTCCCAGTTTGTTCTTGTCCAAATGCCACAGTGCTTGTCAAAGCCAGTTCTGATTAATCTT
>NW_006399763.1:30860871-30870407 GCF_000299155.1 Elephantulus edwardii | reverse complement strand
TGTCACGGTAGAGAAAGCCAACTGATTTTTGTATGTTGATCTTGTATCCTGCTACTTTGCTGAATTGGTCAACTACGTCCAATAGTTTTCTTGCTGAGTTTTTAGGGTTTTCTAAGTATACTATCATGTCATCAGCATAGAGGGATAAGTATCTTGACAAAACATAACCAAATGTAAACTACATTTCCTGGCTTCTGGTATCCAGCATAACAATATGATTACTTTCTGGGGAATGAAGTGGGAAAGAGAGAAGTTTGTTATACTTTTTCCATGGTCATAAAGAAGAGGAAGAGAAAGAGGAGTAGGGAAAGAAGGTGGTGGTGGTTGCTTTCCATTTATGATTTAAAACTTCCTATGTCAGTACAGTAGAGATAACTAGGACTGCCAGTGCAGAAAACACACACACACACACACACACACACACACACATAAAGACTAAATAAGCCATTGTGTTTGCTTGTACTTTCTTAGAGACATTTAACTTGATTCAAGACTCATTTTAGAAACTAATGTATCTCTACCAACCCCACTCTTCTTTAATGCCGGTTTATTTTTGCTTTTGACTAGAATGCTTTCCCTGAACTTGATCTCTGATCTGCTTCATGTAATTATCTTTCTGTATGAGTATTTTTTCCCCCATGGAGTTTATTGATCTTTTCATATTTCATAACCCTGTGCTTGTGTTCTCTGCCTGAAATGATTTTCATCTAGATCCTTATATGATGCACGTTTCAGTTCAAACATTGTCATCCCTAAACTTCATCTTCTATTACATGCTTATTTCCATGGTTGTTGCTGGGTGTCAAGTTGACTAGTGTAGCATATTCTTCTGTCCAATGCAACTTATCTATCATAAGTGATCCTGTGATGTTTACCTAATGGCAACACAGCTTCCAAAATCATGTAAACACGGCAACCAACAGAGTATAGCAAACTGATAGGCAAGTGGTGGGCTTCATTTTATTTTACATTTATTTTATAGCAATCACCACTATCTAAAATAATCTGACTTGTTTCATTGTGTCCGTGTTTATTTGGTTTAGGTAATAAGCACTTTGACCACAGGGACTTCTTGGTCATTGGTATACAGCTAACTCTAGAACTGTGCTTATTACAAAGCATACATTTAACAAGCACTGGTTGAATCAAGTATGTTTTGGGTGAGAGCATGAGAGGGTGAAGCTGGAGAGTTCTTTAGAGGCAAGAATGATAAGGCTTCACCTCACATACTTTGGGCATGTTGAATAGGAGGGCCTATTCCTTCGAGAGGGACATGATGTTAGGAAGGGTGATGTTCAGTGAAGGAGAGGAAGACCCTAGACCAAGTGAATTGATGCAATAACTACTACAATGGGCTCTTGTGTGTCAGAAAGTGTGAGGATGGTGCAGAATAGAACAGGGTTCAGATTTTTTGTTCATAAGGTCACTATGAGTTATGCTCAACTCAATGACATCTTACAACAACAACGGTTGAATATTTGAATCTTCTATAATGCTTCAAATTATAGATGGTAGCATAATCAGAAAGATGTCTCAGGCTAAATTCTCTCAACCCTAGAATTTCAGTCTTGCATGACTGAAAAATTTGTTCTAGCACATTTCCTCTATTTTATTTTTTTTGGGGGATAGCAGTTTCTACCTATTGATTTTTAGACCCCAAAGAAGCCATGCAGAATGAATTAGTCATGGAAAGTTTTAGAAAAGCTTATAATTTCTGGGAAATAGTTTTTCAGCTTAATAATGGAACATTTAATTATCATTTCAGTATCAATGACTTTCTTGACACAAAGAAAGGAATCAAATTATATCAACCAGTGGAATGGGAAAAGCAACAACAAATAACAATTATTTACCCAAATACACATGCAATTTAAAGTTGAATTGGTTATAGCACTTTTCCCTCTAAACTCTAATGTCTCTGCATTATTTTATTCAGCAACCTTTGAATTGTGATGTTGAGGAGTATTAGATATTATTCATGGATTGCCAAAAGAATAAATAAATTTATCTTGGAAAAAATAAAGTCAGAATGCTCCTTAGAAGTAAAGCTAGCAAAATAAATAAAAAACATACTCCTATATTTTGAACATGTTGCTGTTGTCAGGTGCCATCAAGCCAAGTAAATCTCATAGTGACCCTGTGAACAGCAGGTCTGAATCCTGTCCTACCTTGTGCCATCCTCACAATTTTTGTCACACTCAGGCATGTTGCAGCAGCTACTGTGTCAGCAGTGGCCAATCCCAAGATGAAGATATCATGCCTGACTCAACACGTTTGAGTGATACAGTGGCAGCAACAATGGATTGAGAAGATGATGAGTATAGTGCAGAATAGAGCAGCGTTTTATTCTGTTGGACACAGAATCACTATGAGTCCAAACCAGTTTGATGGTTCCTACAGTCAACAGGTTACAGTGATCTAATTACTGTATGCCTCTTTTTTCTTCTAGAGGTGATTTGAATTAGAATATCTTGTATTTGCATGTTTTGGTGATTATTTGCTGATTTTAAATTGTTAGCTTTGCAGTATCTCTATTGATTCTTTTAACTTCTTTCATCTTTGTAGTTTTTTTCCTAGTAGACACATTTAATGGACTGAATAATATATCCTTCCCATAATCATGTGACCTTGAATTGAAAGAGAAGATAGAAAAACAAAACAAAGCAACACTACCCTAATTGTGACTTAAGGAGTCCCTTAAGGCTGCCCATTTTTCTCCTGAAGAATGCAAATTCATAATGCACTACACCATTGATAACTCCAATGACAGTGTACTGAGAGAGAAAAAAAAGCCACACTGAGGCACAGAATAGAATGCAGTTTAAATATGGAGTCAAGATTGAAGTGATGCATCTAAAAGTCAGTGAACATCAAGGATTAACCACTCATAGAAGCTAGGGAAAAGTTTATTCCTTTGAGACTCTTGAGGAATCAATACTGCTGACTTCTTAGTTTCAAATTTACATACTTTTTGGCATTCTAGATATGAAGGAAGCTCTGGTGGTATAATCCACAGTGAATTGACTGCAAACCTAATGCTGAACAGTTTGGGTAGTCAAATTTATTAATATCTCCACAGTAAAGATAGACAATCTCCTTCAATTGAGATTTCTACCTTTGAAAACCCCGAGGAGACTCTCTATGAGTCAAAATCCACTGACTGGCAGAAAATTTGAGTTGAATTTCTGATAATAGAAAAAAAATCTCTTATTTTAAATCACCCAGTTATTGATAATTTGCTATGACTGTCTTGAGACATGACTGGTTTACCAGTCAGCAATTTGAGTAACCCCCCCCTCAAATTGTGCCTGAGGTGGGAAGGTCTGTGTTACTATTCAACCTCAGTCATTTTAATTCCACCCTGATCCCATGAATGCCTCCAACATGATCTACAGACTGGCTACATGGTGGAAGATCTATTAACAATCAGCATTATGCAGATGATACAACCCTGCTTGCTGAAACTGAGGAGGACCTCATGCACTTGCTGCAGAGGGTCAAGGACTGCAGCCTTCAGTATGGACTGAGGCTCAATGTCAAGAAGACAAAGATTCTCACCACTGGACCAATGGTAGCATCAGGATGGATGGTGAAGAGATTGAGATTGTTCACAGCTTCAGTTTGCTCGGCTCCATGGTCAACACTCTTGGCACCAGCAGCCAAAAATAAAAAAACATATTGCGTTGGGAAAGTCTGCTGTTAGGGACCTCTCTAAAATATTCAAGAGCAACAGTGTCTCTCTGGAGACTAAGGTGTGCCTGATACAGGCCATGGTCTTTGAAATCACTTGTTATGCATCAGAGTTGGACAATGACTATGGAGGACAGAAGGAGAATTGATGCCTTTGAGCTGTGGTGCTGGAGAAGAGTATTGAATGTACCATGGACTGCCAAGAAAACAAACAGATTCATCCTGGAGAGGGTTAAACCAAGTAACTCCTTGGAGGCAAGGATTCTGGGGCTTCATCTGACATACTTTGGGCATGTTGCAAGGAGGGACAGGTCCTTGGAGAGGGACATCATGCTTAGGAGGGAGGAGGGACCGCGCAATAGGAGAAGACCCTCTATGAGATGGATTGATTCAGTGACTGGGGTAATCGGGATGGGTGTGTCAGAGGCAGTGCGATTGGCACAGGATAGAGCAGGGTTTAGGGCTGTAGTACATAGGGTCGCTATGAGTTGCAAATGACTCGATGGCACATAACAACAACAACAACAACAACATTCTTTTAAGCTATGGTAAATTTTGAGTAAGTTATAGCAGAAATTTAGATTTCTCCTCATGTCTAATTTCATAATTCCTAATTTTGTAAGAATACACCAATCATACTGAAACCTTCAATATTTTCTGGTAATGAATACATATAAGATAATGAAATACAGGATTCACAAACATGATCTGTAGCCAATGACTTTTTTTTTAACACTAGGCCAGCTGTGTCCAGTGCAGCCAGAAACCCTGATATACTATTAAAAAGAATGTGAGCTCTATAACCTCTTACTCATTTTCTCTATTTAATTTCTGTTGAAGAATTTCACTGTTTCCTTTGGGTATCTCCATTTCATTCATTAATGAGTCCTGGGGATACGAAATGAATGATGGGACTAAGCTCTCAGACAGCAGAGAAAGACTGTGGATTTTTTCCCCCGTGTGGCATTGCTACTTTCATCTTGACTCTCCTGTTTCAGGTCCCTGTTATATTAGTCCGAAATTTTCAATACAGAGCTAAATAAAAGCCTCATGTTAATTTATTTTGGTTTTCAACCTAGTGTTAACTCTTCTGACTTCCATTTTTAGGTTCTTATTCTATGTTTTTTAGCAGATTATAATGAATTGCTTTAAATTACGGTGATTTGGGGGTTTAGGCCTTTTGGATGAATTATTAATATGGAGGATAGAGGAAAAGCAACTCTATCATTTAGTTTTATTTTTGTTAACTCCCTGTGAAGCGTTCTTTAAGTAAATGTTAGGACACTATAGAAAAGGCAAAGTAATTTGCATTTAATAGTCCATGCCTGAGCTTTTGGAAATATCTGCATAGCATTATTTTTTGTTGCTTTTTTCTTATAGACACAGATTATGGTTTCACTGTGAGGTTAGCCACATTATTCACTTAAATAAATCACTTTGCACTCTGTTTTCCTTAACAAAGAAAGAGAAGCCAATTCTGACACTGGAGTTTGATTATGTATGGCTTTTCACCCTCTTGAGTTTAAAGTATCCATTCATACATATATGCTGCTTTGGTCTTAAGGTTCGCAAACCTAAATGCAACTACCTCAAAATGAACTCAAACCTGTTTTCCTTTTGTTGCCCCAAATAAAACCATCAGTTCTGTATCTTTTCTTGAATTTGATGGTATTTCTATCTAGTAGGTTTTCCAAAATAGAAACCTTCAGCTAATCTTTGATGTTTTTAATAGTCTCAGCTTTCCAATCAAGTTAGCCTATATTTCCTTTCAATTCCACCTTTTAAATGTCCCTCTGAGACTGAACCTCCAAGCTCAACTCTGCAATACACCTCTTAGATAAAAACAGAACCCAAAACCAAAGAACATAATTGAATTGGAATTGATTTATAGCTGATCTTCCTGCCATTTCCAAGACTGTAAAGGGCATGAGAAGAGACTGCCTATTTTCTCCAGTGGAGTTGCTGGTGGATTTGAACTACCAGAGAGAGAGATATTGCCTCTAAGTTACGAGTGCAACTCTCTATGAACTATATACCCCTATAGCTTAGACTAGGCCCCATTATTTTTTTAAAAACTTATTAACAACTCTCTCTGAATGCTACTAGGCTCTTTCTAGCCTTGTTACTTCTTTCTGTAAGTGGAAGAGTATTTATGAGCTCTTAAATTGTTTTACATTTTTGGCCCACAATGAGGCATTTGCTTTCTTGAGAGATGAAAAAATTTTCTAGATTACAGAAATAACTCTGTATAGATTTGGTCTTTATAGACATTGTTTTTCCAGCCAGACAGTAGAATTTTACCTGCCTTTAGGCACAGACTGCTGTTTTACTACTAGTCAAGCTCCATAATTCACATAAATGATATTTATGTGTGACGTTTTACTGGGGAAAAGAAGATAAGACAACTTTGGACATGCTGTATTGACTCTGCATTTTCACATCACTGCCTGGTGTTGGGAGAAGCAATCAAAAGAAAAGAAAGACAAAAAAGGGGAATTAAGAGTGGCTTTTATTCATGACTATAACCTAGGGGATGAGGAGACTCTGGAGCAGCTAAGATCAGTTCTGAAAATCAGGGAAAGCTGGAATGTGTGGCCTGCTTCTAAATATGGCCTGGGAGATTGCAAATCTCTTGGAGAAGATACCTATTTACAGCCACAAGTAGTGATGATGGAGGAAGATGCCCAAATAAATGGTCCAAATAGGGCTGTAAGAGATCAAGAAGTTCCCACTGTCCTTGTGGAATTGTATGCAAGCTCAGAGGACACAACCAAATTAGATGCAGTTTGTGTTTGGGGACATGGTACTCAAAAGACCAGTATGAAGTCATCCTCAGAAAAAAACAAATTGTAAAGAAGTCCCGTCTTATTTCTCTGTCCTTGAAAATGGATAAGCTAAGGTAATTAAATGAAGAGAGAAACTCAGAAGGAAGGAGGTAGAGTACAAACCCCGAAATGAAGGAGTTTGTTCTATTTCGGATTTTACACTCTTGATTCACATGTATGGAATATTTTTTAAGCAAGAAGACACAAAGTTACTTTTGGCATATTTAAATCATTTATTTTTTGTTATAGGGTTTTATAGAAACTAGGATTACACATCCTTCCCTGCTTCCTCAATATCTGAATGACCCTGAGTATATTTAGATCCAATTACAACCATTTTACTTTCTGTATAGACACCTTCCTCGATCCCTCATGGCTATAATGTGAGCCATACACTTTTTCAGTCTGGCCACAAACAAGTTATCCATTCTCTTCTCCCAGTACTATTATTATTAGCTTCTGTGGGATTAGCTTCCAATTCATTGACCAAAATGTTTCCTGGTACAGTGCCATTCTTATGATTAGTTCATATTGGACCATTGTTACTCAGTTTTTGAAAATAGATTTATAAGCCATTCTTATTAGTCTATCTTGGTTTGGAAGATCTATTAAAATCTCATAGCATCCTTAGCAATATACAAGGCTTCCCTAATAAATGCATAGTAGTTGTACATGAGATACACTGGCTATAATTCAACAAGATCTCCCACAAGAAAGATAGGAATTCTCTGACAATTGCCTCTTAAAATTCTTATAATCTAAACACTCTTTTTCTCTTGTACTGGAGCCCAAAGGTTACTTCTCTCCTTCAGGACCTGGTGAGCCCTTTTCCTGATTACTCACCAACATATAAAGGAAACAGCACTGTCTCCACACTTCTGTATTACATTTGTATTTTATTGTGGCTATGATTTTCACGTTAGTCTATCTAGAACTACATAACACTGCCTAAAGAGCATTGGCATTATTTTTAAAATAAATTAACTAATGACAATAGTGTCATCTTACTAGTGTTCCTGTCTGTGTTTACTGTGTATCTTCTCCTCAACATCCCACTTAACTTTCTGACATCCTTGCCAAGTAATTAGTTTCAAGTCTAATCTCTTAGAATTGCACAAACAATAAGACTCTTAGTAAAATTTAAGTTCAGACAAAAGTATTTAAATTCATGACACTAATGGCCACGATACTCTCTAACAAACTTGTTATATGAAAATAAGGATCTTCAAATTATTCATTATCACCCAGTGTAGTTTCTAAGTCTTAAAGCTTTATGTTTTCACCCTGAGTAAAAACAGTGGATTTAAATATTGTTTATTGGGAGGGCATCTGAAGAATCTCTTAGACTATAACTTTTTTTGCCTAATTGAGTAAACCAGAAATAAGAAAAGAAGGCACAGTAAATACCATATTCCTTTTTCGTGGTTCACAGAATTGTCCTTATGTAGAAAGTGAATTTACTACCAGAAAAATTAATAATAAGAACTTATTTTGAAAATTATTTTTCAAAAAACTTTTATGATCCAGAATGCAAGAACATTTAATTAAAAAACTCAAATTCATTGAATCATCAAGTTGGAGCCAACTGGAAGTGGGTTTTCAGGGTCTGTAAATCACACAGGAGGAGATTGCCCATCTTTCTCCCACAGAGGCAGCTTTGGATTCCAGACAGGCTGCTCTTGGGTTGGCAGCACAACTCCTAATCCACTGGGCCACTAGCACTCCTTTAGGAAATATTTTGAAAGACGATTTTCAGTCAGAATAAATTAGCAACAATTCAAGAGGCAGCTCTGTAATGATGTGGGTGGTCACAGAAGCTACTTCAATAGACTGAGACACAAAAATGATGTGAGAATAGCATTAAGCCTGGGCACTATTTCAATCTGTTGTGGATTTATGATCATTATGGTTTGAAGCCAACAGTACCTAGCAGCAACAATAACAGGAATGTCATATATTGTGTGTGTGTGTGTGTGTGTGTGTGTGTGTGTTTTACCCCAAAAAGATTTCAACATAATATGAGGTGGAAAAATAATGCTGCAGGTTATTTTCAGAATGCTGGGGCATTTATTTACACACATACATCCCCGGATTTTAATTCCAAATTTCCCATTACCTAGTTTTACAGCCTTGAGTAGCTTACTTAGCCTATTTCAAAATAAAGACTAATTTCATGGCATTTAAATTGAAGCTGAGACATGAAGCAGAAGAATGAAAGTAAAGAGTGGATGAGAGTGAAAGTAGAGTAGAGAGTATAAAATGGAAAGAATAAATTGAAAAAGTAAATGACACACACATCAAAACCCAGACAATAGGCACATAATCTGTGTTTATGAAAAATAATATACTTCAGAGATATTTTCAATAAAACTTCTAAAAAAACATTTCTGCTCTTAAATCATAGCATTTTCCGATATCTTACTTCTAGGTCGGGTTGTGACATTGAGACATAGTTCCGGCTCACATTTTAATTATTATGAATCCTGTGTTGAAAATTTCAAGGTCATATTATCATAGCCTTTTTTATTTAAGCCTTGACTATTTTTTCCATTGTAGGCTAACACAGAAAACTAAAAGTAGAATATGTTTTATTTTGTGGTGAATGAAAGAATATAAATGCAGTACTATACATATAATAATTTAAACAAAAAATATAAACAAATTGTCAGTAGATGATTACACCTTTTTATCCATATGATTGTGTGGAGAAGCTAAAGACTCTGCTAGGGAAGGTGCCCACCATCAAACTACTTCCTTCTGAGATCTTTTTCTACGTTCACATTTTAATATAGAAAAGAACATAGGAAACATAAACATGAAAAGACAGATAAATGAGAGCATGATTTGTAATCCATTCACACTTAGCTACTAGAAATGTGTTCTCATAAGATCTTATTATAATAAAATCTATTGGAACATTCAGATTAAGACAAACTAGGAAGAAGGATTGGCCACCCACTTCTGAAATAGCAGGCCTCTGAAAACCCTATGCACAACAGAACACACGCAGATTAACAAAAA
>NW_006399763.1:30844439-30858017 GCF_000299155.1 Elephantulus edwardii | reverse complement strand
GGTTGGCGCAGGATAGAGCAGGGTTTAGAGCTCTTGTGCATAGGGTCGCTATGAGTCGGAAACGACTCGACGGCACATAACAACAACAACAACAATTGTGTGTACCCAAAAATAAGTTACATGAAGATAAAATTTTTACAAGCTTACCTATTTTTTATACATTTTTGAATGTTATATTTTTTTATTTTCTGTTAAAAAAGTGATGGTTGCCTGTACTTAAGTCCAGTATTTAACTAGGCTAGCATCATTTAAAACACATCTCTGAAATTTACTTACAGAGTGATGATAACTTTTAAGTTGGCAAGTAAAATAATAAATAACTTCTTTTTTCAGTCTCCTAGAAAAAGTCTTCATTCTGATAGACCAGTTATTGAAGCATTTACTTTTATGTGTTGTTCTTAGGTGCCAGCTCCAACATACAGTGACTCTCAATAGAACACAGAAGGAAACTTTACCAGATCTTGTGCCATTCTCACAATCTCTACTGTGCTCACATCCATTGTAATCCCTGTGTCAATAATTCTCCTTGAAAATAGTCCTCTCCTTCATAGACCTTTCATTTTCCCCAAGCAATTTTTCTTACCCCCAAAATTGTTCCAACCTGACAATATGCACACCAAATTGGAGACATAAAGTAGTGTTCTGACTACACTTCTGCCAAGACAGAGTTCCTGTTTCTTTTGACAATCTAGGGTATATTCAATACTTTTTACCAACACCACCATTCAAAAGCATAAATTCTTTGTCAATATTTTGTGGTCAATGCCTATACATGAAACAATTGAAAATACCACATTTAGAGTAAGGCACACCTTAGTCTTTAAACAGACATCCTTGCTCTTCACTTCAAAGAAGTCCTTAGTGACAGATTTGCCTAGTAAAATATGTTATTTGACTTTTTGGTTGCTGTTTCTATGCGTAATAATTATGGAAATCATTGACAGCTTCAATGTTTTCTCCATTTATCATGATGTTGTTTATTGCTGAGGATTTTTGTTTTCTTTATTTGGAGGTATAATCTAGACTGAAGGATACAATACACTTTTATTTTCTTTGGCAAAATAATTTCATTTTATATTAATCATGCACATTCATTAATCTTCTCATTTAACCAAGACAATCACACTTTCCAGCGATGCCTTTGCTAGTTGCTGTTAAGTTGATTCCAACTCATGATGACTTCATTTGTGTAGAGTCTCTCTAGAATTTCAAAGTTGTGATTTTTCAGAGTTCTCCGTTCCTGCCATCTGAGATGCCACAGAGTGAGAATGAACCATCCACATTTGTCTAATAGTTAACAGTTCTTCATGAGCACCACTCAGGGATAGAATGTTTCACAAGGTTCAAATGTTTGGAATTACTATTGTTAGAAATAAGTAAATTCTGACTCATAGCAATCACACACACAACAGAATGAAACTCTCCTCGGTCCTGGTCATCCTCATAATTGCGAGGTTTGCTGTGTCTGAATGCTTTGGTCCAGCCACTGTGTCAATTTCATTCAGTCTTTGTCTTTTTTCCCTCTTTTCCAAATGTGATGTCCATGTTCAACATACATGAAATAAAGTCTTACCAGCCTCACTTCCAAAGAACATTTTGGATGTGCTTCTCCCAAGACAATTTTCTTCTTATTTCTGGTTATCCATTTCATATTCAATATTCTTTGCCAAGCTCATAATTCAAAAACACCAATTCTTTGATCTTTCTTATTCATTGTCTAGCTTTCACATGCATATGAGGCAACTGAAAATGCGATGATTTAGATCAGACCCCATCTTAATCTTCAGAGTGATACCCTTGCATTTTAATACTTTTAAGGTGTTTTCAATTCACTATGCCATTTGACTTCTTGACAAATGTTTCTACAGTTATTGACTGTGGGTCTAGTAAAATGAAATCCTTGATAATGTCAAACATTTCTCCATTTATCATGACATTACTTAGTGGCCCAGTTGTGAAGATTTGTCTTTTCTTACATAATAATAAACACACACTGAAGGCTATTGTCTTTGATCTTCACCAGTAACTGCTTCAAATCCTCTTCACTTTCAGCTGCCATGATTGTGTTATGTTCTTACTACAGGTTATTAATGAGCCTTCCAAACCTGATCCCATGTTCTCACATAGTTTAATTCTCATACTACTCTGCTGTCATTTGCTCAGCGTGCAAATTGAGTATATGTGGTGAAAGGATGCACCACTGGCTTCAAACACATTCTAAGCTAGTTCTTCCTATAGTGTCTATGCCTTTCTCACAGATGAACAGGATTTTTTTTTTCTTTTCACTTTTTGTTATTGTGGTATGATTGTTACTGACCTTGGACATTCCTCTTTGCAGATAGAATAAAGCCATTGTGCTGGGAAAGAGAAGTTTGTCAGATGACTTTTGTTTGTACTTTTCCTACAGGACCTCAGTTTTTATTCTTCCTTACTCATGTGCTTACGGCAAAAAAAAATATTTAATTGTTTCAAAGGTAGAGAACTTTCTTGTCAGATATAACCTGGATATCTTGGACAATCTTTTCTCTGTTCAAATATCCTGACACATTATTTTCCGTAGACTTTGCTATATACTGTTTTTCATCCTATAAGCATGAAATTTACCTATCTGCTATCTTGTGAGCATTTATTTTAAAAGCTGACTTGCTACAGTATTTTTTTATACTTTTAGTTTGATTTGTAAGACATGTGTTCCAGAGGGTATTTATTTCTTCAGAAATACTTCAGCTTCAGTTAGGGCAAGGTGAGCAAAGTCCTCAGCCTGACTGACAAGACCCAAGATCTAATCTGAGATTCTAACTCAGAAGTGACTTTCACAGTCGGTGTCCTTTTACACACACAGAAAGCTAAAGTTTTCAAATGAATATGCCGTACTTTGAAAAAGAAATAAAATATTTTTACATTTTTGAGTTTTTATATCTATTTTATAATTGTCTCTTTACCTTAGCCAGAAAGTATTAAATTATGTATTAACATTCACAAATAAAGCATCAAGGTTGACTTGCTTAATTAAATAATAATTATACCTTCCAGGTATTTTCAAATAGAACTTCAATGGATATAAACTTGGGAACTTTTGCAGTAGAATCTTCAAAAGTTGGCTCCTTAGTAAGGCAGAACCTCATCAGAGAAGAAAACCTCAACATATTCCACAAAATAGAGAGTAAAGGGGAAAAGGTGACTGAGCCCTGCCAAAAGCAGAACATGCATGTGATTAGGCACAAAGTCAAATTCCGACTCTCACAAATTTCGTTGTATTTTCTCTACTTTAAAGTGGTGGTAATAGTGAGATCTGTTTTGTAAGCTTCTTTGACAAGATGAGAAAGGGGTGATGTTGTTAGGTGCTGTCCTGTCAGTTTTGACTTATAAGAAACTTTTGAAACAAAATACCTGGCCTGAGCCAACATTAAATACTCATGGCTATGTTTAAGCCTGTTTGTTGTAGCCACCGTGTCAATCTATTTCACTGAGGATGTTTATCCCATTGACTCTCTACCAATCATAATGTTCTGCTCCAAGATCTCTTTTGGTAACATGGCAAACTACATAAGATGAAGTCTTACTATCCACATGTCTGAATATTTTAATCACTCAGTATTCTCTTCTTTTGTTTGATTGACTTTCTTTTGGTACACTTAAATGTTCTGGAGTTCTTTACCATTTTTTTTTCTTTTTAAATTATTATTATTAATTTTAATGAAAATTTACAGAGACTTTGGATTTCCATTCATTCATTGTTATACTTTTCTTCCTGCCACCCCAGTACACTCTTCTCTTTGAAAAGTAGAAATTATTTCATTGTTTTACAATCCCTCCCCCCATTTACCTAACTTGTTATGATCTGTACATTTGATTGATTTACTTAGTAAAACACAGATAAACAACTTTCTGTATTTTCTGCTTTGAGCAGATTCACCTGACATCTACATTGATATTCCATGTCTTCTCTTGAATCTAGCAGTTCCAAGTCTATGCACTATTGTAACTCTTTTTTACTTAACATTGGTGAAATTTTACATATCTGTATTATTAGTAATATTATTCAGTAATTTCTCAATTCTGTTGAATTGTTTTTCTTTAGAATGAGTAGAAATATTCATCTCTTCCAGCTGGCTTACCAAACAACTACCTTCTAAGTTTCTTGATGTAAGTGAGTGAACGTTTCAGGCATAGGAAAGTATTTGCAGCATTGCTTTTATTTGTGGAAGCCTCTTGATTGGTTTTGCAGCAATTACTGCCACATTGTTTTTCATGGTTCAGTGTGGCTTGGACTTCTTCCTCCAGTTCTTGCTCCTATGCTACCTCCTGAAATGACTGGAGCCACATCAGTTCTTTTTGGTACAGTGATACTTCATTTTCTTTCCATCTTCTTTTGATGGTTCTTGTTCTGTCCATTTTGCTCAGAGACAATTTTATGACTTGAGACTTGAATTTTTTTTTCTTCAGCTTTTTCCCCTAGAGACATTGAGAGTATGTGCTTCATTTATGGCTTTATAACTCTAGGTTTTTGTGCATTTAATTAAGAAGAATTTAATTATCCACGAGCCACCCTTTAAAATCTTCGGTTCGGCTCTTTGATCTTATAATTTCTCATATTTTCTTTAGCTGTTGTTTTTATATAACGTTGAGTCACTTGCAACTCTTGGTGACCTCCTGTACAACAACTGTGGACTTTGCTCTATCTTGAGTCAATTTCATTGTTTCTAACATACCTACCCTCAGTACCCCAGTTACTCAATCAATCCATTTCGTCCAGGATCTTCCTCTCTTGTGCTGTCCCTTCACCATGCAAGCATGATATCCCTCTCCAAGGACTGGTTCCAATTGGCAACATGCCTAAAATATGTGATAGCTTCAGAATCCTAGCCTCCAAAGAGCAGTTAGGCTTCACCCTCTCCAGGGCAAACCTTCTTGTTCTCTTAGTAGTCCATGATATCTTCAATACTATTCTCCAACAGCACAACCCAAAGGCATCAATCCTTCTTCTGTCATCCTTAGCAATTGTCCATCTATCTGATACATAGCAAGTAATTGTGAAGGCCATGGCCTGGATCAGATGCACATTAGTCTCTAGATTGACACTGTTGCTTTCCAGTAGTCTGGAGAAGTCCCTGACAGTGAATTTTCACAATACAATTAATCTTTTGATTTCCTGACTACTGGTACCAAAAATCTTGATTGTGAAGCCAAGCAAGCTGAAGCTGTTAACAATCTCAATGCTGTCAATTGGCCCAGTTGTGAGAATCTTTATAAGGCTGCAGTCCTTGACTCTGCACAAGTGCTTCAGGTCCTCCTCGGTTTCAACAAGGAAAGTTGTATCATCTGCATAATGCAGATTGTTGATGATTCTTCCAATCCTGATGCCACATCCCTTCTCATAGAGCCACACTTCCTGGATGATCTGTTCTATGTATAGATTGAAAGGGTATGGAGATAGGATGCATCCCTGATGCACTCCTTTCCTTATTATGCAGTGCTTCTATAAGGGCTGCAGAGCTGTGCTCCCTTTTCCAGAACAGCCACAGAAATGATCAAATCACATGAAGCAGCAGCTGCAACTCTTCATTATTTCTCTCTTTTAGGGCCCCAAAACTGTCTCTCGCTTCCCCCAAAATAACTATCTACAACCCCTGGACCTGCTTGCTTATCTTGTAACAAGCAGCTGTTTGCAAGCCCCCTGCCCACTTTCCCTGTAACACAATATATAACTTCATTCCAACTTTAGGTGGAGGCTGTTCTCCGCTTTGGAGTTAGCCCAGCAGTTTCTCCTCAATAAACTTTCTTTCTTGGCCTGAACTGGGTCGTTGCCTTCCTCTGAAACCTTATCGTTTTCTTGCTCTGTTCTGACGACTGCCAGGTATAGGTTTTGCATAAGCACAATCAAGTGTTCTGGGATTCCCATTCTTCTCATAGTTAGCACAGTTTGTTGTGATCCACACAATCAAACGTCTTTGCATAGTTAATGAAACACAAATAGACATTCCTCTATTCAATCTATTTCAAAAGAATTTCAAAAGAACACACCATTTAAAAGAATGAGCACAATGTTTCCAATGGCTCATAAGTTAAAAATGTCCCAAATGTCCAAATTAGGAGTCCATCATCTCAATAACATCATCTGTTCCTTCTCCCTTCATTATTGTCCTTCCTATCTTTGCCTCTGAGTTCTGTTATTTGTGGCAATATACCACTGAATTTGAAAACTGTCAGGGAAATTGGTTTCTGTACCTGTGAAAACTGACAAATCCCCAAACTGTAGGTTAGGCCTCAGTCTGGAGCCTCATCCCAACCAATATGGCTGCAGGGACTGATGAACATGAATTAGCAAGTCAAATAGCAGGCTTGCTCAGGACGCTGCTTGTTCACAAAGTTATTCAGCATACTATGGAAGACGACACGTCTGTGAGAATCTATTGACCCAAAGCTCAAGAACAAGTTTCAGAGACTCTTTTAACATTCATTTTGATCTTTTATCATTTTCAGTCTTTTAATCGATCAATTTGCTTTCTTCACATGTGATATCTTTGAACTCCTTCCATCTGGTTTTTGTTCATTACCATTTAATGACCAAACCTATTCTTGAAATCATCTCTAAACCCAAGTTGGAAGTACTCAAAGTTGTACTTTAGCTTTTACAGGCCTGTTTTAATTTTTGTCAGCTTCAACTTGAACTTTCATAACAACTATTGATGATCATTCTGTCGTTGGCCCTTGGCTTTTTTGGACCCATGCTATTGAACTTTATCATGTGTTTTAACAGATGTAATCTATTTCATTCTCTGCTTGTACTTTTGTATAAAGGTGCCTAAAGGAATAAATTGTGAGTCTTGAAAAATTCTTGCACTCTTTGGTGTCATTTCTATCACCAAGTTCCTATTTTCTAATTATTGATCTTTCTTCTTGTTTCAAAGATTTCCATTCTAGTCACCAACTATTATCCCTACTTTTGAATACATGTTTGGTCAATGTCAGAATGTGGAAATTGGTAAAAATCTTCAATTTCTTCATCTTTAGCATTAGTGATAGGTATATAAATTCGAATAGCAGTCATATTAATGAGTCTTACTTGTAGATTCTAGTTGTTATAACATCCAATACTTCAGGATTGATTTTAAAGTGTTATTTTAACAATAAACATGATGTCATTCTTTTTAAATTTTGTCATTCTGGCATAGCAAATTATGTCATTATCCAATGCAAAATAGTCCAGTCCATGTAAGCTCATTTATAATGCCAATCTTTATTCATTCTATTTCCTTTTTAATCACTTATAGGACTTTTAAATAATTCCTATTTTGTACATTTCAAGTTCTAAAAATTTATAGATGTTTGCAATGGAGGGTTGTTTTCTTTTTATCATTTTGAGTCTTGCCATTTCAGCAAAGGAAGACTTTAGAGTTTTACTCCATCCACATTATGATTGATTAGTACTTTGAAGGGGCAATAACACCCAAAACATACTTTAAGGACTCATCATCTGGTACTATATATGAAACTACTTTCTGTTGATAGTCTTGAGATTATTTCACGGGGCAATTTTTTTTTTCTGTTCTAGCCTGGAAGCTCCTTTGAATCTGTCCACCCTTGTTGACTATGTTGGTATTTTGCAACACTGGTGGCAAAACTTCTAGAATCATACCAAAAACCATGCCATCACCATAGAAAAAAACTGGCATATTTGAGGTTACAGACACTCTTGCTTGTCCTTTAATGCTTGTTATGTAAATTCCCTCTCACCTTGATTTAATCAAGTCCTACTTATCACAGATTCTTCATCACATACAGCTTCACTTACTGCAAGTATAGCTGTTAATATTGAAAAGACTTTGAACCTTTTCTTGCCCTGAAATAAGGCTACTGTAGATCCATATGCAACTGTTCCAAGTTACCAACAAACTCTTAAAGACACAGTTACAATTGGGTCTCATCTGCAATCCTGAGACTACCTGTATTTCGTGTTCAATTCCTCATACTACTTACTAGGTGATGAGTTCTTTATAAATAAATAGCCCCAACACCCAGCCTTGGTTTCACAGCTTCCTAAAAGTTACCTGCTGAACAAGAATAATGTTTATAAGATGCCATCAGATTGACTCTGACTTCTAATGACTCCCACTCATGGAAACTCCATATACAACAGAAGGAAATCTGGCTTGATCCTGCTTTATCCTTACAATCTCTGTGGTGCTCAAATCCGTTCCTGCAGTGACTGAGTCAATCCATTTTATTGAAAGTTTTCCTCTTTTTTTGCTGACACTGAACTTTTCTAAGCTTGCTGTCCTTCTCCAGGGACAGGTCCTTCATGTTAAAATATGTGTTTTAGAGCTAAAATATTTAATGGTTCTGTTGTTGTTTTGGGGGCTAATCCCACTGGTGAAATTTTTATTGAGATTATGTTTTGACAAGTACTATCTCTTTGGAGACAACTTTGTTTTCTGAATGTCCACATTTAGATATGCTTGGCTGTTATTAAATGGTCTCAATTTTTTTTGTAGCTTTAATTTCAATGAAAATTGCAACAGAAATTTTTAAAGAAGCAAGAAAAAATAGCTAAGGGAGTATAAATAGTTTAAAATTAGGCCCTAGGCATATTGGTCACTGTTTATTTTCATGGTTATGAGATTCTTGTCTTATTCAATGTAGTGAAAATCCAATACCTTTAGGCAGTTGGCCCAAGTTTGATTTTTAGGCATTTTGATTTATAAATTGAATTCTATGTAACCTTTACAGGATTCCCAACTCCATTATCATGTTATTACTTTTGTAATGTGTTTTGAGCACTGCCAATGTGTTCGGAATTGAAAAGCATATTAAAGTGAGCCTATTCCCACAATGGCCTAAACATTTTAGCTGAACTTTTTATTTTTCCACCTCTGCACATTTGAAAACGCTGGTGTATATTATTTCCCCCCTTCCCAAATAGATAGAAGTTACATTCAAAGTAAGTATTATTTGAGAGCTCTCATTTGCTAGTATTGCTTGAATCGAAAGAACATTCTTTGGTGGCTCTTTGTGGCAGCCTAAGGCGGCAGCCATTGCCTCATTTATACCTTTCAAAATGTTTGGGCCACATTTTAAGAAATAACTTTTTAATAAAATACTTATTTTTCTCTAATATCTATGTAGTATAAAGCTATTTTCTTCTTTGTTGTTGTTGTTATGTGCTGTCAAGTTGTTTGCAACTCATAGTGACCCTATGTACAAGAGCCCTATTGTACAAGAGCCTCTATTGTATTTTCTTGTTGGTCTAAGTCCACATCGTACTAATTAATGTGTCTATCTAAATGCATTGTGACTTTCTCAATATTAAGGGGTCAAAAACTAGAAAATAGTCTGCCTTTCAAGTACTCCTCTTTTTGACCTTCTTAATCATTGCAGGTTATGCTACCATGCTCATTTCCCATGGAAGCATCCAGGAGTCACTTTAAGGTGATTATCTTTTTTATCTTTAAATTCACTGGATCATTGAATTCTTACCCTGCTTCTAGCCCCAAAAGATTATTACGCTTGAGATTTTGACTATTTAATAATAGATTCAAGAGATCCAGGGTTTCGTTATAATTTGCATGTCATTCAGTTAACTAAGACACAGTGAATTTTATACTGACTTTAGCTTCCATTGTGTCACATTAGGCTTGTCGAGGCTGGCTAAACTATTACTTAGGTTTCAGCTAGAACTCTTTAGATTTATTTGGAAAGTGGCTATAGTTAAATAGATTATGACAAACATTTATGTTTTGTTTTTCACTCCTATAATTCAGTTAAATATCTAGATGCAATTAAATTTGTAGCAGTTATTAGTTTCATAAATTATCAGGGTAAGAATATTATAAAAATAGAATATTTCTGGTCTATTTATTTATTTGTTTAGTTTATCATTGCAAAGATCAAGCAAAAAAAGAGATAGCTCTATCATTGTTTTCACATTGACAATAATAACCACTGCACTTCCATGCTTGACCTTTATAAGGTGATTAGTTGCAATAAGCAAAAAGCACTTTCCAGTTCTAGATTGGTGTGTTTAAGATGAGTGGTGGAGTAATGCTTGTGATTAATGATGACCAGACAGACAATTATGGCTCACTATTTGTTCACATTCTAGTGTTAAAATACCACTTTAAATCTTAATACTATTTTCACACAAATGAGCGTTAACTATTTCTTTAACTTGGTTGCCTGTTTTTAAACAAATGGGTCTGGAATGTAAGAGCCACTGTATAATTTTAATAAATAGTTGAAGGAGTTATTGACCTTAAAAGAAATTCAAGATTATTGAAAAGTGTGGAAAGGGTTAGTTTAGCTTAACAAACAAACCATGATTTATTCAGTTATTGGAAACATTCACTTGTGACCAATTTGCTTTTGCATGAGACAAATTTAAATATTCCTAAGACATTTCCAAATAACCTGAAAAGACATAAATCACAAAATTAACCTAAAACCTAAAAGGGTGAATTACTACAAGTCCAAAAAACATGTGATTATAATATATAAATTTTAAATTTTACCAAAATGATCCAGTCTCCTCACTTCTAATTCAAAATGTGTGTTCTGACATATGTACACAAATGCTCAAAGGTATACACAAATTTGCAAAGTTATCTCCATGATATACTCGTGTTATCATTTCCTTTAGACTTCTTGAAATAAACCCACACATCTTATCTACTTATTAGCACTAAACTTAGGTCTCAGAGCAAATATCTCTTAGAAATATCTAAGAGTTCATCTCCATCAAATCTAAGCGTTGGGTGGAAGTAGATAAGGAAAATAGAATCTTGTTTCTAAGAGATTGAAATTGACTAGTTATCGAATGTATCAGAGATAGTGAGGATAAGGCAAGGTTCAGAATTATTGTATGTAGGGTGGTGACAAACTGTAGTTCACCTGATGGCACCTCAAACAATTGATTAAAGAAAATAAAGGGGTGACTTAGCAATAGTACTCTAGAGTAGGGAAGCTCCTACTTCCCTACTCTAATAGAAAAACAGAAAGTTCAGAAGTAGAATTCATGCCTTAATTTTCCACACAGGCGATACAGGTTTACTTTCTAGCCAGCACATCGCATGTGCAGTTAGTTGATATCTGTCTGTTAATGGAGATTGAGTGTTACTTTGATACTGAACAGGTTTTTAGCAGTGTTTCAAGAGTAAGATACGTTAGGAAGAACATTGTGGAAAATTACTTCCAAAAAACAAACCTATGAAAACCCTAGTGGTCACAACATTGGGATCTACAACCAGTTACAGGAATGGTGTATCACCATTTCATTCTTTTGTGCGTGCAAGTGACATGAGTCAAAGGCTAATATGAATGTAGTTGACAGCAAAACAACAGAGGGTGCAGCATGATTGGAGTTAAGTCTTATTGATTTGAACAAAGACACCATGATGGTGGTACTTAGGCAATCCTGAATAAGAAGAATAGGATTTCAAAGAAATTAGAGAGAGCACAATCCCCTGCTCCTGAAGCTACTAGGGAGCACTGATTGCCTAGTGGTCAGAAGCTGTGCTGCATTCCCAAAGATATGCTTTTCAATACACCACCTGTTCTGTGTCCTCTCATGTGATTCAGTGTTTCTGAAAACCTGCTGGGGTGTCAGCTCCAAGATGATGGAGCTGTTCTGATGGGTCGGTTTCAACTCTATGGCACACAACAACAACTGGTACTACTAGTCCAACATTAACGGCACCTCCTTTGTGTCAAGCTTTGTGCTATTACTGGAATGGTAGACAAAGTGGTGTTAGACAAAGCAAACTTTCTTGACCTTTTGAGTCTAGGCAATTAACCCTTGACTTTCAGAGGCAGCTGAGTTATACTCATGGTCAGAAATCATAAACAAAAATGTCTGAGGGCAAGGCATGACCTGCTATTGGATGAAACTCAATTTGCTTTTGTTGTGAGGCGGTTAAATCAACTCTGACTCATAACAATCGAATGAACAACAGGTCTGAACCTTGCCCCACCCTGTACCATCTTCATCTCTCTGATACACTTGAACCCATTCTTATAGTCACAGTGTCAAATCAATTTTGTTAAAGATTTTCCTCTTTTACTGACCCTACGTTTTCTCAGCATGATATCTTTTTCCAATGACTGGCCCCTTCTAATAACGTGCCCAAAGTATATGAGATAGAGTTTCAAGATCCTTGCCTCTAAGGAACACTCTGCTTGTATTTTATCCAAGACGTAATTGTTTGTTCTTTTCGCAGTCCATGAGATATTCAGCAATCCTTTTCAATGCCACAGTTCAAAGACATAAATTCCTTTTGTGTCAAATTTAGTCAATTGTCCAACTTTCAGATGCACAGCAAGTAATTGGAAAGATCATGGCATGAACCAGAAGCTTAAGTATAACAGAAACCAAATGACAAGCTTGGTGGTAGATGGCAAACAAAACTAAGAGTGAACAAACATAGGAAATAAGAGGACTGTGGTCACTAAAATTGTCATCAAATCTAAAGGGTTTATTTGCTCCTGATTACTGACACATGGACTAGGAAAGAGTTTTAAATGTGCTATAATATTACAAAGAAAATTACACATCTGTGTTTTTCTATGAAGTATCTTGCTTTCTAATTGTTAGCATGTAAGCATTAACTAGCATAAATGGTTAAAACATTTGACTGCTCAAAAACAAAGTTAATGGTTTGAGTACACCAATATGTGTCTTGAATAAAGTCCTAGAGATCTGCCTCCAAAATGTAAACCACTAATAACTCTTAGGGAGTTCTGGTGGTGTAATCCCTGCAGAGTTGGGTTGTTAAACCCAAAGGTAGAACCCCTTGTTAGTTTGGATCTACCTGGGACTCTAATAGAAGAAACTGAGCAATCTCCTTCTGTGTGGTTTGGCATCCAAAAACCTGCTGGAAGGACAGTTATGAGTTGGTTCTTACTCAAGGGCAATGACTGAGTGGGTGAATACTTCTATGGGACACAATTCTACTATGACATAAATGTCACAATGAGTCCTCTGCTAACTAGGAAGTCACCTTTCTGATATTTCAAATCCACAAAGGACTCCACTGGAGAAAGATAAGCAATAGCTTCCTATGTAATTTATAACCTCAGAAATCCAATGAAGGGTCATCAATGAAAGGTCAGCTCCAACTACACAGTCATGTGGTTTGATTTGTGTTTTGAGAGAATATCTTGCTGAAACATATCTTCTGAAGTTCAATGCAATGACGATGTGTAGTCATTGATCATGTTAGAAGGCAAACTTAAGGGACTCTCATTAAGATCTCTACCAAAGGTGAATTGAATGTGATCCAGGTGATTTGAAGAAGACCACTTTAGACAACAAGGGTTGTCTGCTGGATGTATCAGAGCAAAATGATAAATAGGAGCCTGCTCAGACTGTCAAAGTGAAAATAGTGTATATTTTCTAGGAGGAGCTGAGACATTGTAATCAGGGGCGACACTCCTTATGAGAGACCATAGCCTATGGTTAGCAACATTTTGAGTGAAAAAGCTGAGGTCTTTTCATAAATTGAAACTCGACATCAAGAAAACAAAGATTCTCACCACTGGGATGATTGGCAGCATCATGATGATGTTGTTGTTGTTGTTGTTGTT
>NW_006399763.1:30827746-30842624 GCF_000299155.1 Elephantulus edwardii | reverse complement strand
TTTGGTTTCTCTGCGCTCCAGTGCAATTTTCAGAGTATCTTCTGACATCCATTTTGGTCTTTTCTTCCTCTTCTGTCTTTGCAATGACCATTTGCACTCTTCCTGAATGATACCCTTGATATCCTCCCACAACTCATCTGGCCTTCGTTCATTAGTGTTCAAAGCATCAAACCTGTTCCTGAGATGATTCTGAAATTCAGGTGGGATAGACTCAAAGTCATATTTTGGTTGCCTTGGATTCGGTTTAATTTTCCTCAGCTTCAGCTTGAATTAAGCATCATGATAGATGTTGAAAAGATTGAGATTTTTAACCTCTTCCGTTTGCTTGGCCCCACAATGAACCCTCTTGGTATCAGCAGCCAGAAAATTAAGACAAATTGCATTGGGAAAGTCTGCTGTCAGAGACCTTTCCAAAATACTGAAGAACAATGGTGTCAGTCTAGAGACTAAGGTGTACCTGATTCATACCCTGACCTTTGAAATTACTTGCTATGTGTCAGAAAACTGAACAATGACTAGAGATTATAGAAGGAAAATTGGTGCCTTTGTGCTGGAGTATTGAATATACCATGGATCGCTAGGAGAACAAACAGGTTCATCCTAGCGAGGGTGAAAACAGCCTGCTCCTTGGAGGCAAGGATTCTGAAGCTTTGTCTGGCGTACTTTGGACATGTTCCAAGGAGGTACCAGTTCTTGGAAAGGGACATTATCTTGGGGGAGTGAAGGGACAGTGAAAAAGAGGAAGACTCTCGATGAGGTGGATTGATTGAGTGACTTGGGTAATGGAGGTAGGTGTGTCAGAGACAATAAGAACGGTACAGTATAGAGTAGGATATAGGTCTCGTGTACAGAAGGTCATTAAGAGTTGCAAGTGACTTGGTGGTACATAACAACATAGAAGACAAATATCCATCCTTAATGTGAGAAAACTCCAAAGCATGTAAATTGTTGTCTATTTTATTCTCCTCTCCCAATCAAACTTTGCAAATTTTAAAACTGTACTTGATTTTTCTTTTTCTAGCATCACTAAGTAATTAAGTTTTCTCTCTGATGTGCTCATGTAAAAATTATGGAGAACATGTAATTGTTCTCTTTACTCTTGCTATAATTTTGCTTATTTAACATATATTTAGAATGCATTCCATATAAAACATTGTTGTATATAGACATATTCTAACTTGAGGGAAGATAATTTTAAGTGTGGAGGTGAGTAACCAGTCATTCTAGCTTCTTTTCTTAGTCTGTTTCCAGAAGGAATAGAAATCTTTAGAATACAGGGTGATGAAAGTCTTTGAGGAAAGAGATGTCTATTGGAATGGTTCATATGTTACCCCATAACTGCAGTCTAGATAAGGGGTAAAATGAGGAGAACACATAGAGTTTAAGTGAGGAGAACACATCAATGTAGATGGGTGACTTTATTTAGAAGTGTTCTTTTCTCCAGACAAACCTGTGGAGGCCAGAAAACATGAATCCATGTAACAAAGATGATCCAATACTTCTCAGTATCCCTTTCTCTTCCTTGTTATTACCTGTGCCACTGGACCAATGTCTCATTACACGTGTGGAAGAAATCCATTACTTCTTTCAGATTTAACTGCTGATTAAATGAAAATATATTACCTAAATAGTTGAATCAAGGATAAACAACTAAAGCTCATTTCAGTATGATCTGTATTGGTGTTTTAGCAGGTTAACAGCTTCCTGTGAAAATTGCTTTATTCAAGTGTTTTTACCATAATTTAGACATAATTTTGTTTGTATCAAATGGTAATAAGAACTTTGTTGAAAACTACATTTAATTTACATTTTATTTCAGTTCTTTCCCTCCACAAACACCATTTCAAATGAGTCAAGCTTCAAAGCAATGGTGTAGTGAAAAAATAATGTGCTAAATGATTACTACAGAGCCAGCTCCTCATTAAGTGATGTGGACAGACAAGAAACATTCTCAAACATAATGTGCACAAATAAAAAAGTAGAAAATAAAGTCTAACTTCAAGGTTAACATAATTTGAATATTGAGAAATAATGCTAAGGAACATTTAGAGAGAAGTATAATATGATATATAGTCAATCCAATAATAAAATCCACATGGCATATTTAAAGATTTTTCTTAATCCTCATGCTCTGAAAAATCATAGACTATGATAATCAGAGGAAGTATTACATAGAAGATGGAACTTCAGTTGTAAATTGAAGAAAACTAGAAGGTTTAGATTGTTGGAATAGATTAGAATATGTTAGACCCTACAGCTGGGGTTAAACTTTAAGGCAAAGGGTAATAGGGAAAGAACTCCAAGAAGAAAAGGGTGCTTCATTCAGAATTATAATATGAGATTAGATAGAATACTAGTATCAGTTAAATGATGTTCCAGGACCCAGTACACAGCATGATTTTGCCTTTAGTCACTGTGTTTTCATTGATTTTTCCAATATAGGACTGTTTCTCAGTCTTTGTTTTTTATGACCTTCACAAGGTAAAAAGTCATAAACCACAACAACCATCCCATAAAATAAAGACCGGATCAACTCATAGCTTCCCCATCAGCAGATTCTCAGATGCTGTAAATCATAAGGGAGGGAATTGTCCACCTTTCTCTCAAGGAGGAGCTTGTGGATTCCAAGTACCTGCTTTGGGGCCAAAAGCACAACTCCTTACCCATTAAGTCACCAGAGATCCCTTAAAGGGTCATGCTGTTGTTCTGGTTTTCTGGTGTCATTGAGTCAATACAATTCATAGTGGTCCTGTTTACAACAGACCTCAATTCTTTCCTATCCTTTGCCATCCTTATCATCTCTGATACACTTGAACCTCTTGCTGCAGTCATAATGTCAACCCATTTCATTGAGGACCTTCCCATCTTTCACTGATCCTCCATTTTCCAAGGAATAACTTATAGCAACACATTCAAAGAATGGGAGATGAAGTTTTACCATCCTTGCCTCCAAGGAGCACTCTGGTTACAATTTTTCCAGGGTATATCTGTTTGTTTTATTAGCAGGCCATGGGATATTCAGTATTCTTATACAACACTACAGCTTAAAGGCATCAAACCTTATTCATTGTCCAGCTCTCAGATGTATAGCAAGTGATTGAAAAGACCTCAATCAGGCACAGCTTACTCTTTAAATCGACATCACAACTTTTCAATATTTTGGAAAGGTCCCTAATAGCCGACTTAGCCAATGCAAATGACTTCTGATCTCCTGACTGCTGGTACCAAAGGTGCTAAATGTGGCTTTAGGTAAAATGAAATAGTTCACAGTTTCAATCCTTGGCTGGAGCTATCATGATGTTTGCTGTTGGTTAAGGACCTTTGTTTTCTTGATGTTTAAATGTAATCTATATTGAAGGCTGTAGTCTTTGATCTCTGTAAAAAGAACTTCAGGTGTTCCTCACTTGTTGATGAGTCATTCTCTGATTCTAATACCACATTCCTCTTCATAGAATCTGGCTTCATGAATTATTAGCTCAGCATTCGGATTGAGTACTTATAGATAAATGATAAAAAGTTGACTGTCTTTGAAAAGTTCTATAAGAAAATATTTCGCTTATAATGTACCTGAAAAGAATTATGATTATTTTGTAAGCATGGCTCAATTAAAAAACAATGCTACCAAATTTCATGGTCTGAGCAGAGGAAATAATATTAAGACAGAGGTTAATACTCTGAAATGAGCTATGTGGACAATTTTACCTATATGCTATCTTGGCATCTCTTTATTTCTAGGATAATATATGCTGTTTCAAAACTCAAGGTGACTTCTGTGTTTGTTTATAGTAAATGGATGGAACATTGTTGAGACACCACAATTCATATGGGATGGGGTGAACTCTAAACCCGTGTGTGTGTGTGTGTGTGTGTGTGTGTGTGTGTGTGTGTGTGAGAGAGAGAGAGAGAAAGAAGCATTTTTTCTCCCCTTCTCTCTTTCTTCCTTTTGACCTTGTGCCCAAGGAATAAGTTAATCCATATGTAATTATTTTCTCTTGTTCAATTTTGTTTTCTTTTGATTCATGACACCCACCTCTATTCTCTCCCTTCATCAGGACCTACTTTAATATATCTGATTTAGGTCCTTGGAAATCTTTCAAAATTAAATGATGTTGTGTGTGTGTGCATTCTAAACTTATGGATATAACAGTATTCAAACCTAGTTTTCTCCAAAATAAAATGAACAAACAAATCTTTAAACAAAACTTCTGTGCTGGTGGCTGAAGTATAATCCATACTAATGGCCATAATCTTTCATCTTAATTTGCAGTGCCTTTAATGTTTTTCACTTTAAGTGAACACGATTTTGTTATTTGTACACCAAAAGTTATTAAAAAATCTTCCTCCAATCTTGATATTTCATTCTTCTTCATATAGTTCAGATTCTTGGGTGATTTGCACAGGGTAGTTTTAACAACATTGACTCACACATTTCTGTTTAAACCACTCAGCATTCCCTATTCTGCCTATGGTACTATTTATGTATAAGCATAAATATGTTAAGTGTTCTACAGTTCCCATTCTTTGCACTGTTAATCATAATTTTTTAAAGAAGTCTATAATATATTTGAAAAATTGAATGTGCTTGCATAAGTAATAAAAGATGCCTTTGAGCTGTGGTGGTGGAGAAGAGTTCTGAATAGTCCATGGACTTGCAAAAACCAAGCAAATATGTCTTAGAGAAGGTTCAGCTAAAGTGCTATTTGGAGGCAATGGTGATAAAGCTTTCTTTTACATAGTATGGGTCTGTTTCTCTGGGAGCTGTTCCTTGGAGAGATGGAGGGATGATCAAAAAGAGAAAGATGGATTAACATAGTGACTGCAGAAATGGGTTCAAGTGTGCCAAAGATTGTGAGGATGGCACAGAATAGGACAGGTTCAAATCTGATGTTCACAGAGTTGTCATGAGTCAAACTCAACTAGAGGACACCTAACAACAACAATGTCAACGGAAATCTTTCTGATATTTGTTTCAGCATGCAAAGATCCATCTGACATTAGCAATGATATACCTTGTTGTCTAGTTTGGATTTCTGGAAATCATTTATATTTTTGTTGATTGCCTTCCACTCAAGCATAACTCATAGTGAGTCTATGAACAAAAGTCCTGAAGCCCTTCTACAATTACTAACATTTTTCAAAGTTCATAGAATTTCCAGAGCATGTTGTTTAGGAAGTGGATGCCACTCCTGCTTCCAAACCTGCCATATTATGTTACCGTTATTATATCTATATTGAATGTTGTTGTTGTTGTTAAGTGTTGTTGAGTGTCGTAGACGACCCATAGTGACCCTATGACCCTATGCCTTACACACGAAACTTTCTTTTCTCAAATTCATAGAGTTTCCAGAGACAAGGTTTTTTGGAAGTGATGTCACTCCTGTTTCCAAGCGTCTTTTATTCGGGAGCTCCTCAAAAATCTTGCCTGAGGGCCACAGGCCCAAGGGCCCAAATGCCTTTTTAAATGTGAGGCCAGGTCCAATCAGCTCACACTCAGTTTCGAGCAACAGCCACACCCAAGTCTCAACCCCAAACCAGAAAACACACCTTTAAGGAATCCTGACATTTTGGTCATCTTCCCAGCCTGGAAATAGTATGCAAAAATATTTTTAATTAAATATGTAATAGTATATTGTTGTTATTTTTGTTGTTGCTGAGTACCATTGAGTCAGAACCAACCCATAGCTGACTCTCCAGAGGTTTTTCTGGTGCAATAAATCACACAGAGTTTGATTGCCCATCTTTCACCTGCAGAGCAGCTAGTGAATTTGAACTTTATGCCTTTGGAATTGCAGAACAATTTCTTGACACTAGGCCACAGAGCTCCCCAGTACTATATAGGATTTTGTATATAATAACAACAATGTTGTTGTTGTGTGCCATTGAGTCAGAACTGACCCATTACTGACCCTCCAGGTGATTTTCAGAAGCAGTAAATCACGTAGGAAGAGATTACCCATCCTTCTCCCATGGAGCAGCTGTCAACGGCACTACATAGATATAATTTGATACTTAGTCTTAATTAATGAATTATAAGATTTTTTAATTTATTCATGTGAGCTGTTATATGTCTATATTATTGATAAAAGAAACTCAAAAGAAAAATCAAACTCACTGACACAAATTCAGGACCAACTCATATAAACCTTCCATTAAGTTTCTTATGTAAATCTTAACAGGAAGAAACTGCCCATCTTTCTCCAGTAGAGCTACTGATGAATTAAAACAGATGAAGATGTAAAAATTTTTTTATTAACAGTATATAACACACTACAGTTCACCCCTCTTAAAGTCTTGGAATAAGCTCTATTTGATTATAATACATCATTTTAAGATTTATTTTAAATAAATTAGCTATTATTTAATTTACAACATTTCCTGATATGTTAAAAGATAAATAAGACTCTTTTAACATGTCAGGAAACATTGTACGTTAAGCAAGGTCACACATGGGAATGACCATATCTTTGGCAATTTCACCAAGGAGAACAGTTCCTGTCAACATTAACACCAGATACCAACCCCCATGAGATCAGACATGTCTCCCACACTCCTGTACCTCTTTCTTCTCATCCCAATACGTATCTTCCTACTTTACTGGGTTCAAATTCTGATGCAATCACTCACAGTCTACACAGAACCATATTGGGGAAGTCAAAGGCTATAATTCAGGTTAGCATCCTAATAAAGTCAACACAGCTTCTGAAATGTGCTTGAGGGTGACTCAGCCTTGAACTTCATGGTTTTAGGACAGTGTTACAAAGTTCTCAGACCTGCCAATGTTGGCTTGCCCCACCCCTCCCCCTACAGTACTCCAACAAATTTGGGCAAAAGCCTCTTGGCTCTGGTTCATTGCATAGCTGTCTCAATACTCATTCTGTCCCAGGTCAGGTCTCTGTTTCTCTGCTATGGCTGCTGTGGCTGTTGCTCCTGTAGGCCTTTGTCTGGCTGGGGCAAGAATCTCTGGATCTGAAGAATGAGTTGCATTTCTCTTGCTTGCACTTTTCTGGTGATAAAATTCTTCAGTCTTCTACTGGATATGCTCGATTTAATGGCAACAATAGCCTATCCCCTTGTGGCTTAGTGAGACTAGCAAATTCCCTTGTGGATAGGTTAATATGCTCTATTCACATATTCCTATCTGTCCACATGGCAAAGTCAAATTCAATTGTTAGCAAAGCCATTGTGAACACTAAATTCTTCATACCACATAAATGAAAAAGTTATCCTTATTCTTTTGAAATCAAGCTTTTAAACATATCTTTGAAACCATATTCTCTCTCTCTCTCTCTCTCTCTCTCTCTCTCTCTCTCTCTCTATATATATATATATATATATATATATATATCAGAGATTATTGATAGCTTGGGGAAAACTGTCTTGTAAAGCCATATAAGCTTGACTATTTGGAGCATTTTGATTAGTATTTTATTTCATTTAGGGAATATAATTTTTTATTTAAATAGTAATAAATAATTTACTGTATTTTTATATTTACTTACTATTTTTTGTGACAACTCATTTCTGAATGCTTTTTAAATTATGTTTTATTGTGCCAATGTTCTTAATCCTTTGGCTGAGCTTGTATTTAAAATCAGAAAGACCATGGCCTGAATCAGACACACCTTAGTCCTCAAACTGACATCATTACTCCTCAATAATATAGAGAGATTCCTAACTGCAGACTCCTCAGTGCAATAAAATCTTTTATTTCCTGGCTGCTGGTATTAAGGGTGCTAATCGTGTGTACCAGTAAGATGAAGTTGCTGACAGTTTCAATCTCTTTTCTATTCTTCAGGATGTTACCTAGTAGTCCAGTGGTAAGAATCTTTGTTTTTTTGACATTGTAATACAATCCATATTGAAGGATGCATTCCTTGATCTTCAGCAACACCTCCTAACATCAAGTCCTCCTAACTTTCAGCAAACAAGATCATGCCATCTGAATAATGCAGGCTATTGATGAGTCTCCCTCTGATCCTGATTTCACATTCTTCTTCATACAGTCCATGATCTAGGCCATAGTCTTTCCAATCACTTGCTGCGCATCTGAGAGCTGGACAATGAATTGGGTATGGCAGAAGAAGAATTGATGCCTTTGAGTAGTCATGTTGGAGAAGAGTGTTGAACACCCCGCAGACAGCCAAGACAAAAAACAAATATGTCTTAGAAAGGGTGCACCTGGAGTATGGCCTGTGGAGGCAAGGATGATGAGGTGCTGCCTCACATAATTGAGGCATGTTGCTAGGAACGCTATTCCATGGAGAGGGACATGATGGTTGGAAGGGTGGTGGGTCAGGGAAGGAGAGGAAGACCCTTAAGTAGGTAGACTGACATGGTGACAGCTACAATGGGCTTTGGTGTGTCAGCAAGTGTGAAGATGGCACAGGATAGAACAGGAGTCAGATCTCTTGTTCATAGGGCTACTATGAATTGTACTCGACTTGATAGTAGGTATCTAATAACAACAAACATAGTTGCAATATAAAATAAAAACTAAAATGCATAATATTTCAGATTCAATGTTCTATTCCTCAAATTACAAAATTGTTCTTTTGCTTATATTCAATAATTCTTTTGATAACCTGAAAACATTTTACTTCCTTTTTAATGTTCACTGTCCCTTAGTGATGCCAATTGAAAACTGTAATATGCCTGATTCAAGCTATAATCGTCTCAATTTCTTATTATGCATCTGGAAGTTGAATAATAACTAAGTATGACTAAGAAAGAAATGCCTTTTGTGTTAGAGGAGAGTACTGAAAATACCATAGACTATCAAGGGAACAACAAATCTATACTGGAGGCAGTGAAATCAGGGTGCCCTTTGGAGGCAAGGATTGTGAAACTCCATCTCACATACTTTGGAAATGTTAAGAGGGGCCAGTCTTTGGAGAAGGACACTGTGCTTAGAAAAGTGGAAGGTCAGTGAAAAAAAAAGGAAGACCCTGAACAAGGATTGATACAGTGACAGTAACAGTGGCCTCACGTGTGTTGGAGATGGTAAGAAGTGCACAGAATTAGGCAGGTTTCAGATTCATTGTTCACAGTCCATTTGAGAGCACACAAAACAAGCCCTTTTTGAGAGTGTCAGAACTTATTTTTCTGTCTTTGAAGTTACTAGTATTTACCATATTGTTTCAGAATACTTTTTATTTTCTATATTTTCTGATGACTATTCAGTGAGTCCTTTTAGTCTAAGGGTTTCTCCTTTCTTTTAATTCTGGAAAAATCAATTCTTTATTTCCTGCTTATTATTTGGCTATAGTGTTTTTGTTCTTCAACCAATTTACTAAGTTCCTTTGGTTAATTTCCTTACCCTTGATATTTCCTATTGGTTCATCTTTATAATTACTTTTCCTCCTTTATATAATTAGTATCACTTCTTATCTCCTTGAGAACATCTCTTTTAATAATTTGACATTTTTTATTTTGAATTATTAATTCAATTTCCCCCGCCAACACATCTTATTAAAAAATGTTGTCTTTTTAAAGTATAGTGATTTTATTTCTTAATAATCTTTCTTTTGCCCCCAACGTTCACAATCTCCACAGTTAGTAATAGCTGGCTGGATGTATATCTTTTCCTTTGTAGACAGTGCTGGGAATGCTAAAGTCCAGACATCTGTTCATTGAGAGTTTAGAAGCATGGGGATGAGACATACCTTTGCTACAGAACCTCTGCCTTAATAATAGAGCTTAACCACCATACCCTCCATATGCCACAACTGTTAATACAGTGTCTCAGGAAATTACCTAAAGCTCTCTCTGAAACTTTTTTAGTTTAAATGCTGAGACGTCAGCATCCCAAGGGAAGTGGGGACTGGAACTATTCCCAAAAGTAGGTGTCTGCCTAAAAGAGTTGTTTTACACACTAACCTAACCACTAGAATTCCATCTGCATGTTGTCACACCAGCCAGGTTGGGTTGGGCTATTGGCATTGCTGTTTAGAGGAGAAAGAAAAACTTGATCCCCATACCATTTCTTCAAACTCTATTATGCTTTCATCATCATCATCATCATCATCATCATCATCATCATCATCATCAATCTCCTGTTTTCCTAGAGTGTTCTCCTTGCCATTTTTAAAAAAATCTGTGATCGTTGGCGTTGCCAACATCTCCCTAGAGTCTATGTATTTGGAGGTTTGAATGAAGAGAAGGCATCAGCTGCTCATGTTTGCTTGTTATTTTGTCAAGAAATCTTGATTTTCTTTGTTTAGTTTCAGAGATAGGGAGATAATAACCAATGTTTATTGACTATTCCATTCCATTGGCTATGCTCTATGAACTTATATTTTTTACAACTTCTTACTGGAAGATTCTATATTTTTCTTACTATAGATCTATATTCTTATGTCATTTATTACATATCTCCCCAATTCAAATTCTTCCTTAGATTTTAGATTGATTTTATGTTTTATGCCAATGATTTCAGGGTTCACAGACTGAATCTTGATCTCAGTTATTTCGAACATAAGTCAGAATTACTAAGATGTATCTGAAGGACTGACAGACTTATTGCAAATCTCCATGAAAATACGGGTCTCAGGATTGCCCTGGAATATGGAGGAGAACCAACCATTTAGCAACAAATATTCTGGCGGATAACAGACAGCCAGCCAAACACAGCCCCTGATAAAGATAAATAACCTGTACTCAGGGAAATTTTTTGCATCATTAAACATAGTGAGCATATTAGCTAGCAGGGGGTGGAGCTGAGTCCCCAAAGAGATATATCTAAATTATGTGCGCTGCAGTGATCATAACAGTAATGCACCATCTTGGCTAACTAGCTGACATCAATGGGGAAGGGAATTTCAGATTTAAATGAACCAAACTAAAAAGCATTTCAGTGCACATACAGATTAATTGGAGCATATTCATGAACTTTTCAGCCCCATTATGCTTCTTTTTTTGACTGGTGCCAAGTACAAAGAGCTTAGAATTTTCCTGTCAAACCTTGCATCTTTGTTTCTTCTTTTCACTTTCTTATGCAGCTTGATTAATTACTCCCCAATTTGCTTTCCATTAATCTCTCTCCCACACAGTTGTATCAGCTCTTGCCAAGATCTTTTTTTTGTGTGTGTGCCACTAAGATGGATAATATAAGTTTAGTGACACTTCTCTTAAATGAGTCAATGAAGTAGTCATTTGTTAATACTGCACTTTTAAAATGCAAGAGATTTAAAACTCAAAGTTAAGAAGTGCTGCTAATTACTTGAAAAGAAGCATCTTGTGGATAATATGGCCATTGGGGAACATTTGATAAAGGTTTAGGATGACCAAATTAGATTCTGTTATTCTCTATTAGTGTGTTGGACAATCTTGCAATGTTTAAATATAGGTTTTTGTTGAAGCGATTCAAACTGATTCTGGTGGGCCGGTGATAAAAAGCGGTGGTGCAGTTCCAAAGCAATTAGTTCGAATCTACCAGCCGCTCTGCATCTCCTCCCTTGTGATTCACTGCCTCTGAAAATCCACTGGAAGGCCAGCTATGAGTTACTTTGGATGCAAAGGCACAAAACAACAATGGTATCACCATGTGTGTAGAATAGAACTGCTCCATGTTTTCAAGGATATGGCCTTTTGAAAGCAGTTTGCCAAGTACCTACCAATTAAATGAATAATTGGTTTTTCTGTTTACTTTGTATGCCTGGAAGTCATTGCACTACATTGATAAAAAAAGAGAGAAAATACTATTGTTTAGCCAAAATATCAAGTCAACCGCTGTTTAGTTTATTGTGACTTTATATGACAGAGTCTTATAGAGACTTCTACTGGGCTCAAGTGTGTCATAGATTGTGAAAATGACATAAGATAGGATAGGGATCAGCTCTGTTGTTCATAGGGTCACTGTGAGTGGTACTCTCCTTGATGGCATCTAAAAAACAATAATATAAGACAAAGTAGAGAGCGTCTGGTGGGTTTGAACTATAGGTCTTTTGCTTCTCAAGCAGAATCTTTATTGCTGCACCAACAAGACTCCTTGCATTATTGGTTACCAAAAACCTGCTGCTAGAGAGTTAGTTTTAACTTAAGACAACTATCCATTAGTTTCTAAGGCTGTAAATCTTTCTAGGAGGAGACTGTCTTGTCTTACTCCAATAGGACAACTGATGGATTCAACATCAGCCTAATATGTGATGAATAACCCCACAAATAAGCAAAGATACATTCATCCATATTTCAGATGAAAGTAATTAAATAAACTCTCATTAAATGGTAAAATATGTATGGTCACGTCTATATTAAAGCCCCAATGTTCAGCTCTATTAGAGGCAATAATAGTTTTTCAATTTTCTTTGAATGGCTGAAAGATTAATTTTCAGACAAACTGATTTTTTTCTGATAAGAAGTTTGTAGAAACTTGTTGATAAGTGACCAAGTAATTAGAGATCCTTTTTTAATTTTAGCAAGAGAGGAAAGACTACTGGATACAGATACCAACTAACCATTTTTCCTATGCTCACCTTTGCTCATGTTGTGACAGAGCCTTTAATCTTCATTATTGAAGTTTATTTTTTATGGGGAAATGATCAAAATGCCTGATCATGGATATGTTTTCAGAGACAGCCAGAGTTTAAATCACAGTTCAACCACTTATTGTAGAACAGTTTTGGTCTGTCCTTTAATTTCCTTCTGCCTCATTTACTTTGCTTCTAAGAGGTGTCAGATACTTACTACCTGGGGTTGTTATGAGGGTTAAATAAAGCAACATACTTCATGGTGCCTCGCGTAGAACACAGAAGACATGAGCTATCTATCACTCCCCCTTCTTTTGGCTTCCCTGCTCTCCCCAAGTGCAAGGTAACATTTTCTGGATCATAACCCTTTATGTAGGTTTCCCACAGATAATTAATATGTTTTGATATTTATGTGTCCTTCATGTTAAAAGATGTCAGAAACATGTCTATGAAAGTACTGGACTTGCTGTATGCTGCAAAGATTTGATATGTTCAGCTGCTAACTGAAAGGTTGGAAGTTCAAGTCCACTCAGAGGTACTTCAGAAGAAAGTAAGAAAGACCTGGTGAAGTCCTTTGAAAAATGGCTGAAGACTCTGTGGTGCACAGTTCTACTCTGACACACAGAAGGTTGCAATGAGTTACTATTGATTTGATTAGACAACTGGTTTTATAAGAATCTAGAACTATACACTGAGTATCTGCCACAGGAAAAGAAATAAAATATAAAGTGTGAATTTTCCATATAACCTTTTCTTATAGAAAGAACAACTTAATTCTCAATCTTTCTTTCTCGTAAAATCTGAAGATATTGTTTCTTTCCAATTCACTTGTAATCTATTATTAATGAAATCAGGATCCCAGTGCATTAAATCCCTTGGGTAAATTCTCCTTTTCCCTCTTACTTCTTATAATTTTTGTTTTCTCAAAAACAATGAAGCTACTCCTTTTCTAGCATGTGACTTAAAGTGTTAGTTTATGTTCTCCCACTCCTTTATACATGTTTACAACATAAAAAAATTCCATCCATGCCTTTGCAAAGTAGCAACAATACTAAAACCCAAACTACTGAATCTGTTCCAACTGGTAGTCACCCTACAGAACAGAGTTGTTGTTGTTGATTACCATCAAGTTGAGCATGACTCATAGCAACCTTATAAAGAAAAGACTTGAAGCCTTTCTATAACTATGGTACTTTCCCAAAGTTCATAGAGTTTTCAGGGGCATGTTGTTGAGGAAGTGGATGCCACTTTTTGCCCTATAGAGTTTCAAAGTCTGTTAATCCTTAGGGAAACAAGATAGCGCATATTTCGCCCTCAGAGTGGCTTATGACTGTTGAGTTAGCAGCCCAGCACTTGTTGACAATTAAAAAAAAAAGTCTACCTTTCTGTAGTTATAAACGAAAATTCTTTAGCAAACATCTCTCTATCAAAGCTATTTAATTGCCCTGAAATACACTTCATACAGGAAAAATATTATAAATTATTTTCTTTTAATTATCTACTTTCAGAATAAGGATTTGGGGCCAAAGCAATTCTGTTGTTGTTAGTTGCTGGCAAGTGCATTCTGACACATAAATACTTCATGTACTTTAGAGAATTGTGCTCCATAGGCTTCAAGGCTTTTAGAAGCAGGTCCACTAGGCCTGTAGTCTGAGTACCTTTGGATGGGTGGTAGGTGAGTGCTTAACAATTTGTTCTACTTAAGGACTTTAGAAATTATAGTAGTGGTGTGTTTGTTCTGATTTCCTCCCTTTTTTTTTAATAGAGGAGACTGTAGCTATGAACTCTTGAGCTTATATATTTTATGTGACTCAATTATTTACATTCATTTCTTTCAAGTTTCAATTATTATTTTTTGGTTACTAGTATTTCCTTCACTGGGCTTCCCTATAAGCATATGGATATAATCCTATCACTCACAATGTTGTACTTCAAGATGGATCTAGAAATTACTTTTTTTAATATGAAAGCAACCCCATTTTTCCTCACCTTTTCATCTCCGGAGTAATATATCATATGATCATTTGACTCAAAATGCCCCGTGTCAATCCGACTCATCTCTCCAATGCCTAGTATGTCAATGTTTATGAGTTCCATTTCTTTCTTAACAATTTCTAATTTTCCTACATTCAAGCTTCTCACATTCCATGTTCCAATCATTAGGCTCTGCTTGCAACTGTTCCTCTTCCTTTGTATTTCCATACTTGAAAGTTCTACCTAGGTTGCCCTTTGTGTTAGTCTACATGTGTTCTGTTGTACGTAGGGTTTTCAGAGGCCTGCCATTTCAGAAGTGGATGGCCAATCCTTCTTCCTAGTCTGTCTTAATCTGAATGTTTAGATTTAGAGGAGTATTTGACAGACAATTTACAGATTTACTTATGCAATAAAAAATAGCCTTTTTCTGTGATAGGAAT
>NW_006399763.1:30812620-30827646 GCF_000299155.1 Elephantulus edwardii | reverse complement strand
GTGGATTGATTCAGTGACTGGGGTAATCAGGATGGGTGTGTCAGAGGCAGTGAGATTGGCACAGGATAGAGCAGGGTTTAGGGCTGTTGTACATAGATAGGTCACTATGAGTCGCAAACTACTCGATGGCACATAACAACAACAACAACAACAACAACAACAGTATTCCCTTCATGTTGGGCACTTTCTTCCTCTGACATAACACATTTGGACATTGACAGATTTTTTCTTTTTGGGCATAATTAGATGGTCCAAGTTCATATGGTAGATTTTTATCCCAAAGTTAGAATCAGCTAATTTTTATAAGAGTTTTCATTTTCATTTCTCTCATTAAGAGAATTATTGTTCCTTATGTTTATGTTTAAGTCAAAACTGACTCTTGTCTGACACTCCAGAGAGTTTTCAGGGGCAGTAAATCACATGGAAGATTCCCTATCTTTCTTCTTTGGAGTGGGTGGTGGATTCGAACCATAAGTTTGGCTTAGCAGTGCAACTCCTTATTACTAAGCCACCTGAGCTCCCTGTTGAGAAAATTAATTTTTAGTTGATTTGAGGGATATTTGTATTTTTCCTCTAAACAGAATGTTATTTTCTAATTGATTTACAGATTTATTTATGCAATAAAAAATAGCCTTTTTCTGTGATAGGAATTGCAAATATTAATCAGACCTGATATGTGTTGATTGACTATCCCTCCCCAACAAACTCTGTTAGTACAATGGATAAATATTTGATTATAAATAAAAATGTTAGCAGTTCAAACCTACAAGTTACTCTATGAGAGAAGATGGGACTTTACACTTCTATAAATATTATAGTTGTGGAAACACTGAGGAACAATTTCCCTCTTTTCTGTATGTTTGCTGTGAGTTAGAATTTGAGGCCATGGCAATAGATTTGGGTTTTTCTTCTTTTTCTTTAAAATGGCGTTTTTATGACATGCATGCATTTTTTAGGGTAGTTAAGTCTGTACTTTTTTTTATGGCTTCTCCTTTTATATCATATTTAGCAAATACTCTCCCAATCTTGGATTATGTAAAAGCTATTTCTATAATTTTTATAATAATTTTCTAAAAATTTGTATAGCTTCATTTTTAATCTTTTAATAATCTTTGATCATCTGAAATTTATCTTTCTGTAAGGTGTGAGATATGGATTCAATTTCTTTTTTCCCATGTGGCTGGAAAATTATCTCTGTCCTATTTATTGAACAATCCATCCTTTCTTCAATGATTTGAAATATCAGATTTATCAGCAAAGTTTACTGTGGAGTTTATCTGCTCTATTGATCTTTCTGTTCCTGTAGTAGTATTAATATATTGCTTTATATTATGTTTTAACATCTAAAATTACTGGATTCACTTCAGTTTCTCTTTGCAGATTTCCAGAGATAATTTTACTTAGTATTTGTTATCTCAATTTATTTATTTCTAAGGAAATGTGTTGTTATTTTAATTGTGACTATATTAAATTTGTAGATTAACCAGAGAAGAGTTGACATCTTTGTAATGTCATCATTTAATCTAAGGCATTGACTGGCTTTTTACCATCAAATTAATCAAGTCTTTTCTATCAATTAATATTGTTTTAAAGGTTCTTTTATCTAAAACTTTCTTTTATTTGTGTATCAATTATAGTAAAGCCTCAGCTACTATTTTTTTAAAAACTGAAACAAAACAAACAAGAAGTGGCTCAAACAAAAATTTATTTCTCTGTACCAATGTGACATTTAAAGGTAAAATGGTCCAATGTTTATGAGATTTTTCTATCTTCTTGCTCCATTATTCTACAAACTGTTATTTTTATTTCTACAATGTTCTTTAGTTTATCTACATGTGCTGCTGTCTGTTTGCCAGCAATTTAACAGCAACACCCTGAAGGGGGTAAGCACAACAGAGATACACCACCCCGGGAGAGGATCAGAGAGTCAACACAGCTCAATTTTATTGGGATCTGCAGTGCACTTATATACAAGCATGTAAACAGGAAGATAGGATAGAGTAGGACACATGGATTGGTTAGGAGAACCTCAGCCTTGTGCAGACCACTCCCAGCTCAACACAGTAGCCATCTTCCCAGGTGGCGAGCTTTCTTAAGCTGGTACAGCCAAACACGGGAGCTTTCTCTACCCCGTATTAAAGGCCATTGGGAAGCTTGCACTTATCCAGAGCTTAGGCGATCTGTCCTGTTCAGAGGCCCTCCCTTCTTCCCCAACATTCCACAATATACATGATACTCATCGTCCAATCTATGTGAAGCGGGAAATAAAGAGGTCTGTGATGCTTAAGGAGAAGAAGAAACAATTTGCTCATATTATATCTGAACATCCTTATTGGATATTGGCCTCTAAAACAAGCATTTGATACATCTAGCTGCAAGAAGTGGTCTCTGCTTTCATCCACAATTGACCTGATATCAACACTGATATATCTTGTTTCACATCCTCTTTTGATTACAGCTGGAATTCATAGTGTTCTATAAATGTACTGCTGTAGCAGCATTAAATTTTCTTCAGCAGTATTTTACTTGTGTGTCATTTTAATTTTATTGTTTAATAATATCCACATTCTGTTGGATCACTTCTCTTTGGAATGGGTAGGAATATTCATCTTCTCCAGTCAGCTGGCCAGGTGTAGTTCTAAATTTCTTGGTATGGATCAGTGATAATGTTCAGGGCTGCATTCATTAATTCAAACATCAAACTTAGTATTCCTTCAACTCCTGGAGTTTTTTTCAGTCAGTCAGTACCTTATGTACACTTTCGATTTCCTTCTTTAGTACACTACTAGTCCTTGATCATAAGTTATCTCCTTATAAAAGAGAAGATACAATGTGGGAGTGGCCTAGTCTGACTTCCACCTGCTTCATAAAGGAACACTATCCCCATCAATAACATTCATAGTATCAAACAAATAGCTACATGGTCAGACATGTCACTTCATGCTTTCTTCACTCATTACTCACTTTCTTTACTCCACGTGCTCCTGAACCTATTTCTACATTTTTTTTAGCTTAAAAAATACTGAGTGACTTCATTCCCTTTGTTTTTCTGACTCCAGGTCTTTGCACATTTCTTTATAATACTTTGCTTTGTCATCCATGCTGCCCTTTGAAGTCTTTTGTTAAGCTCCTTAATATCTTGATTTCTTCTCTTTTCTTTGGCTTCTCAGTGCTCTAGTGCAATATTTAGAGTCTCTTCTGACATCCATCTTGGTCTTTTCTTCTTCCTCTGTCTTTGTAAGGACCTTTTGCATTCTTCTTGGATGATATTCTTGACATCCTCTCACAGCTCATCTGGTCTTCACTCATTAGTGTTCAAGGCATCAAACATGTTCCTGAAATGGTTTTGAAATTTAGGTGGGATAGTCAAGGTCATATTTTGGTTCCTGTGCATTTGATTTCATTTTCCTTAGCTTCAGGTTAAACTTGCATATGTGTAGTTGGTGGTCTGTTCCACAATCAGCACCTGGCCTAGTTTTCACAGTAGATATTGACCTTCTCCAGTGGTTCTTTCTACAGATGTACACTGTCTGATTCCTGTGCATACCATCAGGTGAAATCCGTGTGTATAGCATGTATTTGTTTCTCATAAAATACATTTGCAATGAATAAATCATTGATTGTATGAAATTCTATCATTGTATCTCCAGCTTCATTTCTGTCACCAATTCCATGTTTTCCAACTATTGATCCTTTTCCTCTGTTCCCAACTTTTGCATTCCCTTCACCCATTATTATTAATGCACAAGCTTTATTTGCATGTTGATAAGCTTGATTGCATGTTTGCTCAATCTCTGATTGCAAAATTTGGTAGAAATCTTCCATTTCCTCCTCTTTTGCCCTGGTTGGTAGTGCATACATCTGAATGATGGTGGCATTCACTGGATGTCTTTGTATACATATGGAGATGGATCTAGAAATGACTTTTTTTTAACCTATGAAAGCAACCCCATTTTTCCTCACCTTTTCATCTCCAGAATAGATTATATGATTGTCTGACTCAAAATTCCCCATGCCAGTCTATCTCATCTCACCAATACCTAGTATGTCAATTTTTATATATTCCATTAAATTTCCTCCATTCATGGTTCTCTCATTCCATGTTCCAATCACTTACACTATTTCTCCTCCTTTGTGTTTCCATATTTGAGGACTCCACCTCAGTTCCCCTCTCTGCTAATCTAAATGTGTTCAACTGTGCATAGGATTTTTGAAAACCTGCTATTTCATAAGTGGATGGTGAATCCTTCTTCCAAGCCTGTCTTAATCTGAATGTTCAGATTTCGTACAGTATCTGACAGACAAGCACTGTATGGAAAAGAGCAAATGAAAGATATTTCCCCAGATGTAGAAATAGACAATAGTTCAGTGTTGTCCCCACCTTTTACATGTGTGTCTTGACCCACCCATCTTTGCCTCCAAGGAGCACTCTGGCTGCACTTTCTCCGACACATACCTGTTTGTTCTTATGGCTGTCCATTACATATTAAATACTCTTTTTCAAAATCACAATTCAAAGGCATCAATTCTTCTGGAATTCATTGTCTAAGATGCATAGGAAGTAACTGAAAAGACCATGGCCCAAATAAAGCTCACCTTAGTCCTCAAGCTGACATCATTGCTCCTCAATAATTTAGAGAGGTACTTGACTGTAGACTTTCTCAGTACAATATGTATCCTGATCTCCTGGCTGCTGGTGCTAAGGGTGTTGATTGTGGATCCAAATAAGTTAAAGTAGCTGAGTGCTTCAATCTGTTCTTCATCTATCATGATGTTGCTATTGATCCAGTGGTGAGAATGAAATGTTTTATTGACTTTGAGATGTATTCCATGACTGTTGACCAATTCTTGTTGTTGTTCAACTCTGGTATCCCTTTTGTTTTTTTTTTTTAGATGTTTCCTTTGTCATTCAGTATTTTGCTTATAAGATCCTTCAGTATCACAATTTGAGATGTGAAACTGTACTTCAGGTTTTTTCCACTTCAGAAATATTAAGCTTGTTCTTCTCTTTGGTTTTCTAACTCCAAGTTTTTGCACGTTTGGTTATAATACTTTTTGTTGTCTTCCTAACCTGCCTTTGGAAATCTTACATTTCACATTCTCTTCGTTTTTTTCCTTTTGTTTTACTTCTTTCTACCCTCTAGAGCAACTTTGGGTCTCCTCTGTCAAACATTTTGGCCTTTTCCTCTTCCTTTCTTGTCTTTTCAATGATCTTTTGATTTCTTAATGTAAATTATCTTTGATTATGAAAACATATTCAATTGTGTGTCTTGCAATAAATTATGAATGCCATTGAGAAGAATGGGAAATCAAGATAATTATGCTCATATAAGGAACTGAAGGACAAACTCAAATCTTGAGTTGCTATACTTAAGGGTTCTTTGGGCAAAATATTAAATGATCCAGGAGGCATCAAAAGAATATGGAAAGAGTATACACAGTCATTGTTCTAGAAGGAATTGACATATACAGAAGAATTTAATGAAACACCATATGAGCAAGAGCCTATGGTGATGAAGGAAGAAGTTCAAGCTGCTTTGGAGGAATTGGCAAAAAATAAGGCCCCGGGGATTAATAGTATACCAAATGATGTATTTCAACTAACACATGCTGTCCTGAATGGGCTCACCAAGTAGTGTCAAGAAATGTAGAGGACAACCACCTGGCCAACTGACTGGAAGAGATCTATATTTGTTCCTCCTCCAAAGAAAGGTAATCCAAGAAAGTGTAGAAATTATTAAACAATATCATTGATATCACATGCAAGCAAGATTCTGTGGAAGATTATCCAAAAATGACTGGACCAGCACATCAACAGAGAACTACCAGAAGTATAGACTGGGTTCAGAGAAGGTCATGGTACTAGGGATATTGTAGCTAATGTTAGATTGATCTTGGTGGAAAGCAGGGAGTATCAGAGGAATGTCTATCTGTATTTCATTGATTATGCAAAGGTGTTTGACTGTGGAACACAACAATCTATTGCTAATTCTGAGAAAAATGGGGATCCCAGAACACTTGATCATGCTTATGTGAAAGCTATACTTGGACAAGGAGGTAGTTGTCAGAACAGAGCAAGGGGACACAGTATGGTTCAAAATTGGGAAGGGTGTACACACGGGATGTATTCTGTCTCAATACCTTTTCAATCTATATGGAGATTGAAGGCTGAGCTCTAGGAGAAGTGCAGCATCAGGATTGGAGGAAGACTCATCAACAATCCACATTATGCAGATGACACAATCCTGTTTGCTGAAACTGAGGAGAACCTGAAGTACTTGCTGCAGAAGGTCAAGGACTGCGTTCTTTAATATAGATTGAAGCTCAATATCAAGAAAAAAAAGATTCTCACCACGGGCCAATTGGCAACATCATGATGGATGGTGAAGAGATTGAGATTGTAAACTCCTTTTGTTTGCTTGGCTCCACTATCAACACTCTTGGCACCAGCAGCCAGGAAATTAAAAGACATAAAGCCTGCTGTTAGGGACCTCTCCCAAGTACTAAAGAGTGATGATGTCAATCTGGAGACTAAGGTGCATCTGATACAGGCCATGGTCTTTACAATCACTTGCTATGCATCAGAGAGCTGGACAAATGACTGGGCAGGATAGAAGGAAAATTGATGCCTTTGAGCTGTGGTGTTGGAGAAGCATATTGAATATACCATGGACTGCTAAGAGAATGAACAGGTTCAACTTGGAGAATCCTTGGCAGCAAGGATTCTGAAGCTTTGTCTAACATACTTTGGACATGTTGCAAGGAAGGACCAGTCCTTGGAGAAGGATGTCATACTTGCGAGGGTGGAGGAACAGCACAAGAGAGGAAGACCCTCTATGAGGTGGATTGATTCAGGGACTAGGGTAATTGAGAAGTTGTGTCGGAGACAGTGAGATTGGCACAGGATAGAGCAGCATTTAGGGCTATTGTAAATAGGGTCACTATGAGTTGCAGGCGACTCGATGGCACATAACAACAACAAATCTCTAAATAGAACAAAAAGCACTTATTCCAACAGAGTAAGGCCATATTGTTGTTGTTGTTGTTATGTGCCTTCAAGTCCCTTGTGACCCTTTGTACAACAGTTTTGAACCCTGCTCTATCCTGAGCTAACCTTACTGTCCCTGTCACACCTACCCTCATTACTTCAGTTTCTGAGTCAATCCATCTCATCGAGGTTCTTTCCTTTCTGTGCTGACCTTCCACCCTCCCAAGTATAATGTTTCTTTCCAAGGACTGGTCCCTCCTTGCAACATGCCCAAAATATGTCAGATGGAGCCTTAGAATCTTTGCCTCCAGTGGGCAGCCTGGTTTCACCCTCTCCAGGATGAATCTGTTAGTTCTCCTAGCAATCCATATTTAATACTTCTCTCCAGCACTACAGTTCAAAGGCATCAATTCTCCTCCTATCATCCCTGGTCATTGTCCAGATTTCTGAAGCATAGCATGTAACTACAAAGACAATGGCCTGGATTAGGCACACCTTAGTCTCCAGACTGATATCATTGCTCTTCAGGACTCTTGAGATGCCCCTGACAGCAGACTTTCCCAATGCAATTTGATGGCTTAAAATCAGGAAATGTATATATCAAATAATCTTTGCAAATAATCTTTAAAGCTGGACTATACGTAGGAGAGTGTGGCATCAGGATTGCAAGAAGTCTGATAATAATGTGTAATGTTGCAGACCGAGGGTCCCAAATGATGGAATAATTTTATAATTATTAATAATGAGGCAGACAGCCAGGAATGAGATAGAGCAGAGAGCATAAAACAGGGGGACACACAGTCCAGGACTGAAGACCCCAAGCCAAGCTTTTCTGTATCTTTATTGAAAATCATCTGGAAGTAAATCACAAAGAGAATTCAATGCAAATGAAGCCAAGCTCTTTCTATTGAAAACCTTCTGTTTGACTCAGGAGGGAGGGGTCAGCAAATGCAAGAATCTGGTAATCCCTAAAGATTGCTTTAGTGCCTCAGAGTGAACTCTAGCTTGAACCATGCCTCCCTCACATCCTGAAATAGCATTCAGTTTATTACAGATCGTTAGTATTGGCTTCCCATAGTGTAATATGTAGATAACACAATTTTGCTTGCAAAAAACAAAGACTTGTGCCATTTACTGATAAAGTTTAAAGACTATAGCCTTTAGTATTAATTATACCTCAATGCCAAGAAAATAAAAATCCATATACTAGGCCTAAAAACATTATCTTGATTAACAGAGAAAGGATTGACATTGCCACAGTTTTTATTTTGCTTAGATCCACATTCTTGGAAGCAGCAGTAAAGAAATCAAATGATATATTGCACAAGGGTAATCTGCTTCACAGAAACTCTAAAATTGCTGAAGAATAATAATGTCACTTGGAGAATTAAGTGGCCCCTCACCCAAGCCATAAAATTTTCAATTGCTTCATAAACATGTGAAAGTTGGGCAATGAATAAGGAAGCCCAAAAGAAAATTGATGCCTTTGAATTGTGGTATTTGTGAAAAATATTGACTGTAATGATGATTGCCAAAAGAACAAACAAATCTATTTTAGAAGACTCACCAGAATGCTCCTTGGAAGGGAAAATGATGAGACATTGTTTCACATTCTTTGCGCCTGTTGCTATCAGGAAGGATCTAGTCCCTGGGGAAGGACATTATATTTGAAGTAGAGAGATTATTAAAAAATAACTAAGTCCTTCAACGAGATGGATTGACTTAGTGGCTTTAACAATGAGTGTAAACACAGCAAAGGTTTTGAGGATAGTACAGGGTGGGGCAATGTTTTACTCTGCTGTAAAGAGTGTTGCTCAAATTGAACTCAACGGCACCCTGCAAGAAAGGCTGGGCATGAAATATCCTCTAGGGAGACATGAACACAAATAAAACTATTTCATTTATGTAGAAGACAAGAATTAATTGGCAGGGCTGGGCTCATTGTGCAATTAGTAGTCTTTGTAGAAGACTTTTTTGTTTCCTTCTTGAAACTTGGAACTTTTTTTTTCAAATACCTTCTAAAAATGAATGTAATTTCTATTCTAGAATTCTAATTTATATAATTCACTGACTTATTTCATACTCAGTAGATTTTAGTTGGCTTTCTTGAATTACATAGATAGAAATATTTGTAAATAATTACAATCTTATGTATTGCTCTCTAATTCTTATACTTTTTATATATTTATATTTGCTGGTTGCTTAGCTGGGCAACTGTAGATCAATATCTAATAATAGAGATGATAAAGGATAGCCTTATTGTGTTTTTTTAAGTTTAATGGAAAATCTTTGCATGTTTTCCTGTAAAACATGATGTTTTCTTTTGGTAAAATCTTACATTGTCATATTAAAATATGTATAATATTAGAATGAATACGATAAACCTTGTTTTATTAAGAATTTTGGTCATATCAAGATTGACTGTTACATTTTATTAAGTTCCTTCTAGGCATCCATAAAGATAATAGTCTTTACTTCAAGCTTGTTATTCTAGAGAAGTACATTAATATTGAAATTACTTTGAAGTCATAAACTTCATCATGGAAAATAATTTTTAATCTATCTTATTTTATTTTGTTAGCACTTTATTTAGTTATATTTGCAGCTATATTTGGAAGAGCCATTAATCTGAAACGTTCTTTGATTTGGTAAACATATTTTGGAAGATTTAATTTTTTGCCTATGCCTTGGATAATTTGAAATAACATGATAGCGATCCGTCCCTTTATTACTCCTGTGGCTCTGCCTGGGCCTGCTACACTGGGGGTGGGGGGTGGGGGTGCTACACTGTGATAATGTTCTTCATTTTCACAAGTCTCTTATTTTAGTGTCTCTCTTTAAGGTTTGTAGTTATTTGATGCCTATATTCAGTTCCAGTACATAGTGTAGTGGAACTATTATGTATAATATAACAAGACATGACCTGCTCCTGAATCATCCTCAAAAGTGGTGTTTTGAGCTGACTGTTGTGGTGTCCTGTCTATACACATTATTGGGGATCTCTTTCTTTTTACTGATCCTCTGCCTGACTAAGCTCTAGTGGCCTACTAGGAAAAAAAAATCAACAAAACTTGCACTACAATCCCAAAGGCATATGGTTCAAATCCACCAACTGCTTCGCAGGATAAGGATGGACAATCTCTTCCCGTGTGATTCTTGTTGTTGTTATGTGCTGTCGAGTCACCTGTGACTCATAGCGATACTATGTACAACAGTCCTAAACCCTGCTCTATCCTATACCAATCTTATTGTATCTGACACACATACCCCCGTTACCCCAGTCACTGAATCAATCCATCTCATCAAGGGTCTTCCTCTCCTGCTCTGTCCCTCCACCCTCCCAAGCATGACATACCTCTCCAAGGACAGATCCCGCCTTGCAACATGTCCAAAGAAGGTCAGATGAAGCTTTAGAATCCTTGCTGCAAAGCCTGGCTTCACCCTCTCCAGGACGAACTTGTTTGTTCTCTTAGAAGTCCATGGTATATTTGATATTTTTCTCCAGCACCACAGCTCAAAGGTATCAATTCTTCTTCTATCATTCATAATCATTGTCCAGCTTTCCTATGCATAACAAGTACTTGCAAAGACCACAACCTTTGTCAGGCATACTTCAGTCTCCCAACTGACATTGCTGTTCTTCAGTATTTTGGAGAGTTCTCTGACAGCAGATTTGCCCTCCCAAGGCAATTCGTCGTTTAACATACTGACTGCTGATACCAAGAGTGCTGATTGTAGAGCCAAGCAAACTGAAGCTGTTAATGTCTTCACCATCCATCACGATGCTGCCTATCAGCCCTGTGGTGAAAATCTTTGTTTTCTTGATATTGAGCTTCAATCCATATTGAAGGCTGTAGTCTTTGACCTACTGCGGCAGGTGTTTCAGGTCCTCTTCACTTTCAGCCTGAAGGGTTGTGTCATCTGCATAATACAGATTGTTGATGATTCTGCCTCCAATACGGATACCACATTTATCCACATAGAGCCCAGCCTCACGGTTAATCTGTTCTTCATATACATTGAAAATATATGGAGATAGGACATATCCTTGGCGCACACCCTTCCCAATTTTGAACCATGCATAGTTTCCTTGCTCTATTCTGATGACTGCCTCCTGGTCCAAGTATAGGTTTCGCATAAGCATGATCAAGTTCTGGGTTTCCCATTATTCTCAGAGTCAGCCACAGTTTATTGTGTTCTACACAGTCAAATGCCTTTGCATAATCAATGAAACGCAAATAGACATTCCTCTGGTGTTCCCTGCTTTCAGACAAGATCCATCTGACATTAGCTACAATATCCCTAGTACCACAGGGCCTTTTAAACCCAGCCTGCACTTCAGGCAGTTCTCTGAATAAGTTCTCACTTTTGGATAATCTTCGGCAGAATCATGCTTACAGGTAATATCAATAATATTTTTCATTAATCTGTACACTCTGTTGGATCACCTTTCTTCGGAATGGGAACAAAATAAATCTTATCCTCTTAGTTGGGCAAGTGGTTGTCCTCCAGATTTCTTGGCACACCTGGGTGAGCACATCAAGGGCAACATCTCTTTGTTTAAATATATCTATTGGTATACCATCAATTCCTGGGGCCTTGTTTTTTGATAATTCTTTCAGAGCAGATTGAACTTCTTCCCTCATAACCACAGACTCTTGCTCATACATTGTTTCATGAAACTCTTCTGTGTCTGGCAATTCCTTTTGGTACAATGGCTCTGTATACTCTTTCCATCTTCTTTTAAGGCTTCCTGGATCATTTACTATTCAGTCCAAAGCATCCTTAAGTATTGCAACTCTAGGTTTGAATTTGTTCTTCAGTTTCGTGAGAAAGAAATGTTGAGTGACTTCAGTCTCTTTGATTTTCTGACTTCAGCTCTTTGCATATGTCATTTTAATACTTCACTTTGTCTTCCTGCACTGCCCTTTGGAATCTTCTGTTCACCCCTTTAACATCTTGATTTTTTTCCCCTTTGCTTTGGCTTCTTGGCTCTCTAGTGCAATACTCAGAGTTTCTTCTGATGTTCATCTTGGTCTTTTCTTCCTCCTCTGTCTATGCAATGACTTTTGCATTCTTCCTGATGATAGTCTTGATATCCTGTCACAGCTCATCTGGTCTTCACTCATTAATGTTATAAGGCCTCAAACATGTTCCTGAGACTCAAGGTCAAATTTTGGTTCCTGTGGACATGATTTAATTTTTCTCAGCTTCAGCTTGAACTTGCATATGAGTAGTTGTAGTTGGTGGTCTGTTGAACAATCAGTACCTGGCCTAGTTTTCACAGATCATTTTGAGCTTCTCCAGCAATTCTTTCCACAGATGTAATCAATCTGATTCCTATGAATACCATCAGGTGAAATCTATGTGTATATTCTATGTTTATGTTTCTTATAAAATGTGTTTGCAATGAATAAGCCATTGATTGTGCAAAACAGCTACCCTTAAAAACCTACTGGATGGTCAGCTATAGACTGGTTCTAACTCAAAGGTACACCACAACAACTGCTTTCCTGGGAGCTCAAGGGGCCTCATCAATAAAGAGTTGGGCTGCTAATCAAAGATAGTACCTCTCTGATATTTTGGCTCCATTAGTTAGTGTCTTTGAAAACCTGCTGAATTCTGACTCAGGATAAAGGAGGGGTTTTTAATTTTGTTTTGTTTTTTGTGTGTCTACTAATCAAGGATTCTGAAGCTTTGTCTGACATACTTTGTGAATGTTGCAAGGAGGGACCAGTCCTTGGAGAGGGACATCATGTTTGGCAGAATGGAGGGGCAGTGAAGGAGAGGAAGACCTTTGATAAGATGGATCGATTCTGTGACTAGAAAGGTGGGAATAAGTGTGTTTGAGATGGCTAGGTTGGCACAGGATAGAACAGCATTTAGAGTTCTTGTACAGAGGGTCACTAAGAGTCACAAGCGACTCAGTGGCACATAACAACAACAACTAATCTTGATGTTGTCTTTTCCAAGAATTGATCCCTTCTGAGGAAATGTTCAAGGTAAGCAGAAGGAAAATATTAATTGCTGTCGAGTTGTAGATAATTCTTGTGACCCTATGAACTTAAGACCTGAACGCTTGTATAACTTTCACCATTTCTCCAAGTTCATAGTTTCCAGAGGCAAGCTATTTTAGAAGTGGATGCCACTCTTGCATCCCAGCTTGTTTTAATAGGGGAGCTCCACCAAACACTGTCCACCATTGGTAACCATTATCTTATTTGACACATCAGTGTAATAGTGTTTGGCATTACATCAGGAGTTACCTCTGTTCAAAGGAAAAAACTCCATGGAAATTTGCATTGTTAAATTTCACCTCTGTTACTACCAGCACCACCATCCCTCTGATACCACCCACCATCCAGATTCAGATCCAGTCCCACCATATGTTTGTTTTGCCTTGTTATCTGTTGAGTTAGAACTCAATCATAGCTGGCCTTTTAGCAGGCTTTCAGAATTAATTGCATAGGAAGAGATTGACTGTCTTTCTCTTGCAAAGCAACAGGTTGGCTTGAACTTCATTTCTTTGCAGTGCAACTCTTAACCACTCAGCCACGAGAGCTTTTAGACTTGGCCAAAAGGAGCCAAGAAAGTTATTGCCGCTAGGCTTACAACCTCTTCCATTGTTTTAAATAGGGTATTCTTTTTGTAAAGTTGCTTTATTTAGTTTTAAACTTCAGGGAATGCCCCTGTTTTAGACTTATGCTTGCAAGACTTTTTTATTTTTTTTCAATTTAGTTTTTTATCTCTAGTCACAAACATGCTCATTCTCTCTTCTCACACTTTTCTAAACTTCAATGCCTTTGTCAGAGTTTCCTTCTATTTTGTGGTTTCAGAGATCCAGGCATCTCAGTTTCACTGGGGACCTTGTTTGCTTTTTCCACTCTTGTATTACCGCTTTTAGAAGTGTTCCCAGAGAAGAATGGAGAAAACTAACTTCACATATTTGTTTAAAGACCTAAACTCCTACTAATAAAAACTCCTTATTTTCTCATGAATGCTTCTTGGGTTTATCTTACTTTGTTCTACCTTAAATAATCATGGAAAATCCTTACTATTGTTGTTCCTTTAGCTTTTTTTTCTTTCTTGCTATGCAGTTATAGCCTACTTGCCCTTTTCTCATGGTGACAAATTAAAAATTCCATAAGTTTTGATCTTACTGAGGAAAAACTTTTAACAGTGTATAGCACCTATTTAGTGTTCAATAAATGCTAGCTTACCCTGAATCTCATTATAGTTTCTTGTTCATATTTATAAAGAAGCATGAACCTGGTATAAGTTAAAATTTAAAATTTCTTTATAATTATAAGCTATGCATTAAGATTTTATATTGAGTACTAATCATCAAAACGTGATGTATATTTGATATATTATGTATTGAGTGAAAGAGGATATGAACTATTAAATTTATCTAGAATAAATAATTTATCTATAGCTACATATGGTGGATTAGTAAATATAATAATTTTAGAGTCATTGATTTATTTTAAAAAATATATTGAACTTCTCTAGGCATTGTGCTGACTCCTGAATCAGATTTCTGGGACACTTTTATTTTTTTCTAAAGTCCATACTCAGTTTAAATTGGATACTTTTTCTAGTTTATACTTTAGAATGAAGTGATGAGAAGTAGAACATAATATAGTGAAACAGGAAGACTACATTTTATTGAATACATATGGTCCTAAATTTATAGCTACATTTTTAAGTAGTAGTCTAATTGAAGAAGTTTTGTAAAACTATTTTTCTCTTACCATTTTTAATTTATTTTCCTTGCATACTATCCTTCATTCACACTGTGTTTCATACAATTCATTATGTTTTGTAAAATTAACTACCATTGAACTATGCCCACCATTACCCTGGCTCTCCAGATCCTCACCAGATTTTTCCAATTTCCTTTACCTTCTCCCTTTATTCACCAAATTGTGTGACCCTATGATGTCCCTCCTGCTCATCCTCACCCATCTATTCCCATTCTTTCCTTCTTGGATCCCCATGTATGTTTTACTAGTTGTTGTTGTTGTTATATGCCGCC
>NW_006399763.1:30732894-30811985 GCF_000299155.1 Elephantulus edwardii | reverse complement strand
GAGAATCTTTGTCTTCTTGACATTGAGCCTCAGTCCATACTGAAGGCTGCAGTCCTTGACCCTTCGCAGCAAGTTCATGAGGTCCTCCTCAGTTTCAGCAAGCAGGGTTGTTAATAGATATGCATAACGCAGATTGGTAATAGATCTTCCACCAATTATCCTTCTATTTTTACAATAATTGTCTTGTGCAGTATTTGTCCTTATGAGACTGAGTTACTTCACTCAGCATAATGCTCACCTGTCTCTCCTATGTTATGATGTAATTTTCTAAATCATTGCTCCTAACTGCTGCATAGTATTCCATCATGTGAATGTAGCACAATTTCTCAAGCCATTTAATTGTGATTGGACACGCGGGTGTTTCCATTTTCTTGCGAATAATGCTGCTTTGAACAAAGGTGTACAAATCTCCATTTGTGCCTCAGTTCTGATTTCCTTGGGATGTATTCTTAACAGTGGACTAGCTGGGTCATATGGAATGTCTATGGTCAGTGTTTTGAGGAAACACCAAATTGCCTTCCAGAGTGGTTGCACCATTTTACAATCCCACCAAGAGTGTATGAGAGTTCCAATCTCTCTACATTCTCTCCAATACTTATTGTTTTCGGATCTGTTAAACTTTGGTTTTTTTCTTTAATTATGTGTTTTTCAGTGTTCTCTTTACAAGCTTGCCTTGAAGAACCTGCCTTTGGGTTTACTTGGACTTTTCCTTAAGGATAACTTTCAATATTAAACTTCCAGATAGCAGAAATGACACCAATGTTGTATTTTTTGCACACCATCTAGTCTAGTACCAGATGTATACATTTTGTGATGTGATATTCTCCTTGTCTTCTGTCCCTTTTCTTTGTCTAGTTCTTCTCTTTTTACATCGATATGTAGAATTTTCCAGAGTTTTGGGATATTTACTTTTGCTGTATTTTCTGGGTCTACTCATGGCTATGAGATTTTTTCCAAAGCGATGGTTCTGTTTTCAGGGGGATAAAGGTTAACATTCATTTGATGCATTTTCAAACAGCATCTCTTTGGCTGCCTGGAGTAATCTGGAAAAGTATGAAAGTTCCAGCATCATTCAAATCTTTTAACTTGAACAGTTAACCATGGTTGGATTATTCTAAGGGCAAATTGTCTCTTTTCCTCCTGGTGTCCTTTTAAAAGGCAGGAACCTTGGAGCTATCTGGGGCAGAGAGTTACCTCATTTATAATTTAAGTTCTCACAAGTACTATCCATATCCATGGCCTTATACAAATAAAAAATAAAGAATGCCACTAGACAGCACAAATAATCAACTGTTATCAACCGTGAAACTCAGAAAGGGTGAGGAGGAGGACTGGAAGTAAAATCTAATAACAAATTATGTGTAAACTGTTCCATGAAAGTCATTTTTTATTACAAAAGCAATAACACCTCTCCATCAACTTTGTACAACAATTTTAATAACCTTTAGTGAATGTTAGTAAATCATATTGACCCCTGAGGTCGCTAGATGGTTGGAAATAGACATGCACAAATTAAGCCTGTTGCTCTTCAGCTCTGCTTTGCAAACAATTATATACAAGGTCAGACCAGGGCACCATTGATATTGTCCACCAACCAATTTATTCCTGAGACCCCTGACACCATTTTAATGTGTGCATTCCAGAGAACACTCTACACCATGTTGCTAACTGGAATTAACCAAAAACTAGGAAGTTGGCAGTTTTATTTCCTCACAGAAGCTTAGAGATTTTGTTAGAAATGAATTTAATGCACCTAAAAGTTCATATATTGTTTTAAAAATTTGGAATCAACCTGGTTACTTTTATCAATCATGGAAATTCAACACATTAGGGACAAGTATGAAACAATATCTAAGAGATAAAAATAGACCAACAAATACGTATTTATACCTTCTACTTTTGACTCTACCTTCCATTGGGTTGCCAAGGCTATAAATCTTAAATGGGAGGAAGGTATACATCTTATTCCTGAGGAGCTGGCTAGTATACTTGAACTGCTATCCTTTGAGTTAGCAGCACAATGCATACTACAATATAAGATGAAAATGCTCTGTTTCTCTGTGTGTATAAAATAGTGCCTTAATTCATTTTCTCAATTACTTCCTACTTTTTAAAAAACAATATGACTTGTGTTAGATTTCAAGTACTGTTGACAGATTTTTCCAAATTTGGATGTTTAATCTTTTCATTTCCAAGTCCAACATATTAAAAGAAAATGAAACATTTTTGAGCATTTTTTTAAGGATGATGCACAAATTCTTGTGGTAGTTTTTGAGTTTGATACCTTGTTCAGGAAGCAGAAAATGATCAGAAAAGTGAATACAAAAAAGAAAGAATGAATCATAAGAAAAACTTTAATCTAATGTACTTTAAAACCAATTATATTTTTAATTCCGTTTATCCTCAGTGGACCCTCAAGGGGCATACACATATTGCTAGAGCTGTCATTAGAATTTCAGGAATGACTTTAAATCTTTTGGTGGCAAATATTTCCAATCATTTGTAAATTTAATTATCAAGTTAGCAAGCACCGAGATTTGATTAACATGTTTACAAACATGATTATGCACCAGAAACAACATCTAGACTTCCTCCCTCAGATACACTCTTAATCTCCTCACTGTGCCAGGCTTGTCGGGGTTCAAATTAAGCATCTGTATTAGAAGCCACGGATGCAATATCTGTATATTACAGTAAAAGAAAAGGCGAGGTTTGTTCTCAATTCCCTTTGCTGTTATTTTCTACCTTTGTAAATTATTGAATGTAACACATTCTCTCAACTTATATTTTATGTAAGTCTCAAATGGTATCATAAATAGTGTATGCACAGGCATAGATTCCTGTATTAGGCAAAAAATGATGCTGCCAGTAAAGTTCAGTTTAATAAATTTCTAAAGCTCCTTTCTAATTCTATTTCACGGTAGCTTTGCATTTTTATGGAATTTGAAAGCACAAGTTGTAATTGTTAATATCTGAAATTAATATAAGTAAATGAGAAGGCTCAGTGCTGCTCTTTGCCTCTGATTCAGCCATATAAAGACAGTATCATCTACATGTTGCATGTTTCCCTAGTATACTCTTGCTGGTACATTCATATTGTCATTGTTGTTATGTGCCATGGAGTCACCTATCATTCATAGCGACCATATGTTCAACAGCTCTGAAGCCTGCTCTGTTCTATGCTGAACCAGTCTAACTGACTCCAACACCCTTAATCCTATTACCCCAGTTATCATATCAATCCATCTCATCCGGGGTCTTCCTCTCCTGTGCTGTCCCTCTACCTTTCAAAGTATGATGTCCTTCTCCAAGGACTATTCCTTCTGGCAACGACTCTAAAGTATTAATCAAAATTATTAAGTTTCTAGCCTAGCCATTTATTAGTAGATGATAACTTAAAAAATAATCCTTAATTCATGTTATTATTTTCTGTAGATGTATGGTAGCATAGACCACAGGGGGTGGGGCTGAGGGGCTGTCCTGCTAACCCAAAGACAAATCCTCGCTGGTAGTTCAAGTTTACCAAGGCTCTGCAAGAAAATGATGGGCAATCTTTTTCCAAAGGATTTATAGCCTAGGGAACCCACTTAAAAAGATGTTGCAAGAGAACTATTAACAGGTATTAATGAGGCTCTTTTCTTTGGTTGGAGACCCTGGGAGGTGCAAATGGAATGCTCAATTGCTAACTGAAAGACTGGTTCAGTCCATCAAGGTATCTCAGAAGTAATTCCTGGGAATCTACTCCCACTTCTCATTTAAAAAGAAATCAGTCACAGAAAACCCTAGGGAGCACAGTTCTGCTGTGGCCTATATGAATGAGGCCACCAAGAATTAGAATCAACTTGAAGGCGTATGTTTTTAGTTTGCTTGTTTTTTTGGTTTTATTCTATCACTGGTTCGTAAACGTTTTCAAAAGAACTTAAAGAGAAATTGTTGTTGCTGTTAGGTGTCACAGAGTTGACTTTAACACATGACGATCTTATGAAAAACAGATAGGAACCCTGAACTTCAACCTCTCCTGCATAAGCCTCATCATCTCTGGTATGTTCGAGCTCATTGTTACTGGCACTGTGTTAAACTGTCTGGTTGAAAGTCTTCCTCTCTTTCTCTGACCTTCCACCTTTCGCACTATGATATCGTTTTTATTTCCTGACAATATGCCCAAAGTATATGAGATGTACTCTTTGCCTCTATACCCTCTTTGTCTCTAAGGAGTATTCTGCTTTCACTTCCTCCAAGATTGACTTGTTTATTCTTTTGGCAGGCCATAGGATTGTCAGTACTCTTCTCCAGTATATTTTATATTCCCCTTCTCCACAAAAGCCTTCATATCACTTACATTAGTCATTGAGAGGAATATGTAGTAAGAATCTCCAAGTGTCTGTAAAAACAGAACATCAAGTAGATTCCAATTCATAATGACAGGAATTATGTCAGAATAGGTCTGGACTTCATAGGATATTCATGACTAATTAAACAAGAAAACAAATAAAAAAAACAAACCACAAACCAAAGAAGAATAGAGAGTAGATTTCCAGGATTTTCCAGTTAGCAGCCACACTCATTAATTAGTCTTTTGTCCCATGCATGGACTCTGTGTCTTTATGGATGAAACAGCTGACTATTCTCTGATGTGGTAGTTGGTGTAAGGTTATTGAAAGCTCATGAATTGACATGAAAACTGAACAATCTAGATTTCCTCTCTCACTTTGAAAATAAAGAAAATGTCTGATTCTCCATTAATTAATTTTAATCTGCAGTTTTAACTCAGAAACTGTCTATTAGCATATAAAATTTAGAACAATGCCAGGGAAGTAAAACCAGACAAAACAAAGGTAATAGTGTTCTGATTTGTGTAGGGCAAAGGACCTTGGGGAAAATCATAGTGACAGAAAGAACCTGAAAGGTTTTGTAGAGAACTCTACATTGGAAGTTGTGAAATTGTCATTGAGTTTTACTTTTCCCAGAGATCATTTTAGTATCCTGTTGAGGTAAGACTGGGTCTGAGGAGTTTTCTTAGAGAGGCAAGTGAAACTATTTTGCTATGATGCCATTTTTTATTGTGTTGTATGCACATGAAAATTTCACACTTAGAGCAAAAAACTGATTTCCTTGAATTATGGTGTTAGTGAAGGGTATTGAATAAACTTTTGACTATCAAATGAGCAAATAAATTTGTTTTGGGGAAGTACAGCCAGTCTGAATTTATCTTAAACACTTTGGACATGTGTTCCTGAGGAATTTAGTCATTGCAAAAAGACATTATGCTTAGTAAAGTTGAGGGTTAATAAGGAAGAAGAAGATCCCCCATGGAATGGACTTAGTAACTGCAATAACAGGACTGAGCATAGTGAATCACACAAGATCAGACAAGATTTTACTCTATTTTGAATAAGATCACTATGAGTGGAAGTAAACCTAATAGCACCTAGCAATAAAAATCCTACAGTTTCATTCTAAATTCTCTCTCTAGACTTTGTGACATATTGACATTGTTGGGTAGCTACTTTGATCTTCATTTTGAATTTGTGCCAGTTGCCAATACTTGGGTTTCCTTCTTGCTTTGATTTATCAAAATAACAAGTAAACTACTTTTTAATCTTTTTCTACTGCCATAGCCTAAGTTGAATTAAGCAGTCTTGATTGTCAATTATCTTAGAGGGCCATTACATGTTATTCTTTGAAATTCTGGTTTCCTAGGATGTTTTTACAATGTTGGTAGTCCCAAAACTGTCAGGAATATGTCCACCACAAATAGCTAGCATTTCACCAAAAGGACATGTGGCAGCTTCACCTCTGAGAATTTTTCTAGAAAGTCGTAACAACTTAAAGGCAACCAGTCCAGTGTAGAAGTTAAGCTCAAGAATTATTGTCTCCCGTAAAAGGAGATAATCCAAGCTACATCATTGTGTTGTAGTTTAAATAAATTAGTTCACACAAAATGATGCATAAAATGCTCAGTCAACTACCATTCTCAACTTAAAAATTCCAGGTTCTTAGTTTACATGTCCTGAGCCCACCACCTACAGACTTAAGCCTAAACAATTAACGAGGAAACTGATGGTAATATGATTCCTCTACAGAATGGTCCCTCTGGGCAAATCCTTTCCCAGAGGATTCAGTATTTGTTTGGGCCTAGAATCAGCAGGAGTTTAGAGCTTTTGCAAATATCTATTTCCATTGGCTTCCTAGAGTCATCTAGACCAGCTGTGTAGAGAACAATTTAAATATATGAGTTTATTTCCTCTCTGGCTAGTGTACCATCTTTGACAGTACTCCTCACTGATGATCTGATATGATCAGCAACCATGGAGGGAACTTGGGGCCATGCCAACTCACTCCTGTGCTACCTTCTGAGGCAAGAGGGGTTAGATAAGAAGTGTGCTTAGTACTTACACTTCCATTTTCCTCTAAAAGAAGGCATGAATGCAAAGATTTTTGATTCTCCTATTACTGGAAAAGGGAAAATTCCAAGTATTCTTGAGACTTTATTATGTTACAGATTAAATCTCACGGTTTCCTACCTCTGGCACCCTTGTTATGCTTTTCATTGATTCTTCCATCGCTCTACACCTACATTGCCACAGTTACTTATTGCTGCTCTAACAGAAGTAGCACAGGTGATATTTTGGAACAGAATGACTTTCATGAACAGAAATTTGTTTTCTTTGGATTTAGGAAGTAATAAGTACGAATGCATAGTGCCAGTTCTAGGGAAATATTCTCTGCTCTCTCTAGAAAAACATTCTTGCCTCAACTTCTCTGGCCTTCTCAGTGTTTCTTGGTGATCTCTAAATAACCTCTATCCTTATCCAATTAGTTTTTGCTTTCTTTCATGCCCAAAGTGCTATTATATCTTGAAAGCAATTTGTTATTAAAGGTATATCCTACACTGACATGATCTCATTGAAATAATATAGAAAATTTTATATCCAAGTGAGATGACATCCATAGATATAGGGGTCAAGATTTATCATACATATCTTGAGGAACACACAATTCAATCTGCAATATATATCTACTTCATGTAATCTCTACTTTGTTAGTCTATATGACACTGTGAAGGAGAAAAAAAATATCTAGAGAAGTCCTGCTTTCTTACTTATGCTGGGGCTAACATGAATACTTAAACCTCTGAAAAAGGAGTATATTTTAAGAATAACATTCTGCTTCTGAAATGAATTAAGATTGTCTACTACCTACAGGATCATTAGGCCTAAATAACAGTCCTGAGGAAAGCAGCGCTGTTCTATGTCTAATGTTTTTTCTCAACTGGATGAATAATACACAGACCAGAATCTGAGATATTTATATCAGAAGACATTTGTTTTCCTGTTCATGCTACATGCCCATCGAAAGCTGACAAAACTATGTTCATGTCATTTTTACTCCAGAACATAGAAGTACCTTAATCTGGAATACTACTAGTTTTACAGTAGAGATTACAGATGGATTATGATGAGCTACACCTTGGACCTTAAGCTTCTACCTGAAAATATATTGTGACCTTTATTCTGAAATAAGTCTTCAGTCTTATTTTCAGCAATCAACCTGCCCTCAGAAGTATCAACTCTATTTTCTATTTTTGGAACTGGCGTGAGATATGGGGACATTCTGGGATTTTTTGCTCACACTCCCAGTATTTACAGGGATTTTCTGCATGTATGGAGCACCATCCTTTCCCAGTTTGATGCTGGATGATTCTTCTGTAGGATGAGCAGTAGTTCAATATTCCCCAGATCATCTCACCAGTACACCGCAACAATGGAATTATATGAAAAGATTTGCTAATTTACCCAAGAAAATTTCCTTTCTTCAGCCTTCTTTCATGTGCCCTGTAGTTATCGCTGATTTTACTCCCTGGTTCTTTTCTGCTGTCTCCATGCCACAGAACACTTGCCAATCCCACCGGGTGGGAAGTAACTCAATTATTTTCACTGATGGCTGCCATATTCCTCTTCTGTTGCCTACTGACTCTCCTATCTTCATTCATTCCTTCCCTCTTATGTCTAGACAAGAAAGTAATTTACAATTATTTATGGTCTCCAATTCTCCTGCTGTTTTTCTGTTATTCTTTCCCTATTATGCATTCTGATTATTTTAACTCCCCAGCTTGAAGCACATCAGAGGTATCCCAATGCTCTTGGGATAAAATCCAATCTCATCATAACTCAAGGCCCTCCAGGATCTGGCTCTTAACCTTTCTCTCAAGCTGAGTCTCACACACTCTCCCTTGTTTACTTCACTTGAACTCCATGGGCTTTCCGCTTGGTCTCTGCCTTGGACAAGCCAAGCTCCTTATGTTTCTTCTGGTCCTTTTGTCTTCATTGTTTTGTCTTGCCTTGACTCTTCACAGAGCTGACCAACTCAATCTTCTTCTCAGAGACACCTCCCTGACCTCTCTGAGAAAAACCTCAAGTTATAGCCTCTTACATCACTGTGATATTATTCTTTATGACAATAATTTGTGTGTATATAATTTATTCCTACATTTGGTTTGATCCCCAGCAGTAAAAGATATTGTCTTGATTTCTCACTAAATCATTGGGTCAAACTCAAGCAGCATATCTGCTAAAGAATAATTCTTGTTACATTAAATTAAGTAAAAATTTATTTTCTTTTAGTATCAGTCTGTAAGACTTTATTTCACCATCTGGAATCCCATAGAATATATCCAACTGATATTTCACTTGGGCAATTTTTAATTGCTGTAAGATTTTACAGCTTTTAAGAGCCTTCCCCCCGCCCCATAGGTATAAGAGCCTCAGTTCCCTCAATGTTTATTCCCACAGTGTAAGTAGGATTGGTATTAAAGGGTAGTGGTCTCCATCCTTTCCTATGCATACTTCTTCACACACTAGACCATATAGGGTCTTTATTAATATTTACTGTCAATTTTAATCATAGAATAATATGTATTAAGTATAACTATAGATTCCTTAAGTGTAATAATTCTTAGATTATATGAATACCAAATAATCATTTTTTAAATTTATTTTAAAGTTGAGTTAAAAGTGTTAATAGTTGCAAATGTATTAGAAACTGAGAAAAAGCCTTGTTACAATTATTTCCTTCTTTTCATTTAATGGCTACTTCATTTCATAGTTAACCCTCCAGCAGGTTTTCAAAAGCACTGAATTGCGTAGGAGTTTATTGCCTCTATTTGTTCTGTGGAGGAGGTGGTGCATTCGAGCCATGTACCTTTGCATTGGCAGTGTGATTCCAAATCTATACCTGGACCAGGAGGCTGTTGTGTGAACAGAACAAGAGAACACTACATAGTTTAAAATTAGGAAGGAAGTTTGTCGGGGTTGTATTCTTTCTTCATAGCTATTCAATCTCATATGCTGAACAAATTATTTGGGAAGCTGCACTCTATGATGAGGAATGTGGCTTCAAGATCAGAGGAAGATTCATCAATAACCTGTATTATAATGATGACACAATCTTGCTTGCTGGAAGTGAGGAGGACTTGAGGCACTTGAAGATCAAAGAATACAGCCTTCAATATGGATTGCATTTCAATGTCAAATAAACAAAGAGTTTTGCCAGTGGACCAATAGGCAACATCATAATAGAGAGAAGATTGAAACTGTCAACAACCTCATGTTATTTGGAGTCACAATTAACCCTTGGTACCAGCTGTCAGGAAGCCAGGAGATGTATTGAACTAGGAAAATCTGAAATGAGGGACTTCTCTAAATTATTGAGGAGAAATTATGTCAGTTTGAGAAGTACAGTGCATCTAATTCAGGCCATGGTCCTTCTGGTCACTTGTTATGCATCTGAGAGCTCAACAATGAATTAGGATGACAGAAGAAGAATTGATGTCTTTGTCTGTGGTGTTGGAGAAGAGCACTGAACATCCCATGAACTGCCAAAAGAACAAATATGTCTTGTAGAAAGTGCAGATGGAGTGTTCTTTGAAGGCAAAGATGGTAAAGCTTTGCCTCACATAGAGCATGCTGCTAGGAGGGCTATTTTTTGGAGGGGGACAATGATGCTCAAAGAGACAGAGGGTCAGAGAACAAAGGGAAGATACTTGACCAGGTAGACTGCCACAATGGGCTTTTGTGTTTCAGGATGTGAGAGGACAGCACAGGATAGCACAGGGTTAGATTTGTTGTTCATAGGGTTATTATGGGGCATACTTGACTGTACCTAACAACAACAGCAGCAAGATATCAAAGCTCCCTAAGCTGGTGAAGAGTATTGAATATACCATGGACTGCTAGGGGAACAGACAGGTTTGTCCTGGAGAGGGTGAAACCAGGCTGCTCCTCAGAGGCAAGGATTGTGAAGTTTCCTCTGACATACTATGGATGAGTTGCAAGGAGGGACCAATCCTTGGAGATGACTTTTTGTCCTCCTGAGTGTGGTTCTAAAAGAACAAACAGGTAAGTATTAGAGAAGGTGCAACCAGAGTGCTCTTTGGAGGCAAGGAAAATGAGGCTTTGTCTCACATACTTTGGACGTGTTGCTAGGAGAGGTTATTCCTTAGAGAGGAATAGAATGTCAGGCTTGGGAAGACAGAGAGACAGTGATGGAGAAGAAGACCTCCAAACCAGGTGGGTTGACACTGTGACTGCAGCAATGGATTGGAATATATTAGAGGTTGTAAGGATGGCACAGGATAGCAGGGTGTTTAGATCAGTTGTTCACAGGGCTGCGATGAATCATACTCAACTCAACAGCACCTAACAACAACAATGAGTATTGTTAAATGAGTGTTCTTGACATAATAATGGACCAAATATTAAAAAAGAAAATGGGGGAAAAATGGGATAATATTGTATTACTATAAATACAGAAGAAAGTAAAAAGGGCATTGAAAGAACCAGTAGAACAATACGGAGAGGCAGAGTATGCAGACATTATCAAAGAAAATAACACAAATTTTACTGTTTATAAAATTTTTGTTCATTATTTCAGCAGAAATGCATTATTACTTTTGTGAACTTATCCCCATAGTAAACAACAACAAAAATTTTTGTAAGTTTACCTGTATCAATTTTTTTTTTGTAAGGTTGCATGTGGAAACAAAAATATTTTTTGTTTACAAAAATTTTTTTTGTAACTTTACATGTGTCAATATGCTTACAAGGGTAAAAGACTATGATAATTTGCTTTCCAAATCTTTTTAATATGCAACATCCAGTTGTTGTTGTTGATTGCCTTCGAGTCAAGCACGACTCATAGTGACACTATGAACAAAAGGCTTGAAGCCCCTCTACATCCATTGACATTTATCAAAGTTCACAGAGTTTCCAGAGACATGTTGTTTAAGAAGTGGATACCACTCCTGCCTCCAAGAAACAGAGCTGTCATTATTATCCATTTATAATGACACTCAAAATTTTGTACTTTTCATTGCTGCCAGTAGTTTTTCATAGTCACTGATTATGTCAAATTATCTGCTACTATATTGTGGTAAGCAATATTTTAACCTGTTGTTGTTATGTGCCGTCAAGTCACTTGCAACTCATTGCTGTGTACAACAGTGCTAAACCCTGCTCTATCCTGTGCCAATCTTATTGTCTTTGACACACCTACCGCCATTACCCTAGTTACTGAGTCAATCCATTTCATTCAGCATCTTCCTCTCTTGCCCTGTCCCTCCATCCTTCCAAGCATGATGTCCCACTCCAAGGACTGATCCTGCTTTGCAACATATCCAAAGTATGTAAGATGAAGCTTCAGAATCCTTGTCTCTGAGGAGCAGCCTGGTCTCACCCTCTTCAGGATGGACTTATTTGTTCTCTTAGCAATCCATGGTATATTCAATATTCTTCTCCAGCACCACAACTCAAAGGCATCAATTCTCCTTTTATTATCCCTAGCCATTGTCCAACTTTCTGGTTCAGAGAAAATAATTGCAAAGACCATGGCCTGTATCAGAGGCACTTTAATATCCAGACTGACATCATTGCTCTTCAGTACTTTGGAGAGGTGTCTTACAGCAGATTTTCCCAGAGCAATTTGTCTTTAAATTTCCTGGCTGCTGTTACCAAGAGTGTTGATTGTGGAACCAAACAAACTGAAGCTGTTAACAATCTCAAACTCCTCACTATCTATTATGATGCTGCCAATCGTTCCAATGGTGAGAATCTTTGTTTTCTTGATGTTGAGTGTCAACCTTTGCAATTACTTGTTAAGCATTAGAGGGCTGGACAATGAGTAAAGACGACAGAAGAATCAATGCCTTTAAGTTATGGTGCTGGAGAAGAGTATTCAAAATATTACGGACCGCCAAGAGAGCAAAAAGGTCTGTCTTGGAGAGGTGAAACCAAGTTTCTCCTTGGATGCTAAGATTTGGAAGCTCTGTCTCACATATTTTGGGTACATGACTAGGAGGACCAGTCTTTAGAGAAGGACATCATACTTGGAAGGGTGGAGAGATGGCACAAAAGAGGATAAAATGGATAAATGATTGACACTGGAGTAACTGGGGTAATGGGGGTAGTTGTGTCGGATTCAGTGAGATAAGCTCACGATAGGACAGGCTTCAGAGTGCTTGTACATAGGGTGGCTATGGGTCTCAGATGACTCGAAGGCACATAACAACAACAATATATCAGGGATCTTAGCTTCATGAATATGATACTAAATTTTGGGATTCATCAGGATCTATAAAGTAACCATGCATGTGAAAGTAATGTTTATTTCTTCTTTGAGTAATGAGATTTTAATTAATTTTATTTGGTGGCTCTCTCTTTTCCTTAGTTTATTGATCCAAGACTTTTGTCCCAATACATGCTACTCTTCATCTATATTGATGAAAGTATCTTCTCTACGAATTTTGGGATTCCAAAACCATTTTATTTTACAGTTTTCTTTCCTTAGTACCCCACAATCCAATTTCTCAGCAAATCCTGTTGGACTTATTGTCAAAATATTTCTATTATGTAACTACTGTTATTATTTCCAGAGTCAGTATGCCAAACTAGACACCATCCTCTCTCATCTGAATTTCTGCTACGTTCTTACTGTTTTTGTTAGATGTGGTTGAGTTGAGTAACCCATAGCGACACTATGAACAACAGATCTGAACCCTGTCCCAGCCTCATACTTCCTGACATACTAAAGCCCATTGCCCAGTCACTGTGTCAATTCTCCTGGCTGAAAGTCTTCCTGTGCTCTGCCAACACTTTGCCTTTCCAAGCAGAATGTCCTCTCCAAGGAATAACCTCTCTTAGCAACATGTCCAAAGTATGTGTGGTGCATCTATATAATCTTTGCCTTCAAAGAGCACTCTCTCCAAGACATATTTGTTTTTTAGCATCCATGGGATGTTCAGCATCTTCTCTAACACTGCAGCGCAAAGGATTCAATTATTCTTCTATTATTCCTATTTATTGTCAGAGAACAAGTAAAAAAAAAATATTATGACCTGAATCAAAAGCATTTCAGTCCTCAAACTAAAATCATTGTTCTTCAGCCATTTGGAGAAGTCTCTGAATTCAGACTTTCCCAGTGCAATACATCTCCTGATTTCCTGGCTCCTGGTACCAAGGGTATTGATTGTGGATCCATGTAAGATGAAGTTGTTGCCAGTTTCAATTTTTTTCTCCACCTAGTATGATGTTGCCAAATTTTTTTTCCTTGACACTGTAATGTAATTCATACTGAAGGCTATATTCTTTGATCTGCAACAAGTGTTTCAAATCTTCCTCACTTTTCAGTAAGTAAGGATGTCCTCTGCATAACAAAAGTTATTGATGAGTCTTCTTCTGATCTTAATGTCACATTGTTCTTAATAGAGTGCAGCTTTTCAAATAATTTGCCCAGCATATAGATTGAAAAGTTATGGAGAAAGAATACAACCCAGGCACACTTACATATTTTTTTTTAATTCAGTGCCTGGGATACTCGGGATAGGTTTGTCAGAGGCAATGAGATTGGCACAGGATAGAGCACGGTTTAGGGCTGTTGTACATAGGGTCGCTATGAGTCGCGAACAACTCAACGGCACATAACAACAACAACAACAACAATTTATTTTTTTAATTTTATACTGGTTTTCCTACAAAGTTTGCATACATTGCCCCTCACCAGATCCTTCTCACCTACTTATCCCCCTCGCCCCCATCAAACCGTGCCATAATGGTCATATATAGTATTTCTCCTTATGGGACTGAGTTCACTTAGCATAATGCTCGCTAGTCTCTCCCAAGTTAGCAGTGATTTACAAAATCATTGCTCCTAAGTGCTGTGTAGTATTCCATCTTGAGACTGTATCATAATTTCTTAATCCATTCCATTGTAGTTGGACATTTGGGCTGTTTTCATGTTCTTACTATGGTGAGTAAAACTGTTATGAACATTGGTGGACAAGTCTCTGTGCCTCAAATCTTATTCTGTGAGGATATATTCCAAGCAGTAGGATAGCTAGTTCATATGGAATTTCTATGATCAGCTTTTTGAGGAAATGTCAAACTGGCTTCCAGAGTAGTTTTACCATTTCACAGTACCACCAACAGTGCATAAGAATTCCTGTCTCACCAAATCCTCTCCAACATTTATTATTTCTTGTTAAACTTTGCCACTGCTACTGGAGTGAGATGATATCTCATTGTGGTTTTGATTTGCATCTCTCTTATTGTCAGTGATTTTGAGCATTTCTTCATGTGTTTGTTGGCCATTGAATATCTTCTTCTGTGAAAAATCTTTCCATGTTGTTTGCCCATTTTGTAATTATGTGATTAGTCTTTTCCTTGTGGAGGCCTTATAGGATTCTGTAAACTTTTTATATGAGACCCTTGTCGGAAATGGTATTGCCAAATGTTTTCCCACAATCAGTAGATTTTCTTTTCACTCTACTGGAAAAAGTTTTTAATGTACACAGGGATTTAATCTTTAGATGATTTCATTCATCAATTTTATTCCTTCTAGATTAAGCATTTCTGGCTTTATTCGGCAATCTCTTTATACCATAGACTAGGCTATCTAAACTTGATCCCAATTTGTCTTGGATGAACTTTATGGTTTTGGGCTTTAGTTCCAGGTCTTTGATCCACCTTGAGTTGATTTTTGTGTATGATGTGAGATGTGTAGTGTTCCCTTGCTCTGTTTAGACACAGCCTCTTGATCTAGGTATAGGTCTCACATTAACAGAGTTAAATGCTCTGAGATTCCCATTCTTCTCAATGTTGTTGTTGTTACGTGACATTGAGTTGCCTGCAACTTATAGCGACTCGATGTACAATAACTCTAAAGCCTGCCCTGTCTGAGACAGTCTCACTGACTGTGACACACTTACTACCATTGCCCTAGTTACTATATCAGTCCATCTCATTCAGGGTCTTATTCTCCTGTGCTGTTCCTTCACCCTTCTGAGCGTGATGTCCTTCTCCAAGGATAGGTCCCTTTTGGCCACATGCCCAAAGTACATGATATGGAGCTTCAAAATCCTAGCCTCCAAGGAGAAACTTTGTTTCACCCTCTCCAAGAGAGAGCTATCTGTTTTTTTGGTGGTCCATGGTATATTCAAGACTCTTCTCTAGCACCAAAACTGGAAGGCATTGATTCTTCTTCTGTCATCCTTAGTCATTGTGCAGCTCTCTGATGCATAGCATGTAATTCTGAAGACTATGACCTGGATCAGACACACCTTAGTCTCTAGACTGATATCATTGTGTTTCAGTATTCTGGAATGATCCCTGACAGCAGATTTACCTAATGCAATTCATCTTTTGATTTCCTGAGTGCTGACCACCAAGAATGTTGATTATGGAGCAGAGCAAGCTGTAACAGTTAACAACCTCAATCTCCTCTTCCTATCATGGTTCTGCCAATTGTCCCAGTGGTGAGAATCTTTGTCTTTAATGCTAGTCATATTTTTTTTTATGATCCATACAGTCAAATGCTTTGACATAGTCAATACAGTATAAATAGAAATTCTTCTGATATTCTTTACTTTCAGCCAGGAGCCATTTCACATCAGCAATGATATCACTGGTGCCATGGCTTCTAAATCCAGCTTTAATTTTTGGCAGTTCTCTGTCTGTGTTCTGTTCTATTTGTTTTTTTAATAGTCTTCAACAGAATTTTGCTTGCATGTGATATTAATGATATCATTCAATAGTTTCCACATTCTGTTGGATCACCTTTCTTGCAAATGAGAACAAAATGGACCTCTTCCAATCCATTAGCCACTCATCTGTCCTTTCTATTGATTCCCAGGGCCTTATTTTTTTACCAATGCCTTCAGTGCAGCTTCACCTTCCTCCTTCATTACCATTGTCTCCTGCTCATATGATACTATCTGTAATTTTTCAGTTATCTATCAGTTCTTTTTGGTACAGTAGTGACTCTGTATATTCTCTCCATCTTCTTTTGATGCTTCCTGAGTCATTGAACATATTGTCAATAGTATCTTTCAATATTGCAACTCAAGGCTTAAATTTATTTTACAGGTCTCTCAGCTTGAGAAATGTAGAGGGAATTCTTCTCTTTTTATTCTCCAATCCCAGCTCTGTGTACATTCCTGTATAATATTTCTGTTTTCTTGAGCTTCCCTTTGAAATCTTCTGTTCAGATCTTTTACTTCAGCATGGCTCACCTTTGTTTTGGCTTCTCAACACTATAGTTCAATCTTCAGTTTCTTCTGACATCCATTTCCATTTTTTCCTGACTGCATGTATACAACATACATTCCTGAAATAGGGTCTTAGGACTTACTGTTTTCTCTGCTTTGAATAATTTCTTTTATTCTTGTTTACCATTAAATTGTTTCTTACTCATTGTAAGCCTAGAGGACAGAGTAGAACTACCCATAGGGTTTCTAAACTGTAATCCATATGGAAAGTGACTCCCCAGATAGCCATATGTCCCTGTGTGTATCTTCCTCAACTTTAAGTGGTAGGTCAAACATCATCTTTTTGATTGATCTTAACCGGACCAATATATTTAGAATTAGATTAAATTAAATTAAAGCAGTCTATTCTTTTACCCTACCTTTTGTTTTCTTTTCCCCCCCCTACTAGTTTATTTTCAAAATTCGAATACATTGTTTTCAAGAACAAATTCTTTCATTTCCCTACACTCCCCTTCTTTCTTAAGTACCTGTTGTTGTTAGTGTTGCTGTCCAGTCGGAGCAGAACCACAGCAGAACCTCTGGTGGGTTTTCAGCAGCAGTTAATTGCATAAGAAGAGACTGTCCATCCTTCTCCAGCTATCTATCATAGAAATACTTGCTTTTCTATGTATGATAGGGTATTATGGTTATCACAAGAGTCCACAATTAAGGTTGCATAGTGGAATGTACTTGGGGCAGTGGGAGGGGTGCGGGGGGATTGTGTACCAGGGAGGGAGTCTTTCTTTTACTTTTGAAAGAGAGGGGGAGGGGGGAGAGGGCTGGGCAGGTAGAGAAGTGCAGCAATGAATGAATGGAAATCCAAATTCTGTGTAAATGTTCATTAAAATTATTAAAAAAAAAAGAAAAAGCTCACTTATATCTTGTCTGACATGAAGTTTTCAGGATGACTGAGGAGACTAGAGGAGTCTTGCTTTTGTGCTGTTGAATTGAACCTGGACTTTCAGCAATGAATGAATGGAAATCCAAATTCTCTGTAAATGTTTGTTAAAATTATTAAAAAACAATACTTGCTTTTAAAGAATAGAAATTTACTTCCTTATAGTTCAAAAAATTAGAAGTCTGAATTCAAGGCATAACTGGCTCTACTGGGAAGTCTTTTCTTATCTATTTCTTGGTTTTGGTTATTATTATTGCAGTTAAGTTCATAGAGTTGACTCTGATTCAGTATCTAGTGTTGTGAGCAATTTTCATAGATATGTCTCTCAGTTGCCTTGTCCTGCATGTACCTCTGTGACTACTCTACCCTTTTTATTGCTTAGAGTAATTGGATTTAGAACCCACCCTAATTTGCATACCAAAGAAAATCTTATTGTCTAACAGGATTACACTCCCAAATATATTGTTGCTGTATGCTATGTAGTCAATTTAAACTGACAATGACCCTGGGATGGAGTAGAATTTCCCCATAGGGTTTCTTACATTGTCATTGTTGCACTAGCAGTTGGCAGGTCTTTTGTTCCAAGGAGGTTAAGTGTGGATTTGAACTGCCAGTGTTTCCATCAGCGGCCTAGCACTTAATCATTGTAGCAGCAGGGTTCCTTTGCATAAGTTTGTTGTGATATTGTTGTTAAGTGCTACTGAGATGAATATGACTCATTGTGACCCTATCAACACCTGACTTGACCCATATCCTATCCTGTACCATCCTCATCTACTCTGACACTCTAGAGCTGAAGTTCATATAGGACTTAGGATTCTGACATATTTTGTGAGCACACAATTCAGTCTATAACATTTTCCAGCCTACAAAATAAAAAGCCTTTTAAAAAAAATGAAGTTATTGATAATTTGCTTCCTTTACTAAAAAGGGGCAGTAGTTTGATTTGATTTTGTTTCATGATTTGTACCAAATGTCTGGGTCAGTGCCTGGGACTTTTCAGGAGCTTAGTAACTGACTAGAATGTATAGTGAGAGGAATTGTTGACATCTAAATCTCTATATTTGTTTAATATATATTTGGCTTAGAAAATTCAACTTCAAAATGATATTCATACTTTTTATATGTTAAAAAAATGTTTCACCCAGGAAGTTAGTAATTCCATTTACTCAGGAATTTGAACACATTAAAATTATGGAATATTGTTCAAAAAAATCTCCTGCAAGAACTTTTCAAAGGCTGGTTTGTTATGGGGTTTTGTTTATTTGGGTCTGGATTATTGGTTGTTCCCCCTCCCCCATCTCAGGCTTCTTTCTTTGTGATTAATAACTTCAAAATTTATAGAAACCTTGTGTGTTAAAATGAGGTACTTTATCTCAACTGAAGAGACTAGACATTTCATTATAACTTGATTAGAAATATCTGTTATCTTTTCCTGTTGTTATGTGCCATCGGGTTGCCTGCCCCTCATAGCGACCCTAAACCCTGCTCTGTCCTGTGACAATCTCACTATCTCTGTCACATCTACCATCGTTACCTCAGTAACTGAATCAATTCACCTCATAGAGGGGCTTCCTCTCTTGTGCTGTCCCTCCGCCCTTCCAAACATGATGTCCTTCTCCATGGACTGGTCCCTCCTTGCAAGATGTCCAAAATATGTCAGATGAAGTTTCAGAATCCATGCCTCCAAGGAGCAGCCTGGTTTAACCCTCTTCAGGGTGAACCTGTTAGTTTTTTTAGCAATCCATGGTATATTCAATATTCTTCTTCAAACCTATAGCATAAAGACATCAATTCTCCTTCTATCATCCCTACTCATTGTCCAGCTTTCTGATGCATAGCAAGTGATTGCAAAGACCATGGCCTGTATCAGGTGAACTTTAGTCCCACAGTAATGCCATTCTTCTTCAGTACTTTGGAGAGGTCCCAAACAGCAGACTTTCCCATGGCAATACGTCTTTTAATTTTTCTGGCTGCTGGTGCCAAGAGTGTTGACTGTGGAGTCAAGCAAACTAAAGCTGTGAAGAATCTCAATCTCTTCACCATCTATTGTGACACTGCCAGTTTGCCCAGTGGTAAGGATCTTTGTCTTCTTGATATTGAGCCTCAATTTATATTGAAGGCTGTAGTCCTCGACCCTCTGCAGCAAGCACTTCAGGTTCTCCTAATTTTCAGAAAGCAGGGTTGTGTCATCTGCATAATGAAGACTGTTAATGGATCTCCCTCCAGTCCTGTTGCTACACTTCTCATACAGTCCAGCCTCCCAGATAATCTGTTCTCCATATAGATTGAAAGGTGTGGCAGTAGGACACATCCCTGGCATACACCCTTCCCAATTTTGAATGATGCACTGCTTCCTTGCTCTGTTCTGACGACTAACCTCAGTCCAAGTATAGGTTTCACATTAGCACAATCAAGTGTTCTGGGATTCCATTCTTCTCAGAATTAGCCACAGTTTGTTATGATCCACACAGTCAAATGCCTTTGCATAACCAATGAAAAACAGGTATTCTTCTGATACACCACAGGGCTGAGATTTTTGTATTTCATCTTGTTATAAGGAAAGATCTAAATTCAGAGACAGATAATTATATTTTTTACCAAATTCTATCTTACTGATGACATTATCATAGTTTAAAAGTTTTTTAAAAATTATTTCCTTTTATTTTCAATATCTTTATAAATGTAATCTTTATTTTTCTTTGAAGGATGACGTGAGAGTCATTATGTTAGCAAATTGTGTGTAATATTACATGTAATGCTAAAATATTTTTGTAAAAAAGAAATGAAATGGAATTTCCTTCTAATGGCAAAATTTTCATAAATTAATGACTATGGTGTTTGGCACCGCAACAATCGTGAGTTGCCTCTGTGCAGCGAATGGACGATCTACTGCTATTCCACTTGAAAGACTGTTTGACCAAAAACAATTAAAACCAGGCCTGGGGGCCACAGATTAAAATCACCCACCTTTGGCTTGGTAGCATAACACGCTATCCACTAAGGCAACAGAACTCTATGTTTTTGTTAAGTGTCATCAAGTCATAGATGACTCATAGCAACCCTGTGAACAAAAGACCTAAACACTTATATAAATTTCATAGATTCTCCACGTTCATAGAGTTTCCAGAGGCAAGCCAAAGGTAGGTGATTTTAATCTGTGACCTTCAGGCCTGGTTTTAATTGGTTTTGGTCAAACATTCTTCCAAGTAGTATAGCACTAGTCTGTCCATTTGCTGTGCAGAGGTGACTCGTGGTTGCCGTGGTGCTGGACACTATGATACTGATGTGTCAAATGTGATAATGGTTGCCCATGGTGGCAGTGTTTGGTGGAACTCCCCAATTAAAACAAGCCTGGAAGCAGGAGTGGCATCCAATTCCGACATAGCTTGCCTCTGGAAACTCTATGACCGTGAAAAAACAATGGATGTTATACAAGTGTTCCGGTCTTTCTTTCATAGGGTCACTATGACTTGTCTATGACTCGGTGGCACTTAACAACCACCACCACCACCACCACCACCACCGCCACCACCACCACCACCGTGTGGTTTAAAAGGTTTATTATTAAAAATTAAAACCAATATAAAATATATTTAAAAAAATTAAAATATCATTTTTAGTCATTGATTAGCTGTTTATTTTTGTGATGAAATGTTTATTGTAGTAAGGAAATAAGATTAGAGTAGAATACAAGCCCTACCCTATTAGACGCCTGTAGAGGCCTATGGAAACTCAGTGCTAGCTCTCTGTTTTGGGAAATTTGCTTCCCTGGACACAGTGTCCAGCGGCAGCAGGCCCGTCGCTCACCAGGCTCAGCAACACTGCCCTGCATAGCCCACCGTTGCTTGAGCCGTTTCTCTGATGGGTTTGAGTCTCTGTGAGACCTTTCAGAGAACCTCAGAACCCAAGGGACATAGAGGAGTTGAGGAACTGCACAAAGAAGGAACAGCTGATGTCAGAAATCATGTAGTGGTACAGCACATCAAACATTTGCTACACTGTTGACTTTCTCTTCTTGGAATTAGTCTGTTACTAATCTTAGCATAAGGAGTTATAAATATAACTTGTATTACAGAATAAGTTCTGAGTGGAAGAGTTTTAGTTTCAAATTTTGAGCAATGAATAGATATTACTTTAAAATATGTCAAAATTATTATTATTAAGTCATTTGATTTTTAACTTTGCCCCTTAAGCATTTACAATAGTATGTTAATTTGGTTCTGTTCTCCTTTTAATCAAGAAAGATCACCTTTTGCTGCATTGCTAGATTACCAAAGCAGAGTGTCTATACTCCATTTTATCAGACTTCTACAAGAATGTCTTTAATATGTTTTGATAAAATAATATGCCCTCTGTTTATGTGAGATTTGTCCTCTTTGCCAGTTCTATTTATGCCTTTGGTACAAAAATGTAATTTTTAATATTATCCATTGTAAGACTCCACTTTATAAAAGGCGTGTTGCCATAAATTCCTACATGAGAACAGTTGCACAAACCATTTTGATGCTGTAGATGAAAGTTTTATCTTTTTGTTGTGAGGAAGATAGAAAAAAATAATAAAACTTTACCATTTCTATTAAAAAAACTTATTGCTGACTTACTGTCCAAGAATTGTAATATTCTCAAGTATAATTACTGGGAACATTAACTACACTTAAGTGGGATCAATTTATTCTAAATATAAATAAGTGAGGTTGCACATTATTTCAATATGTCATCATCTTACACATTTAAGAGATACAGCTGGAGTAACAGCTTATACTATAATCATGTTATAAAAATCGTGTAATGAATGAATATGAATGAATACTGGGCATAGTTATATAGGAATGAATGGGTGAGGAAAACAGAAAGTTTCTTGCCCCAAGGAGCTTACATACTAGAGAAGCAAATTAAATATGTTAAATAAAGATGTTATAAAAATAAATTCAAGCCTCATGTTGAAATACTGAGTGATGTCATGGGTAAAACCTTGAATGATCCAGGAAGCATTAAAATAATATGGAAGGAATACAGAGAATCATTGTACCAGAAGGTTTCGTTGACACTGAAAATATACATTAAGTACCAAATGAACTTGCAGTGGGAGGAGAGGGGACTGCTGGCAGGGGCCGGAAGACTCCACCCTGGGAGTTTGGCTTTTTTGCTGCTTGTGAATGGTGGTCCAGATGGGCAAGTAATAGGAAGTTTTTGGGGTTATGTTTTTGGAGGGTTCTTTTTGGTGTGTATTATTACTCTCTCCACCCCCCCAAGAGTGGATGTCCTTGAGCCTTTGCCTAGAGTGGAAGTCTGCCCAATGGCGTTGGCTTAAAACCCCACAGGGGGAGGGGAGGGGACTGCTGTCAGGGACCGGAAGACCCCCCTCTGAGAGTTTGGCTGTTTGTTGCATCTTATTAATTTTCGAATGAATATTCCTTGAATGACACAGCAATCTTTTTTTTTTTTTTTTGCTGAACTGAACAACTTGGTGTTGCTGTGATGCTGTACACTGTTCCATAGTCTTGTCAAATTCCATAATGGTTACCCATTATGTACAGTGTTTGGATGAGCTTCCAGACTGATTTATGCTGGGAAGCAGGAGTGGTATCCATTTCCTAAACTAGATGCCTCTGGAAATTACAAACTCTGTAAACTCTGTAAATGTACAGAAATTATGTTAGTCATAGAACAGCATTTAGGTCTTTTGTGCAAAACTTATTCTCAGTCATATTTCAGCTTGACAACACTTAACCACTGCTAAGTGAAACTAGTGCTGTTATATCTGGAGGAACACTCTTCCACTTTGTACATCACTCTTTGTCAATGTGCAGTATGAAGTAACCTGGGTTGCTGTGGGGCTGAACCTTGTACCATTGGGGTATCAAATATCAGAATGGCTTTCCAATGTGAACAGTGTTTGGCGGTATTCCCAGTTGTAAAATGGGTTTGGAATCTGGAGTGGCATCCACTTCCTAAAACACATGCCTCTGGAAACTCTATGAACTTGGAGATATGACAACAGTTATGGAAAGGCATTAGGTCTTTTGTTCACAGAGTCGCTATGAGTTGTGCTCAACTCAATGGCAATCAACAACCACCAAATGAATGTTCAAGCTAAACACACTGGCAAAAAGGAATAGATACCAATTGACATATTTCAACCAACAAATGCAGCCCTAGATGTACTCACCAGTCTATGCCAGGAAACTTGGAGGACAATTGACAGGTCAACTAACTGGAAGAGAGTTGTATTTGTTGCAATTCTCAAGAAAGGTGATCCAATACAGCGTAGATGTTATAACATTAATATCACAGGAAAGCAAAATAAAGCTGAAGATCATCTTAAAAATGACTGGACAGACATTGACAGGGAACTGTAAGAAATACAAACCAGGTTTAAAAGAGGCCACAGCACCAGGGTATCATTGCTGATGTCAGGTGGATCCCAGCTAAAAACGGAGAACACTAAAAGAATTTCTATCTATATTTTGTTGACTACACAAAGGTTTTTTATTCTGTTTATCCCAAAAAACCTATGACTAACATTGAGAAGAATGAGAATTCAAGAACACTTAACTGTGCTCACACAAAATCTATACATAGACCAAGAAACAGTTGTTTGAACAGGACAAGAGAACACTGCATAATTTCAAATCAGGAAGTGTGTGTATCAGTATCATATCTTTTCTCCATACCTATTCATCCTGTAGGATGAACAAATAATATGTGAATCCAGACTCTATGAAGAAGAATGTGACTTGGAGAAAGAGTTATCAACAATATGCATTATGCAGATGGCACAACCCTGGTGAAAATGAGAAGGGTCTGCTGTGCTTATAGCAGAAGACCAAAGAGTACAGCTATCAGTATGGAACACATCACAACATTAGGAAAACAAAGGTCCTTACCACTGGGCCAATAGACAAAATCAGGATAGATGGAGAAAGGATTCAAACTGTCAACAATTTAATGTTACTGGGTCCATAATCAACACCTTTGTTACCAGCATCAAGGAAGCAAGGAAACGTATTGCATTGGGCAAGGCTGCTGTCAGGGACTTCTCCAAAATACTGAAGAGCAATGATGCCAGATTGAAGACTAAGGTTGTATCTGATTAAGGCCATGGTCTTTATAATCACAGGCTATGCAACTGATAGCTGGACAATGAATAAGGATGACAGAGATGATGCTTTTGAGTTGTGGTGTTGGCAAAGAGTACTGTATATTCCATGGTCTGCCAAAGAATGAACAGGTATGTCTTGGAAAAAGTGCAGCCAGAGTGCTTTGCAAAGATTTGTCTTGTATTTTGCACATGTAGCTTGGAGAAGTTGTTCCTTGAAAAGGGATATCATGTTTGGAGATGGAGGGTCAGCAAAAGAGAGGAATCCCCAAAGAGTTGGAATGACTTGATGACTGCAACAATGGGCTCAAGTGTATCAGAGATGGTGAAATTGGCCCAGGATAAGATAGGATTTAGATCTGTTGTTCATTTTGTTGAAATTTTCTTCAAATTGTTGACGGTTTGTTCAAATTGTTGACAGTTCATATGGTTGCTATGAGTCATACTTGACTAGATGGCACATAACAACAACAACCACCACAACATGTTAGATATCAAATGAGAAGTGGACAGTTGCATTAAGTATGCTTTAAAACACAGAAGTAATAGAGAATACATATTTATTTTCAGAATTTGAGCCAATATTGCATAAAATTCTTACTAAGAATTAAATGAACAATTTCATTTTCTTCTTCTTTGAAATATGCTCTGTAGTAATTTCTTAACATATTTTTATCAGAACATGCATGCTTTATAGACACACATTACTTATGTGCCAGGCTATGTATCAGGTACTGAAGATACTAGTGCTGAAGCTATATACTGGTAATAAGAGTGTTCTCACAGAGTTCAAAGGTAAAGAAAAATGTAGGGTGATATGTGAAAGGTGGTATGAGAGGGAATGCAGAATGCTACTGGGCCCATTGGCAGAACCATGATAGATGGAGAAGAGATTGAAGTTGTTAACAATTACAGCTTGCTCGGCTCCACAATCAACACTCTTGGCACCAGCAGTCAGGAAATCAAAAGAAGTGGGAAAAATCTGCTGTCACAGATCTCTCCAGAGTACTGAAAAGCAAAGATGCCAGTCTAAAAGCTAAGGAAAGCATAATCTAGGCCATGGTCTTTGCCATTACTTGCTATGCATCAGAGAGCTGAACAATGACAAAAGATGACAGAAGAATTGATGCCTTTAATCCACATTATTTAATTTGAATTTGGGACAAAGGCAGTAGAAAACCAGTGAAAAAAATTTTAAGTCTAAAGTCTATTTTAAACACACAGGACTTACTGGGAATAAGCATAAAACAAATGATATTTTTCTTAAACCTAACCCTTTGAATTCACTTTGATGGACAATTTTTCTTCCTATCTTTGGAAAAACTTTAAGACATTTTACACAAATGTTCAACCAAAACCAAAATCCACTATTGTGGATTTGGATCTAACTGATAACAGCCCTCCATCAGATTTCTGATTTTTGTGACTATAAATCTTTACAGGGGACCTTCCACCTCTGTCTAATGAAACTTTTGATGGATTCAAACTGCTGGTATTTCAGTTGGCAACCTGATATATTAAGCACCAGAGTTCCTTATGGATGGTCAAGTCACTTTAATACTGAAAATACAAGGTTTTATTAATTTAATTATCAAACAATATCTCCTATCACACACAAGCAAAATCCTGCTGAAGATTATCCAAAAGCAACTGGAACAGTACATCACCAGAGAACTACCAGAAGTACCAGCTGGGTTTAGAAGGGACATCATTGCCAAAAGCAATGTAAAAGCAGAAAGTACAAGAAGAATGTCTATCTGTGTTTCATTGACTATGCAAAAGTATTTGACTGTGTGGATCGCAACGAATTGTGGCTAACTTTGAGAGGGATGGGAATCCCAGAATATGATTGTGCTCATTTGAAACCTGTACTTGGACCAGGAGGAAGTCAAGAGAACAGAGCAAGGATTCACTGCAAGGCTCAATATCAGGAAAGGAGTCTGTTAGGGATGCATTCTGTTTACATACCTTTTCAGTCTATATGTGGAACAGATCATTTGGGAGGCTGGTGATCACTTATGAGGAGAAATGTGATGTCAGAATTGGAGGAAGACTCATCAACAACTTGTGCTATGCAGATGATACAACCTTGCTCGCTGAAACTGAAGAGAGTTTGAGACATTTGCTCCGGAAAGTCAACAACTACAATCTTCAATATGGACTAAAACTCAACATCAAGAAAACAAAGATTCTCATAACTGGGCCAATTGGCAGCTCCTTGATAGATTGAGAAGAGATTGAGACTACTAACAATTTCAGCTTGCTTGGGTTCACTATCAACAGTCTCGGAATTAACAGTCTGGAAATCAAAGGAAATCAATTCAATTAGGAAAGGTTGGCTGTCAGGGACCTCTCCAGAGTGCTGAAGTGCATAGATGTCAGTCTAGAGACAAAGGGGTGTCTAATCTAGCACATGGTCTTCACAGTTACTTGCTATGCATTAGAGAGCTGGACAATGAATAAGGATGACAGAAGAATCAATGCTTTTAAGTTGTGGTGCTTATGAGTACTGAACATACCATGGACTTCAAAGAGAACACACAGGTTTGTCCTAGAGAAGGTGAAACCAAGTTGCTCCTTGTAGGCAAGAATTTTGAAACACCATCTCAAATACTTTGGGTATGTTGTCAGGAGGGACTCATTCTTAGAGAAGGACATCGTGCTTGAAAGGAAGGGCAACACAGGAGAGGTAGACCCTGGATGAGATGGACTGATTCAATGACTGGGGTCACTTTTGTTAGAAACAATGATATTGGCTCAGGATAGGACAGGGTGGAGAGATATTGTGCATAGGGTTGCTACGAGTTGCAGGTGACTCAATGGCACATAACAAAAACAACAATTTCAGCTCTATGCCTGAACTACTCTGAGTCATTATCTGGCTAAATTTCTTTTTCTTATTTTTTTTTTCTTTTTCTTATTTTTAAAACTTTATTTTACTTTGTACTGGTTTATTTACAAAGTTTGTATACATTGTTTTGACACCAAATCCTTCCCATTTCTTTCACCCCCCAACCCATTAAAATGTGCAACTCTGTTTAATTCTCCCCCACCCCAACTCGAGCCTACCTCAACCATCTCTCCCAATCTCCCTACCCCTTGGATCCTCATATTTATTCTACAAGAATTGTCTTATACAGTATTTATCCTTATAGAACTGAATAAGTTCACTTAGCATAGTGCTCTCCAGTCCCTCCAAAGTTAGTTAGTAATTTACAAAATAATTTTTCCTGTGTGCTGTGAAAGTACCATATTTTCTCAATCCATGTGACTGTGGTTGGACATTTGGGCTGTTTCCATATTCTTGTGATGGTGAATAACATTGCTACGAACATTGATGTACAAGTCTCTGTTTGTGCCTCAGATCTCATTCTCTCAGGTTATTTTCCAAGCCGTGGAAAAGCTGGGTCATATGGAATTTCTATGATCAGCTTTTTGAGGAAACACCAAACAATCTTCCAGAGTGGTTGCACCTTTTTTATAACCCTCCGACAATATATAAGAGTTCCTATCTTGCCACATCCTCTCCAACATTTATTATTTGCTGTCAGGTTAAGTTTTGCCACTGCTACCAGAGTAAGATGGTATCTCGTTGTGGTTTTGACTTGCATCTCTCTTATTGCCAGTGCTTTTGAGCATTTCTTCATGTGTCTGTTGGCCATTTGAATATCTTCCTCTGTGAAAATTCTTTCCGTGTCTTTCTTTTGCCCATTTTGTAATTGTGTGATCAATTGTGAGACCCTGTATGATTCTGTAAATTTTGAGATGAGACCCTTGACTGAAATAGTATTGCCAAATGTATTTTTTCTGAGTCAGTACATTATCTTTTCCCTCTCATGGAAAAAGTTATTGATGCACACAGGGATTTAATCTTTAGATGGTCCAATTCATCAATTTTATCCTTTCTAGACTATTTCTGGCTGTATTTGGCAATCTCTTTATACCATAGACTAGACCTTCTAAGCTTGATCACAATTTGTCTCTGATGAATTTTATGGTTTTTGGCCTTACTCCCAGGTCTCTAATCCATCTTGATTTAATTTTTGTGTGTGGTGTGAGATATTGATCCCATTTTAGCTTTCTGCAGTTAGCAGTCCAGTTTTGCCAGCACACTTCATGAAGAGGTTGTCACTTTCCCATTTAATAGGTTTTATTTCCTTGTTGAATATCAGAGGACCATAGACAGCTGGGTCCATTTCTGAGTTCTCAATTCTATTCCATTGGTCTATGTGCTTATTATTATATCAGTACCATATTGTTTTGGTTACTACCACTTTATAGTAGGTTTTGAGGCCAGGGAGTGGTATGCCTCTCACTTAACTTATATTTTTTCAGAAGTGCTTTGCTTATTCGGGGTCGCTTTCTGAATAAACTTAATAATTTCCCTTTCTTTTTTTTTTCTATAATTATATTTTATTAATTTTCATAAACATTTACAGAGATTTTGGGCTTCCACTCATTCATTGTTGCACTATTCTCTCTACCCTCCTCCCAGTTTGTTCTTGTCCAAATGCCACAGTGCTTGTCAAAGCCAGTTCTGATTAATCTTCTTTGTCAGTGTATCCTTTGCCATTCCCTATCACTCCTCCCTGAGAGAGACTTCACCCTGAGTCATAAGGAAAAGGGGACGGCGTATTCTCTTAGCTACTTCCTGCTGAAAAGGGACGCTGTGGGTTTCAGGGTGAAGATCTTCTCTCACTACTCTAAAGGGCCCCTTTGGCAGTAGGAAACACATAGACTATTATGGAGATTGATTTTGGAATTCAGATGCACTCTTATTGATTGTGCTTGGCTGTACATGTACATATCCTTCAAGATGTATCATGGGGGTGTTGCAACCTAGAAGACACAAATTTGACTAACAAGTTATAAGTACATGAGTCCAAAAATTATGGAAAAGTAAAAGAAAAGATTCTTTCATTGTTTTACAAACCCTCCCCCAGGTCCCCTCCACCATGCAGCCCTCGCTCTAGTCTCCTGTGATGACAGAAATACCCAGTTACATCTCTCTTTTAGACGGTTCTCTCCCTCCTCTGCTTCAGTGCAGTATACATTATTGAACCCATCTTACTCAGTGTCTCCCTAACCCCAAGGACAGTCCCATTCTACAACAGTGGCATCATGTAATATTTGTCCTTCTGTGACTGGGATATTTCACTCAGCATAATGTTCTCCAGAGTCAACCAATAATTTCCCTTTCAATATCCTTGAAAAAGGAATTTGGTATCTGTACTGGGATTCTGTTGAACATTGAGATTGCTTTTAATAGGATTGTCATTTTCATAATATTGAGTCTTTCTAAACATGAACAGGACACATTTTACCATTTATTTAGCTCTTTTATTGTGTCTTGCAAAGTATTCTGTAGTTTTCTTTGTGTAGGTCTTTTGTATCTCTAGTTAAGTTCACTCCCAAGTATGTCAACTTGTGGTATGCTACTGTAAACAATATTTTTGCTTTCTTAGTTTTCTTCTCTGAGTTCTCTTTGTCACTGTAGAGGACTCCCACTGATTTTTAGATATTGGTCTTATATCTTGCCACTCTATTAATTGGTCTATTAACAGTTTTTTGTGAGTTTTTTTTTTTCTGTTTTTGTTGAGTTCTTGGTGTTTTCTGTGTACACTATGATATCGTCTGCATGTAGTTTAACTATTTCTTTTCTGATTCCTTTTCTTATTGTATTGCTCTAGCAAGCACTTCCAGTAAAATATTGAATAGCAGTGGTGACAGTGGGCATGCTTATCTGGTCCCTGTTTACAAGGAAAATGCTTTCAGTCTTTCTTCTTGAAAATTATATTGGCTTTCGGTTTTGCATATAAACTTTTCGGTATGCTGAGGAAATTCCCTTTTATTCCAATTTTGCTGAGTGTTTTATCAAGAAGGGATGTTGGATTTTGTCAAATGCCTTTTATGCATCAACTGCTAAGATCATATGGTTCTTGTTATTTGCTTTGTTAATATGATGACTTATGTTGATTTTTTTCTTATATTGAAACATCTTTGCATACCTGTTATGAATCCCTTTTGATCATGATGAATTTTTTTTATGTGCTTTTGGATTCTATTGGTTAAGATTTTGTTAAGGATTTATGCATCTATATTCATGGGCGTTATTGGTTTGTAGTTTTCTTTCTTGGTGATATCTTTGCCTGATTTTGTTATTAAAGCTATGCTTGCTTCATAGAATGACTAAGGATGTGTTCCTTATTTTTCAATTTTTTTAAAGAATGTTTGTTAGAATTTATCTGTGAAGCATTCTGGTTCAGGACTTTTCTTATGGGGAAAGTTTTTATGACCTGTTTGATTTCTTCTTTTGTAATGGGATTGCTCAAATGTTCTTTATTTGTCCTTGTTAACCTGGATAGGGTATGAGTTTCAAGGAATTTGTCCATTTTCTGTAGGTTTTCAAATTTATCTAAGGAATTGATTTTCATAGTATTCCAATATTTTCTCTGGTTCTATTGTGATGTCATCTCTATAATTTCTTAATCGAGGTATTTGTGCCTTCTCTTTTTTTTTCCTCTTGTTAAGTTTGCCAGTGTGTTGTCAATTTTATTGACCCTTTTGAAAAACTAGCTCCTGATCTTATTGATGGTTTCAATTGATTTTCTGTTTTCTCTCTCATTGATTTCAGCTCTTGTCCTTATAATTTCTTTTCTTTAGAGGCTATAGGATTAGATTGTTGTTCTTTTTCTATTTGTAAAGGTGTTGCATTAGATGACTTCTTTTTCTTCTTTCTTCATTTTTTATGTGTATGCCTATTGCTGTGAACTACCTCCTAAGGACTACCTTAGCGGTATCCCAGAGGTTTTGGTATGTTTGTATTTTCACTTTTGTTTGTTTCAGGACACTTTTCATATTTCATTCTTTTTTCTCTTATAACCTACTAGTGTTCTAGCAGAGAGTTATTCAGTTTTCACATGGATGGTTTTGTAAGCTTTACCCTCCTGTGGTTAATGTCTAGATTTTTGGCATTGTGATCTGAGAAGATACTTTGAATCATTTCAAAGCTTTTTAAATTTGTTGAGACTTGCATTGTGTCCTAATATGTGATTGATTCTGGAAAAATGTAGCATGTGCACTTGAGAAGAAAGTGAGTTGAGTTTTAGTTGGGTGCAGTACCCTGAAAACATCCACAAAGTTGTGTTGACTGATTGTATAGTTTAGATCTTATCCATCTTCGTTGAATTTCTTTTGGGTTGACCTATCATTTGTTGATAGTGGTGTGTTGAAATCTCCTACCACTATTGTGGTGATTTCTATTTCTTTCTTCAATTTGGTTAACAATTGTTTTATGTATTTTGGATCTTAGTTGAAATCAAGGAGTACCAGAAAAATGTCTTTTTTCATTGCTTTTGCAAAGGTGTTTGTGTGGATCATAACAAACTGTGGCTAACTGTGAGAAGAATGGGAATCCCAGAACACTTGATTGTGCTAATGCATATACTTAGTCCAAGAGACAGTAGTCAGAACAGAGCAAGGAAACACTGGATGGTTCAAAATTGTGAAGGGTATATGCCAGAGATGTATCCTGTCTCCATACTTTTTCAATCTTTATTCAGAATAGATTATCTGGGAGATTGGGCTTTATGAGGAGAAATGTGACGTCAGGATTGGAGGAAAAGTCATCAACAATCTGCATTATGCAGATGACACAACCCTGCTTACTAAAACTGAGGAGAACCTGAAGTTCTTGCTGTGGAAAGTCAGGGACTGCAGTCATCAGTATGAAGTGAGCCTTAATGTCAAGAAAACAAAGATTCTCACCACTGGGCCAATTGGCAGCATCATGATGGATGGTGAAGAGATTGAGACTGTTCACAGTTTTGGTTTTCTTGGCTCCACAGTCAATGCTCTTGGCACCAGCAGCTAGGAAATTAAAAGATGTATTGCAGCTAGAGACCTCTCTAAGGTACTGAAGTGCAATGATGTCAGTCTGGAGACTAAGGTGCACCTGGTATGTGCCATGGTCTTTGCAATCACTTGCTATGCATCAGAGAGCTGTACAATGACTAGGGATGATAGAAGAATTGATGCCTTTGAGCTGTAGTGTTGTAGAAGAGTATTGAATATACAATGGAGTGCTAAGAAAATGAACAGGTTTGTCCCGGAGAGGATGAAGTTGGGCTGCTCCTTGGAGGCAAGGATTCTGAAGCTTCATCTGACATACTTTGGACATCTTGCAAGGAGTGACAAGTCCTTGGAGAGGGACATCATGTTTGGGAGGGTGGAAGGACAGGGCAGGAGAGGAAGACCCTCAGTGAGATCGATTGAGTCAGTGACTGGGGTAATGGGGGTAGGTGTGTTAGAGATAGTGAGATCGGCACCGGATAGGGCAGAGTTTAGGCCTGTTGTACATAGGATCATTGTGAGTCGCAGGTAACTCAATGGCACATAACAACAACAACAACAACATTTGGTGCATAATTTTTGACCAAGGTTATATCTTCTTGATCTATTGCATGTTTAATCAGTATGTAATGCCCATCCTGATGTTTGATGATGATTTTAATTCTGAAATCTGTTTTATCAAAGATTATTATTGCCATTCCTGGTTTTTTGAGGTTGATATTTGCTTGGTATTTTTTCCACCAGCCTTTGAGTTTGAGTCTGTCTTTCTCTTTTTTAAAATGTGTCTCTTGTAGGCAACCTATTGATGAACTTTGGTTTTTATCCATTCTTCTACTCTTTTTCTCTTGATTGGCACATTTAATCCATTCACATTAAGTGTGATTATTTTCAGGCCTGGTTTTACTGTTGCCATTTTGTCGTGTTTCTTTTTCTGTTGTTTCTGGTTACTGTGGTCCATGCATTTTCATGTAAAATCTCCATTTTAAGGACTTCACTTAAAATTTCTTACAGTTTTAGTCTTGTTTTCACAAGGTCCTTATGTTCCTTTTTTTTTTTTTTGCAATGGATCTTATTTCCCCTTCATTTTTGATAGAGATCTTTGCTGTGTACAGGATCCTTGGCTGGCAATTGTTTTCTTTCCATTTTCTGCATATGTAATTTCATTGCCTTGTAGCTCACATGATTTCTGCTGATAAATCAGAACTTAATCTGTTTCCCCTTTGTAGGGGACTCTGCCCGCCCCCCCTGCCTTGAGCTGCTTTTAGAATTCTATCCTTTATCTTTTAATTCGAAGAATTTGACTATCATATGTTTTGATGTTTTTCTTTTTTGGTCTAGTCTATTTGGTGTTCATGGTGTTACTTGAATATGGATTTCCCCGTTCTTCAAAATACCTAGGAAGTTTTCTTGTAGTGCTTCTTACACAATTTTCTCAATTATTTCCCTGCCAGTCCCATGTTCTGGAATACCAATCATATGTTTGCTGTTCTTTTTGATGTCATGCCACATAATTCTAATGTTTTCTTCATTTACTTTATTTCTCATCTCTGATTTTACTTCTAGTATGTTTTCTGTGAGGCTCTTGTCTTCCAGCTCACTGATTTTCTGTTCCATCTTTTCAGTTCTACTCTTCGTCTTACCAGTATATTAGACACTTCAGACATTTTGGTCTTAAAATTCTGAATTGTATTATCATGTTTTTCTGTTATTTTCTGTACTGTGTTGGCTGTACCAACTCTGTCTTGTAATGATTTTTTAAGTTCTTTGTACCTTTTGATCTATACTGTCAATTCTTTCTTATCTTTTGCACTTTCTTCCATAGCTGTTCAAGTTGTTCTTCATCAATACATTTCTTCTGGATTGTTGTCTCTGGGGTATTTTCTATTAATGGCTTCCATTCTTTCTTCCATCACTTGCGTCTTATTCTGTAGCTGCTCAAATACCTCCACATCAACATATTACTTCTGGTTCTATCTGGAGTATTAATTGGGTTTTTAGGAGATGGGTTATTTTGGGTTTTTTTCATCATGACTTAGGCAGACTGCTGCTTTCTTGACATTATGTGAGTATTTTCTTAGTAGATGTCAGGTTATTGTAACTATATAGTGACCCAGAGTATGGCGATGTTTTGTATATTTGTATATTTCCTTTTTATGTGTCCATGTTTCACCTAAAATACCTGAATGGCCAAGCAAGAAACCTGTTGTTTCCTTCCAGAAATGGCATCTGACTGGCTTGGGCTATCCCAGGCCCTTCTGGTTGAGCTTAAGGGGTCTTATGTGGTATAGCTAGACAGCTGTGTTTCCCCCAAATTACCTGTAATATTGGTGTTTCTCATGTTGCACAATGGTGGTGGAAGCTGAGCAGTGAAACTATAGACCCACAACCTGCCAGTCAGTGGTTCTGTCACTGGCCAGAGTGTGAAAGCACCTGGGTTGGGCCACAGCCTTTGCTGGATGCTGGGGAAGAGGTGGCTGGAAGACACTCTCAGGCCAGCAATGCCACACAGTCCTTGCAGCAGAGCTACGGTAAGGTCATGACAAGCTGTGTCATACAAGGAGCGCTGTGTCTCACAAGTCAAATTTCTTATAAGAAATGATTACACTATTTCCCAATTCCTCACTTTCTGTTTGCTTTGCAACTTGATAGAATCTGGCATCTGCTGCCACCTCCCCACTGAAACTTTCCTCACCATGGTCATAAACAATGTCATTATCTTTAAACCTAGTGAACTAATCTTTAGTGTTTATGTGACCAATCAATAATGTTTGCCATTTTACACAGCTTTACTTCTTAAGGGAGTTTAGTTGCCTAGTGGGTGAGAAGTTGTACTACCAACCCACAGGCATAGGTTCAAGCCCACCAGCTGCTCCGCAGGAGAAAGATAGGTAATCTCTTCCTCTAAAAACCTCCTGGAGGGTCAGCTATATAAGTTGTTTGGGCTCAATGATAGATAACAACTAATTAAAATTATCTGTTGGTTTATCTGACACAAAATTTTCTTGGTTTTTCATCCATATTTTTGCCCATTTTTTCTCAGTTTCATTGTAAAAATAGGCTTCCCCCCTTTTTTCTGAGCATTATCTAAATTGCTTTTGTAATTTAAAGCTATTTCTTAGAGTAATTTCTTTCTCTTTCTTTACCCCCTTCCTGGGCAATTACATTAACTCCCATGGGACTTCATTTACCACTTATGCATCAATAATCCCAGTATCTTTAGATGAGATAAGTACCGTCTCCTCAGTTCTAGAAAGTTTGAAATAGCTATGATGAAGAATCAGAAAAAATATAACCTAATGTCTGGGCACTGTTGAGTTTCCAAATTGAGATTGGTTACTATTAGTTTTAGGGTGGCAACAATCTGAATAGGTTAGCAGACAATGAATGAATTTTCTGGATTTTTCCAGATGAAATGAAATATACCATTGTTGTTGCTATTGAGTCATGACTCACTTACAGTGACCCTATGAATAAAAGATCTGAACCCTGTCTTGTCCTTTGCCATCCTCATTAACTGTAACACACTTGAGCCCATTGCCAGTCACTGGATCAATCTAATTGCTTGAGAGTCTTCTTCCTCTTCACTGATGCTCCACCTTTTCAAGCATGATGTCTCTTTCCAAGGAATAGCTTCTCCAAAAAACATACTCAATTTATGTGAAATGAAGCTTTTAGGAAATGAAGATGAATTATATGGCTAATAGGATTTTGGAAATGGAGAACTAACCTGGGAGGGAATATGAAACTGATAGAGAATTGATGAAGATGGAGAGAGAAGACTGGCTTGTACTTTAGAGATCCTGAAGAACCAGTTTGTGTGTACCAGCAAGTAAAAATTCTATAAGGACACAAAGTTGTGGTGCGAGATTAGGCTATCTACATTTGCCATTTCTGAAGTTGAAAAGTCAGTGTGTATAATGTTACCATAAAGTGGATGGCTGACTACATGTGAAAGAAAATGTTTCATGAGGAGCTGAAAAGCCAAGTTATTGAATAAGCCAGAGTGTATATATTGTATCTTTTTTTAAAGATTTTTTACATATTGCATCTTGATTGTAAGATAATATAGGACTTAGGGTAGAGAATACAGCTTTGAGCCAGTGGGTAGAGTGTGAAATGGATGAAGAGTGACCCAGAGGTACAGAGATGACAAGGATGAATTTGTTGAATTACCAATACATAGCGGCAAATGTATTGTGTTGGGCAGTATACAGCCAAGAGATTTTTCAATTTACACATGCTTCATCATTTTTCTCTTCTGAATTTTGCTGGTGAGAGGAGAAAGCCAAAACTGTGTAATGTTTTCTGACCATCTTAAAATAGTCATCACACAATTGTTGTTATGTGCCATGGAGTCGCCTGTGACTCAATAGCGACCCGATGTGCAATAGCCCTAAACCCTCCTCTATCCTGTGCCAATCTTATTGTCTCTAATAAACCTACATACATTACCCCAGTCACTGAATCAGTCCATCTCATCTTGCATCATCCTCTCTTGCACTGTTCCTCCACTCTCCTAAGCATGATATCCCTCTCCAAGGACTGATCTCGCCTTGCAACATGTCCAAACTATGTCAGATGAAACTTCAGAATCCTTGCCTCCTAGGAGCAGCCTGGACTTACCTTCTCCAGAACAAACTTGTATGTTCTCCTAGCAGTCCATGGTATATTTAATCCTCTTCTCCAGCTCAAAGGCATCAATTCTACTTCTTTCACCCCTAGTCATTCTCCAGCTTTCTTAAATATAGCAAGTAATTGCAAAGACCATAGCCTATGGCAAACACACCTTAGTCTCCAGACTGACATCGTTGCTCTTCAGTACTTTGGAAAGGTGGTTGACAGCAGACCTTCCCAATAAGTACTGTTCTTTCAAGGATCCTTGCACAAAGCACAATAACATACTTAGAACCATTATTTAAACATAATTGACAGCACAATGTCATTCACTTGCACTTATACGTTTGTGAAGTGACTGGCTAGGTTACTGTTAATACTCAAACAACTGGAGTTGGAGAAACTACAACAGTGAGGAACAGAAAATTTTAGGATAAATTGCAGCAAACCACTAGGGTGAATTTATTAGTTTTGAGAAAGTTACTTAATATCTATTTAAAAATATTTCTTTTCTGTGAGGCAGCTATTTAAGAGGTTATGAGGTAGTCCAGCAGAGAAAGAAACGGAGAGAAGAAGAGCATAAGAGAGAAGGACAGTAAGAGAGAAATAGGGTAAGAGAGAGAAAGGAAAGAGGAGAGAAGCAAGAAGGCTGAGACAAAGGAGGCTGCGAGAAAGAGTGAGCATAAAGCTCTCTGGACGACTGGTGAAGGAGAAAGCCAAGGTCAGGATGCTTTTCCTATTGATTATATGTTTCAAGACAAATTGACAAAGAGTCAAGCTCATTTTTAATTTAGTTTTTTTAGTTTCCTGCTTCCATAGCAGGGAGTAGTTCACCCAGGAAAGAAGGGCAGTGTCTCCAGCAGGTGGTAAGAGCAAGCACCACATTATAATTTTCAGAAAATCTGATACACTGAGGCAACTACATTCATGACAGCAAGTGCTGTGCCTTCAATAGACTGCAGTGAGATGTTATGATGTCTCATTCTTCTAGTAAAGGTTTTATGTGAACTGAAATGTCTTCCTGTGTATTCATTCACCTAACACTGCCAAGGGAGAAAGGATTGAAACATAAATCTCATCTTATTACCAAACTTAAATTGTTCCCTCTGATTCTGTCTCTCTGCCTGACTCTTGCCTTACTCCCCTGGTACAATGAATTTCTTAACCGAGAGTCTGGATAAAAATCCTCCATAATTTATTTTTATCTTAGAAGTTGTCATAAAAATTCACTGACAAGGCACAGCCCAAGGTGTTATTGAATGAGCTACCTTGATCTGTTTGTATAGATAGAGATACACCACTGCTCTCAGATAGAAACACAGTGACTTTCTTCTTTGTTCCCATAAAAGAACATCTATCAGTTCCAGTGGGGTTTCAAAGTGAGAAAACATGTGAAACTCCTTTTACATATTAAGAGTCAGAAGTATGAGCTGGGTGAAACATTATTTATCTCTGTTAGTATGGGTTGTTTATTTCATTGTGGGAAGCCTGATATTAACATTTAAACAACCAAGGAAATCTGTGTAGAAAGGAACTTCACATATATATCTGCTGCGATGGCACAGCTCGATGACTATTTTTAGCATAATAAGCTTATGGTTAAAGTGTCATGCACTGAAGATTAAGTACTGGAAGGAAATTAATCGGGAGACAAGCACGGGTTATGAGGAAGAATCTCAGGCTCTCATTAGTGGAGTCAATCAAGAATTTTCAAGGCACAGATTTTATCCCTGGTATAATCTTGGGGTCCCCATCTTAAACTTCAGGGAATTCTTTCACATTTCTTATATTTATATCCTTTCTTAATTAAAGGTCTCAAGCAGTGAAGGATACAGAATTAGAGTATATCTTTGAGGTTCTCTGTGCCCATGGGATGTTTCTGTTTCAGCTGGGTCTATATACTTTTGTTACCCAGCACCTTTGTCTCCGAATGTGTCAGATGAGACATGTGAGTGATTCTTCTTTAGCTTGCTAAATACTTGGAAAAGATACTGAGTAGGAGACAGAGAGAAAGAATAGACTCCAACCAACAACAAACACACTAATAGCTGCCTGTTCCTTGGTGATGCCCAGACATAGAAGTGCAAGGATGGATTAAAGAAAGGAAAGCTGATGGGGTTGGGGAGAGCAGGAAGAGAAAGGGGCATCCTATTTTTATTATTTTTCCCCCTCTTATTAGTTTCTAGTAGTAAGTTCCTTCCTAACTCTCCAACTTTCAAAATAGAGTGCTTAACAACATCTTTAGCAAGTTGTTGGGGCTTTCATTTGGATTGCAAAGCCGATTACCCTTTTTTGGCCCTGAGAAAGAAATGGGTAATAGTGAAGAAACTGCTGAACAAAGCTGCTTAACTTCCTTTGTCTGCTGTGCTCAAATGTGTGGCTCTTTTGTGAATGAGCACTTCCTTTCAGAAGTCACTGATGGAGCCCACAGCATGAAAACGACCTGGCTTCAGGTCAGGGAGCCAGACAGGAGAGAACAGGGAGTGCAGAAGAGGGTGTCTGTCACAGATGGAGGGAGTCATCATAGGGATGGGCACAGATCTGAGGCACACCTGCTGCCTGCCTTCCTTTGGATTGCAGGGGAACTTGTGATGGCTCTCATCCAGCTAATCCAGTGTAGAAAGCAGAAAACTACTTATTCAGCTGTCAAACAAAAAGGTAGACAGACATCTAGCTAGATCAACATTCCAGTGAATAAAATATTTTCCTTCATCTTGTTACTTGTATTGGGTCAGATGTTTTTCCATGATCACATTCCTGCCTCTTATATGGCTTTAGTTTTCTTACTGATCTGCCTGTGTCTGTTCTCCTTTCCTTTACATCTATTCTTCTATCAGAGACCCAGCTAAGCCATTGTATATTACACAGTAAAATCTGAGAATCTATCACTTGTCTGGCAGTCTGTCGTACTCTGGTGACTTGAATGTTGCTATGATTCTGGAAGCCCTGTTATCCTCTTTGGAAAATTTCTGCCATGTATGACAAGGAGCCTGAGTGGTACACAAAAGTCATTGCTATTTAGTCAAGCCATGTTCCACTTAGAGTGTCCATCCATTGGGTTTCCAAGATTAAATCTTTGTGAAAGGAGAATGAACAGTTTTCTCAGACAGAGTAGCTGGTAGAGCTGAACCACTGACTTTTCAGTTAGCACCAGAACACGTAACACTCTGAGCCACTGGAGATCCTTGGGTCATACAAGTGGTCTATAGAAATGATAGCAAAGAAAACCCTATGGTGCAGTTCTACTCTGTAATGCATGGGGTTGCCATGAGTCTGAGACCAACTTTACAGCAGCAACATGGCCAAAGAATAGTTTTCAAAATGGTAAAATCACCACTTTCAGGAAAAGAGAAAATGAACAATATTATTTAAAACTTATTCATTTGGTTCAATGTAAGTGGATTTTTATTCATTAATGAGGGAACCAGTAAGATGTTATTATCAGGCCAAAGAAGCTAGGGGGTTGTGGTTATTGTTGTTGTTGTCGTCAGGTGCCATCAAGTCAAGTCTGACTCATAGAGACCCTATGCACAAGCAGTCTGAACACTGTCCAATCCCAAACCATCCTCACAATCTATGCCCACTCAAGCCCATTTCCATAGTCAACATGTCAATCCATCTGGTTGAAGGTCTTCCTCTCTTTAGCTATCCTTCTTCCTTCCCAAGCATGACAGACAATTTAATAGATTGTAGAATCAGTTACAAAAATTGGTTAATGTCCAACAGGGCCATAAACTGAAAGCTTGGGGTTATCTGTTTGACCACACAGCACAGATTTGCATTTCTACTACACAGAAATCTACAAGTAAAATCTTTCAAGGCATAATTTAAAAATAGCCCAGAAAGTAACAAGTCAATTCAGCCAGTATTCTGAAAGAACACCTAGTATTTGCTTTTGCTTGTTTTTGGATTTTGGATAATTGTTCTGACAGTATATTACAGCTTCTTTCCTCTAGACAGGAGAAATCTAAAGATATATCACTGTGATTTTTCAAATAATGGGGAATTGGCTATGAAATGTTGAGAAATTATAGTACAGAGCAAACTTGGCCTGTAGGCATTAGGAATAGAAGCTATTAATTTTCAGTGAGAGAGTCAAGAGCATAAAAGGAAGAATTGCAAATAATGTTGGCTCTGTAAAAAAAAACCAGCTACAGACACAACCTAAAAGTTGGTCTTTATAATTCCACTGAGTGTTTCACAGGATTCCTGCTCTGTGCTAGGAGAGAGAATATGCATAATATACCAAGACACTCTCTGCCTGTCCCACAGGGACTCCCTGGACAGTGAAAAACTAGTTCTTCAATAGTAATCTGATTATAATACACAAACACCTGTGGAAACGCCGGCCAGGAGGGACAGTTGGTGAAAATTGGTGATGGGATTAGAAAAGGCTTCCTGGAGCACATGATCAACTCCTGAGCAGAGATTTGAAGGAAGCAATAATGATCCAAGAGAGGAGAAAAGAGTTTCGATAATAGATGCAGGAGCCTCAGGGTGTGCAGTGTTACAGAGCAAGAAGTGAGGTGAGACTACAGAGAAAAACGTCCAGGGAGTGATCAGGCAAGAGCACAGTTAGAGGCTTCTTAGCTTTGTTCAGATGTTGTCTTCCAGTGAGCAAAATGGGTCATTGTGGGAATTGTGTGCTTAATTTTAGTTGTTTTTGTTGAGTCAGCTCTGATTCATGGTGACCCCATGTACAACAAAATTAAACTTTGCCCTGTCTTGTGTCACCTTCATGACCACGACACTCTGTGCATTTCAGTCACTGTATATTTAGAGTAAGTTTACACCATTACCATTATTACTGCAACCTAAGCAACTCATCTTCTAGTGTTCTCTCAGAAATGGTTCTGCTGTTATTCTTAGAGATTTCATTATACAATATTTTGGATGGAGAACTTTAGGCCTTTCTTCCTAGTCTGTCTTAGTTTAGATACTCCCTGAAATCTTTCCCCCATGAGTGATCCTGCTGGTATTTGAAATATCAGTGACTGGTTACTTAGTCTCACTTCCCTTGGGCATATTTTCAGAATGAAAAAGCCCTTGGAGAGAGATACTATGATGGGAAAGGTAGAGAGGTCAGTGAAAGAAAGACACTCAAAGAGAGGGATTGACACAAGTGACTACCACAATGGACCTGAGCATGATAAAGATCTTGACAATGGCCTAGGAGAGGGCAAGGTTGTCTGTTGTTCATAGGGTCACTACGAGTTATAGTTGACTCGATGGCACCTGACAACGTAAGCTGCCCAATATCACAGTAACATGTAAGCTACCGTAGTGTGACAAGAAGAGTAGGACATTTCAACTTAACATGCAATGTTGAAATTCTTTCTAATTATGGGGTCTTTTTATAAGTATGGCTACCAAAGAAAAAATAATGACAGTCAGCAGCAGCCAGGAAATCAAGAGATGAATTGCATTGGGAAAGTCAGCTGTCAGGGACCTCTCCAAAGTACTCAAGAGCAACGACGTCAGGCTGAAGACTAAGGTGGGCCTGATTCGGGCTACAGTCGTTGCAATTATGTGCTATGCATTGGAGAGATGGACAGTGACTAGGGATGATAAAAAGAGAATGGATGCCTTTGAGCTGTGGTGCTGGAGAAGACTGTTGAACATACCATGGACTGCTAGGAGAATAAATAGGTTTGTCCTGGAAAGGAAAAGCTGGGCTGCTCTCTGGAGTCAAAGATTCTGAAGCTTCTTCTGACATACTTTGGGTATGTTGCAAGGCGAGACTAGTCCTTGGAGAGGGACAGCATGTTTGGGAGAGTGGAGGGACAGTGCAGGAGAGGAAGATCTCAATGAGATGGATCGATTCAGTGATTGGGGTGGCAGGAGTAGGTTTGTCGGAGACAGTGAGGTTGGCACAGGATAGAGCAGAATTTAGGGCTCTTGTACATAGGGTTACTGTGAGTTGCAAGCGACTTGATGGCACATAACAACAAAAAAATTCTAAATTGGACAATGAATAAGGATGAGAGAAGAAGTGCTGATGCCTTTGAGCTGGGGTGTTGGTAAAGCATACTGAATATACCACGGACTTCCAAAATAATAAGCAGATATGTTGTGGAAAAGGTACAGCCAGAGTGCTCCCTGGAGGCAAAGGTTATAAAGCTTCGTCTCATTATGCTAGGAAAAGTGGATGGACAGTAAAAGAGAGGAGGAGCTTCTACCAGGTGGATTGACACAACTATTGCAGCAATGGGCTCAAGTATGTTTCAGATTGTGAGTATGGCACAGGATAGGAGATGGTTCAGATCTGCTGAACCCTATGCTGTTTATTGGGTCACTATTAGTTGTACTTGACTCAACAGCACCTAGCAGACACAATAGTAAAATTAATATGAAGAAATAAACAACCAAGTTATACTTTATACTTGTCTCCTAATAACCCTGTAACAAATTAAGGAGAGAAAAGGTGATATATATCAGTGCATCAGCATAAAAAGAAAAAAATTTATCACAAACAAGCACTTGGCTATAGTTGTCTTATCAACTGAACTTCAATTTTCTTAGCTCTTCTCCACAGGAGAAAAGGACAAGTAGATTGTATCCCCTTCCCTCACCCCCCGTGTTGATACAATAAAGTCGTAGCTATCAGATCAACTATTTGGAATCCAATTAGTGAATATTTAGGGCTCTGATCTTCCCCCAGTAATCCCACAGACATGACTCTTCTATACAGAGAGGATTTAACATGGATTTTAAAGCTTGCCAGAGTGACAGAAATATCAGATAATCCATGAGTACAACAGAAGCGTCCCTCCTTCCCAGCTGGGATCTGCCACAACTGAAACTACCTGCTGTCCATATTTGACTTTCTAGAAGCTCTGTATTAGAGCCTGCGGCCAGACCATTCCAAACCGATGAGCTAATACATTGGTCTTATTTCCTGAGGCTTTCTGGTTGATTTATATCAAAGGTAAGACTGGAAACCTCCCACTTAAGACAGTTTTTCACTCTGACTGCTAAGTGTTTTCAGTCATCCTGGAGTGCCGGAGACATACTTGATGAATCTTTTATTTCACTAGTTGAAAAAAAACAACAAGATAAAATAAAATAGAACAAAACAACAACAAAAGAAAGTCTCCCCAAAATTAAAACAAAACAAAACAAAACAAACACAAAAAAATCCCAACCAAAGTTAGGTCACTTAAACATTAACTTGCTTCATTTATATTTTACGTGTAATTATCAAATTTTTACAGAGTATTTACCCTCTAAATGTGCATAGGAAATACAAGTAATTTAGGAACTCCTTTAAACATAAATTAGAGAGGATATTTTCAGCAGTTGGAAGGAAGTCATTCTTTAAGTGATTCAGGTAATCAAGATGATTGCCAGGATGAATAGAGAAACTTCCTAACAATATTTTGTTTTCTTTTCCTTATCTGTGTTATGTGCTTTAGAACTTGACAGTTAATTTTTTTGTGGTCCCACAATATTCTGATTTATAAACTGTCCTGGGATATGTTATTGTATACTCTACTGATGGACTAGGTAGGGGTTAAAGAGGTAAGCTTCAAACCCAGAGGCAGACAAGTTTGATCAACCAGCTGTTCTGAAGGAAGAAGGTGGACAGTCTCCTCTGGTGGGATTTACACCCTCTGAAAACTCTCTTGAGGGTCAGTTATGGGTTGATGCCAGCTTGGTGGCAGTGATTTTGTTTGTTATAGAGATGAATAGATGGGACTATGGAAGCAAAAGTGAGACTGTCAAGTGAAACATGTCAAAAGTAGCATCATTACTTTATAGATTTGTAACATATAATAGCAGTGCTCAGAGACTATAAAAAATACAAGCATATTCCACATTTCTGACACCCATTTAATAAACTAACACACCAATAAAACTCACCTGGCTCATCCACAATTACCGGCTCTCAAACCAGGATTCTCAGCAAGCCAAAGGTGGGTGATCTTAATCTGAGGCCCTCAGGCTTTTAATTGATTTGGTTAAACATTCTTTTAAGCAATATAGCACTGGTCTGTCCATTTGTTATATAGAGGTAACTTGTGGTTGCTGTGATGCTAAACACTGTGACACTGTTGTGTCAAATAAGATAATGGTTACCCATGATGGACAGTGTTTGGTGGAGCTCCCTGATTAAAACAAGCTTGGAAGCAGGAGTGACATCCACATCTGAAATAGCTTGCCTCTAGAAACTCTATGAACTTGGAGAAATGATGAAAGTTATACAAGTGTTCAGGTCTTTAATTCATAGGGTCACTATGAGTCGTCTACAACTTGATGGCACTTAACAACTACAATCATGATGTTGTCCATCATTGAGTGTTGAGTGTTACCTATGGTGCCCAGTATTGACAATTTTTGTTTTGTTGATATTGAGATGGAATCCATATTGAAGGCTGCGGTCTTTGATCTTCTGTAGAAAGCAATTGAAGTCCTCACTTTCAGCAAATAAGGTTGTGTCATCTTCATAAAACAAATTGTTGAAGATCTGATGCCACATAAAGATCTGCCTCTGGAGTGATTTGCTCGCTGTGCAGACTGAATAGGTAAATGTGACCATTTCTTAGAACACACACCTTTTTTATCTTTAAACCATGCGGCATTTCTTTGTTTTGACTCTAGCTTCTTGGTCTTAGAATAGGTTTCATATGAACACAAGTCTCCTGAGGTTTCCATTTTTCTCAATGCTAGCCATAATTTATTATGATCAAACAAATAGTCAATAAAGCACAAATAGGCATTCTCTGCTTAAAATCAGGATTCATCTGACATCAACAATGATATTCTTTGTGCAAAAATTATTCTTAAGGACCCATGAACCACCAACAATAGCCATACTAATAGCTGCATAAGACAAAGGAGAACTGTTCAAATGAAATTCTTGTTAATGCTTTCTTACAAGTTTACGTAAAACATTTATAAATAGTTGCTTACTAGAATATCTCTGAAATCATGCATCTAGACATGGTATTTGTTGTAACTGAATGTGTAAGGGCAGGCAAGAATAATATGTGAAGGATTGCAAGATACTTCCCAAATTTGCATTGCTGACCTAAAGTTCTTTGAAATCCATTTTTTAATCATGACAGCGGACTCCTTTGGGCTGCTTCTGACACAAACTTTCTTGCTGAAACTGAACACCTGAAGTACTTGGTGCAGAAAGCCAAGGTCTGTTTTCTTCAATATGGATTGAACCTTAACATCAAGAAAACAAAAAGTCTCATCACTGGGCCAATTGACAGCACCAGGGTAAATGGAGAAGAGATTGAGGTTGTTAACAATTATAACTTGCTCAGCTGCATAATCAACACCAGCAGTCCCGAAATCAAAAGATGAATTGCATTGGGAAAATCTGCTATCAGGAACCCCTCCAGAGGGCTGAAAAGCAACAATGTCAGTCCATAGACTAAGGTGTGTCTAATCCAGGCCATGATCTTTGCAATTTCTTGTTATGCATCAGAATGCTGAACAATGACGAAGTATGACTGAAGAATTGATGTCTTCAAATTGTAGTTCTGTAAAAGAGTCTTGAACATACCATGGACTGTCAAGAAAACAAATAGGTTTATTTTAGAGAGGGTGAAACCAATTTTCTCCTTGGAAGCTAGGATTTTGAATCTTCGTTTTACATGGTTTCACATGTAGTTAGGAGAAGTCGGTCCTCAAAGAAGGACATCATGCTTGGAAGGGTGGAGAGAGTGCAGGAGAGGGAGACTCCAGATGAGATGGATTGATATGGTGACTAGAGCAATACAGATTGGTATATCAGAGTTTGTGAGGCCGGCTCAGGACAGGGCAAGATTCAGAGATGCTGTATGTAGGGTCACTATGAGTCACAGGCAACTCGGCAGCCCATAACAACAACCACCACCACCACATGACTTTGACAAGAGGAAAAGATTTTTCCTTCTTAGTGACAGAATGGTTTTTGCCTGTAAGAAGTTGTACAGTAAAACCAAATTACCTCCTCTCTCTAGTAGTTCCACCAACAAGTCAGCAGAGGACAGAAGGACAATCTTATTCCATGTGATTTTCTTAGTAACTTCCTCTGGAGGGTCAGCTCTGTGTAGGTTTCAACTGGAGGGCAATGAGAAGGGAGAGAGAGACTGGCCGACTGCACAGGCTTTTTTCTAGGATGCTTTAGCTTTATACACTGGGTAAGCAACATTGCTTAGCCTCTTTCTGCTAAAGAATAGAGTGTGGTCCTGATGGAACTGAACCTTGAGTCAGGTTCTACTACTTCCCAGTGTGGTTATCTTTAGTAAGTCAGTCATATTGCCAATTTTAGAACATCAATTTCCTTAAATACAAAATTGGAATATTATCATATACTTGCCCTGGATTATTGAAAATATAATGTTTTAATATACCTAAGAAGTATCTCTGGCACAGAATGAGTGTTCAAACATGTAAGTTCCCTTTTGACCTTTTTCCATAAGGACATAAAGCAACAACTTTACAAGCTCAGACCAAACAAAGTTACTAGGATTGAGATAATTTTCTAGATGTCCATACAAGTGGCAGAGGAAGGGAAACATCTCAGCTGCATGTGTTTGTTATTTTCCCTCAAAAATTCATGAGACTTAGTGGGCTTATGGGCAAATACTCTTTTCTGATAGCAAGACAGGTTCAAAGAATGAAAGGTGCTTAAAACTTGGTAAAGAAATAATGGTAAGTTGGGTTTGGGAATGTCTGTTTTAGTATGATTGAATTGGAGTAAGAACCAGATTATTTTATTAAATGCTACTTTCAGAAGGATAGTGGAAAAATAAATCCTTAAAGCAATTTATAGTTTTTGGAGTATTCACCTTTTTCTTGGTCTTTTTACTTCACTTCATAGTGACAGTGAAGAAATTTTGCAGCATCAACACTGTTAACTCGATTTCCAGTTGACAGTTTGGATGCTTTAAAGTGTATCTATGGCTTTGAAGGAATTCTTGACCTACTTCAGAATTAGTTTTTCTAGTAAACTCAACCTTTAGTGATTATCTTAGCCACAGATCTTCCTTGAGATGGCTCTTGAAGGATAAAATGTACCTTAACCAGGCTTAATTTATCTTAGTCCATCAGGTACTTTTTTTTCTGTTTAAAATGGCAATGAAAAAAAATTGCAATGAAAGCAAGTGAAAAATAAAATTATTTTAAAAATTAAGTGTACTTTTAACTTTGTATTTTGTTTCACTCTTTTTAAAAAAGAAAAGATGTTAGTTTGGAGCATTCTTTCATGGTCTGATATTTTTATTTTTTCAGATTATGTCTTTCTCTCTATCAACCTATGACACTTGTAATTGATAAAGGATTAAATCTTTAAAAGTGTATGTATTAAGGGAGCTCTGGTGGCCTGGTGGCAAGGAGCTGCAACTACAATCCCAGAGGCGCAAGGTTTGAATCCACCAGATGCTTGCTCTGCCGGGGAAGGAGGGACAATCTCCTCCTGTACCAGTCAGATCTGATTTGACGGTACACACACACACACACACACACACTTTAAAAAAATGTATGTATGTATAAATAAAATATGCCCTTGATCTATAGAATCATGATCCAATAATGAAACATTCCCCAAAAGGGTTTTCTCCGTATTGTTTCTTTTTATTCCTATTGAAATTGATAAAGGAGATTTGGTGGATTTTATTGCTACTAACACATTTTACAAGACAGAAAGGAGCACTCTCCGTCTGTGTAATATACTCATTCAATGGTACAGAATAATATATTTTATTTGTACATAGCTTGTTGTTATCTGCCTTCAAGTTTACTACAACTCAGTGACTCTATGAACAATACCTCTGAACCCTGCTCTATCTTGAGCCAATCTCACTCTCTCTGACATACCTGTTCCTATTGCCACAACTGTGTCAATCCATCTCATTCAGGGTCTTCCTTTCCTGTCCTAACTCTCCACACTTCCAACCATGATGTCCTTCTCCAAGGACTGGTCTTTCCTGTGAACATGGCCAAATTATGTGAAAAAGAGTTTCGAAATCCTTACCTCACCAAATCAAGCATTTTTACTGTTTCCAGGACAGATCTGTTTGTTCTTTTGGCAGTCTGGGTATATTCAATATGTTTCTCCAGCACCACAACTCAAAGGCACTGATTCTTCTTCTGTCATCCTTCGCTTTTGTTCTAAGATTCATAGCAAGTAATTGAGAAGACTATAACCTGGATCAAGCACCCCCTAGTCTAGACTGTTATCATTCTTCTTTAGCACTCCAGAATTTCAGAGCGAGTTCATTCCTTTTGATTTTCTGACTCCAGCTCTTTGCACTTTTTGCTATAATATTTTGCTTTATGTTTCTGAGATGCCCTTGGAAATCTTCTGTTTAGCTCCTCAATTTCCTAATTTCTTCCATTTGTTTTGGCTACTTAGTTTTCTTCTCATCAATGTTCAGTCTCTTCTGACATCCATCTTGGTCTTCTTCCTCTTTGTAATGACCTTTCCATTCTTTTTAATGACCTTTTCCCATTCTTCATGGATGATGCTCTTTTTAATTTTTTTAGTAGATTATATTCTTGATAGCAACACACAGTCCATTTGATCTTCATTCATTAATGATCAAGGCCTCAGACCTATTTCCGAGATTGTTTTTAAATTCAGATGGGATAGATTCAAGGTCATATTTTGGTTTTTGAGAGTTGTTTTTCTTTAGTCTTCAGTTTGAACTTACACAAGACAAGCTGATGGTCCATTCCAATCAACACCCGGCCTCGTTTTCACAGCTAATATTGAGTTTTTTCCAATGATTCTTTCCGTAGATGTAATCAGATTCCTGTGTATTCCATCAAGTAAGTCCCACGTTTATAATTGTCTTTTGTGCTTTTTTATAAAAGGTATTTGCAATGAGTAAATAATTTGTTGTACAAAACTCTATCACTCTATCTCCAGCCTCATTTCTGTCACCAAGTCCATATTTTCTCAATTGCTGATCCTTCTTCCTTGTTTCTAGCCATTGCATCCCAGTCACCAATTATTATTAATGCACCTTGTTTGCTTATTTGATTTATTTCAGACTGCAAAAGTTGGTACAATCTTTCTTTCCTCCTCTTGGGCCTTAGCTGTTGATGCATATATCTGAATGATAGTGGTAATCACAAGTCTTCCATTTATGTGTATGAATATTACCCTTTGACTCATGACTTTGCATTTCAGGATGGATTTAGAAATGGTCTTCATGACCATAAATGCAACTCCATTTTTCTTCACTTTTTTTATTTCCTGCGTAGCAGATCAATTCCTCTCATCTTGCTATTGCATAGAACGACAATATTTATGTATTATGTGTCTTCTTTAACAATGTCTAATTTTCCTACATTCATATTTTTTAAGTTCCAAGTTAGAACTCTTACTGTCTGTTTTCAACATTTCTTCTTCATTTTGTGCTTCTCGGCTTCCACTGCTCTATTAGTTTTCAAAATCCTGTTAATTTGGAAATGAATGGCTAAGTCTTCTTCCTAGACTGACTTAATTTGGATAATGAGCTTTAGTACAATAGCTGACAGATAAACATTTTACCCAAAAAGTGTAGATGAAAGACACCACCCATTACAAACACATGTATAGCTTAGGTGTTGGTTCTCCCACTCCTTTCAGTATGTGTGTTGTGGTCCAGTACTCTACTCTGCTCTACCAGCACCTCTGCTCATTCCCCTGCAACTAACACCTGATATGATGGCTCAGGGCTCCATTCACTTCTGTCCATTTGCTACGTCTATGCTCCTCAGTGATGATGGCATTCTGGGCGAGTCTCCTGGTGTGCTCTGTATCTTGTTATTATTAGGTGCTGGTCAGTCTAGTATGACTCATAGCAACACTATGAATGACAGTTCTGAACCCCATCCTAGCCTGTGTTATCCTTGTAATCTCTGACATACTCAAGCCCATTGCTGCAGTCACTGTGTCAATCCACCTGGTTGAAGGTCTCCCTCTCTTTCGCTGTTCCTCCACCTTTTAAAGCATGATACCCCATTCTGGCAACATGTCAAAGTATATAAGATAAAGCTTTATCAACTTTACCTCCAAGGAGCACTCTGGCTGCATCTTCTATAAGACATATCTGTTTTGTTCTTTTGGCCGACCATGGGATAGTCAATATTATTTTCCTATACTACAATTCAAAGGCATCGTTTCTTTTATCATATTTATTCATTGTCCAGCTCTCATATACATAGGACATGACTGAAAGGCTATGACCTGAATCAGGTTTCACCTTAATCCTCAAAGTGACATCATTGATCCTTAATAGTTTGGGGAAGCCCTGACTGCAGATTTTTCCAGTGCAAGTTGTCTCCTGATCTTCTGACTGTTGGTACCAAGTATATTAATTGTGGATCCAAGTAAGATAATGTTAACAGTTTCAATCTTTTCTCCATCTGTCATGAGGTTGCCTATCAGTCCAGTGACAAGGGTTTTTGTTTTCTTGATGTTGAGATGGAATCCATATTGAAGGTTGCAAGCACTTCATGTCCTCCTTACTTTCAGAAAGTAAGGTTATGGCATCTGCATAATATATTGATGAGTCTTCCTCCAATCCTGATGCCATATTCTTTTTCATTGAGTCCAGTTTCTTGAATAATTTTCTCAGCATACAGAAAAATTTGTATGGAAAAGGGATACAACCATGACACACACATTTTAGCTAACATTACCACTTTGGTAGTTGGGTTTCTTATTTCAGAGCTGCATCTACCTGGAGAGTGGGCCTTTTTGCTTACACTGCTTTTTGTTCCTTGGGATCAAGAGCCTTGGATAAAGTACCAGGATTGCGGATACAACAGATACATTGCAAAAACACACACACACACAAAAAAGACAACAGAGACATTGCTTTGGTATTAATATCCACATTTGAGACATTACCATACCACGTCAGCCATAAGCCTTACCCAAAATTCTTCAAAACCCACCTGGGACATATATGCAGACTTCAGCTGGATCCAGGAGCATGATATTCACATGCCTGATTTACTTAGAGGTACAACACTTACCTGTTAGTTTGTTGTGTGAGGGAAATGATCTGCAAATTGCTAATCACCTTCTAGATTATCTATTTTCTTTCATAGTTTTCATTGTGGTAATCAGTACAGCACTTATCAGTTTGTTGTACTGAGATAACATGTGGATTACTGTAATGGTAAAAGTTATGCCACAGTGTGTCAAACGCCACAAGAGTCACCCATGATGAACAGGTGTTAGTAGAGAACTCATATTAAGACAGACTAGAAAGCAGGATTGTCTAGCTACTTGTTAAATAACAGGCCTCTGAAAACACTATGAATAATGTTGTTGTTGATTGTCATCAGGTTGATCACGACTTATAGTGTCCCTATGAATAAAAGATCCAAAGCCTCTCTATAACCATTGTCATTTCCCAAAGTTCCAGAGGCATGTTGTTTAGGAAGTAGATGCCACTCCTGCTTCCAAAATGAGTAATAGTGGAACACAGTTATAGTAATAGAGGTCGAGTTCAGATTGGGCAATGAAGAAAGTTTGGCAATCGACTTCCCAAAATCAATGAATTAAAATTCTGTAGGTCCTAACAGCCTAATTTCCAACTATACATGGAAGTGGGCTAGGACTGAGCCTTTCATCCTTACTACTGTTTTATTATTTAATTGTACCTCAGGTCACAATGCAGGAACTGTTTTACAATCTGGGATTAAGGAAAAAGATAGACAAAAATCTTGATCTCATCTATTTTATTACTCTATTGTGGACACACACACATACACATATACCTATTAATATCGTTCAAAGACTCATAATATCTACTTTTAACACGTGCTTCTTCCATTTTGGCAACGCTGCCTTTGAGGTGATTTATTTATTTTCCTGAAATAAAAAAACCTACAAAGGCCAGCATGACTTGCCACTGAGTTTAGTCCAAGAATAAGCAGAAGTCTTATGCAACAACCTCTAGAAAATGTCTTTCAGAAAGAACTGTGTAGTCCTACTTGAAATGTGAATATATTGGCTAGGACTCTACTCTCCCTGGCCAAAGGCCACACTCTAGGGATGGCAGAATGAAAAGTTGGAAGAGACCTAACTCCCAGGTGATGGAAGAACTTCCAAGCCAGCCTGGATTGCATACATCTGGATTCTTTAGAAAAAGAGAATTAACTTCTCTAAACTAGCAGCTGAGCCTAATCTTTCTTAAAATATTTATAATTGAATATGCAGAGGATTTTGTTGTTTTGCCATGCCTAGGAGGTCTGCATGTTTTCCCCTTTGCCCAACAAAATCCCAGCCCATCCCTATGCCCATATGAAGAATTTTCTTAGGACAACATCATTTGAGATCTTGGAACCAGCTGTGGCTGGATCTACCCTCTAGATTTTATGGGAACTAATATAGTACATGTTTTATTTAAACTAGCTTCAATTTGCCATTTAAAGAGATTCTAAAGTGAATGTCATACACACATTTATTATTCTTAATGCTTTATTTATTATTTATTCATATAATTTATTCTACATCATTATACCCACAGATTAAAGGTTGATTAATGTGTAAGTTTACTGTGCAGAGAGCTGTCTCATGTACTTCGGTGCTACCGTTAAAAAAATCTGAGCTGTAAAGAAGTTAAATGATTTGCCTTAAAACTCATTAAAAACTTGTAATTTCCTAAATTCCAGTCAATTGCATAAATTTCCTATATATTTTTCTATCTGCTATACTTCTATTGTTAACCATGGCATAAGTTATATTTGTTTTTATTAGTTTTATTAGTGTAGTTATTGTTGGGAGGAGAAAAACAATGTGCCATATGTGAAGAAAAAAAGAACTTTTAACAAAAGTTCTTACTCCCATTTTTAAAATTTCACGGAACTGTAGTATAAGAATGAAATATGTCATGGGCTTAGTTTCTTCCTTGCACAAAACTGATTCCTTGAAAATCCTTCTTAATATGTTATACACTTTGGGTTTAAACGTTCCAACTTCTAAGACTTTTTATCAATTCTCTTAGAAGATCATCTCTCACATAATGGAATGGACCATACCAAACAGTTTCTGAAACCCAAAGTAAGCTTATTCACTGCTGTCCCTTGTGAGTTTTTGCTGCTCTAATGCTATTTTCACCCTTCTTAATACATTTTCTTGCTGCTATTGATTTTGATTCTTGTCTAGGAACTTTCTATTAGTTGCATATGTCTATGGATTATGTTCATTCCACTTATGCTTAATTCTCAATCCTTTCCAAATAGTTGTAAAATATTGATAGTAAGAAATAGTTAATATTTTAGAGGTTAAAAATCATATTGGTTTCTCTTAGTAAGTTTGGCATAGAGTATATTGTTGTGTTGTTGTTTTTGATTGACTTTGAGTCGAGCACACTTTTTAGCAACCCCATCAGCAAACGACCTGAAGCCCCTCCACAACTATTGACATTTATCAAAGTTCATAGAGTTTCCAGAGGCATGTTATTTAGGAATTGGATGCTACTCCTTCTTCCAAACTGGTCATAGTATGTTATTGTTGTATGTGCCATTGAGTCACCTGCGATGTATAGCATCCCTATGTACAGCAGCTCTGAACCCTGCCCTGTCCTGAGCCAGTCTCACTAACTCTGAAACACCAATCTCCATTGCTTCAGTCACTGAATCAATCCATCTTATCTGTCTCATCTCATTTGATATGAAACCTATACTTGAACCAAGAAGCAGTTCTCAGAGCAGAGCAAGGTTCAAAATCAATGTGTCAGGGATGCATCCCGTCCCCATACATTTTCAATCTGTATACCGAACAGATCATTCAGGAAACAGGGCTTTTTGAGAAGGAGTGTGGCATCAAGATTGGAGGAAGATTCATTAACAACCTATGGTATGCAAATGACACAATGTTACTTTTTAAAACTGAAGAAGGCTTGAAGTACTTGCTGCAGAAGATCAAGGATTGTAGTCTTCAATATGGATTGAAGCTCAACATCAAGAAGACAAAGATTCTCATCACTAGGCCAATTGGCAGCACCATAATAGGTGGAGAAGAGATTGAGGTTGTTAGCAATTAAAGCTTGCTTGGATCTACCAATAACAGGCTTAACACCAGCAGCCAGGAAATCAAAAGATTAATTGCTTTGGGAGAATCTGCTGTTATGGACCTCTCCAGAACACTGAGAAGCAACACTGTCAGTCTAGATACAAAGGTGCACCTAATCTAAGCCATGGTCTTTTCAATTACGTGTTATGTTTCAGAGAGATGGACAATAGCTAAGGATGAGAGGAGAATAGATGCCTTTGAGCTGTGATGCTGGAGAAGAGTCTTAAACATACTACGATCTGCCAAGAAAATAAATAGGTCTGTCTTGGAAAGCGTGAAACCAATCTTTTCTTGGAGGCTAGGATTCTGAAGCCCAACCTCACTTAATGTGGACACATGGCCAGAAGAGATCAGTCCTTGGAGAAGAAGAACATCATGCTCAGAAGGGTGGACGGACAGCACAGGAGAGAAAGACCCCGGATGAGATGGATTGATTGATACAGAGTATGTTACTCAATTAATTCTCATGTTGTTGTTGTTGTTATGTGCCGTCGAGTCGCTTGCGACTCATAGCAACCCTATGTACAACAGCCCTAAACTCTGCTCTATCCTGTGCCAATCGCACTGTCTCTGACACTCCCATCCCAATTATCCCAGTCACTGAATCAATCCACCTCATAGAGGGCCTTCCTCTCCTGCGCCGTCCCTCCACCCTCCCAAGCATGATGTCCCTCTCTAAGGACCGGTCTCTCCTCACAACATGTCCAAAGTATGTTAGACAGAGCCTCAAAATCCTTGCCTCCAAGGAGCCACCCAGTTTAACCCTTTCCAGGACAAATCTGTTTATTTTCCTAGCAGTCCATGGTATTCTCAATACTCTTCTCTAGCACCACAGCTCAAAGGCATCAATTCTCCTTCTATCCTCCTTGGTCATTGTCCAACTCTCTGATGCATAACAAGTGACTGCAAAGACCATAGCCTGCATCAGATGCACCTTAGTCTCCAGAGAGACATCATTGCTCTTCAGTACTTTGGAGAGGTCCCTAACAGCAGACTTTCCCATGGCAATGTGCCTTTTAATTTCCTGGCTGCTGGTGCCAAGACTGTTGACTATGGAGCCAAGCAAACTAAAGCTGTGTACAATCTCAATCTCTTCACCATCCATCCTGATGCTACCAATTGGTCCAGTGGTGAGAATCTTTGTCTTCTTGACATTGAGCCTCAATCCATATTGTAGGCTGCAGTCCTTGTCACTCTGCAGCAGGCGCTTCAGGTCCTCTTCAGTTTAAGCAAGCAGGGTTGTGTCATCCGCATAACGCAGATTGTTGATAAATCGTCCACCAATCTTGACCCCACATTTCTCCTCATAGAGCCCAGCCTCCCGGATAGTCTGTTCTGCATATAGGTTGAAAAGATATGGAGATAGGATGCATCCCTGGCGTACGCCCTTCCCAATTTTGAACCATGCAGTGTTCCCTTGCTCTGTTCTGATGACTGCCTCCTGGTTCAAGTATAAGTTTCGCATTAGAACGATCAAGTGTTCTGGGATTCCCATTCTTCTCAGAGTCAGCCATAGTTTGTTATGATCTACACAGGCATTTGACTTAATTCTCATAGTAAATATTTAATGTAGAAGGCACTCTGGGGCCATAATAGGTAAAGGTGTGTACTTCCAACTCAAGGACATTCATTTGGTTCATAACCACCAGCGGCTCCTCAGCAGAAAGAAGAGCAATCTCCTCCTGTGTGATTCACTGTACTTGAAAAGCCATTGGAAGGTCAGCTGAGTTCGTTCCAAATAGATGGCACATGTCAACAAAATGTAGGTAAACACACACAAACACAGTTTAAAAAGTGTTCAATTTGAAGGACTTAAATAGTTTCTGGTTCTAAAGAAGGTCTAGCTGAGAAATGTCATTTTCTTTTTTTTTACCTGCAACATAAAATACTATATTATGATTTTGAAAATGTTTTTATTAAATTTTTATTTTATACTGATTTGTTTACAAAGTTCGTACGCATTGCTTTTCACATTATCTTCATTCATGTTGTGTTTCATACAATTATTCCCATTCATTATATTCTATAAAATTAATCAACATTGAAAGGTGCCAATCATTGCCCTAAGAAATTTAATTTCATATTAAAGTTATAAAGCTGAAAACTAATTTTCTAGTTTAAAATAATAAATGTCTTTCGTAGTTTCTCATCACATCTCAAATAAATGAAAATTTTTTTTATTATGAGCTTGGCTTGTCTTACTTTCCAATTTCACCACTTTTTCCTCGTTTTCTAGTCTAGTGGTTTTAGTATCCAGGGCTTAAAAATATAAGAATATTTCATCAGCTTCTAGTCTCAGCTGAAATGTCAAATTATCAGAGAATCTTGCCTTCATCACTTATCAGTGATTTCACCTTAATTTAATAATCTTTGTTATGCTGATGACACAATATTGCTTTCTGAAAGTGAAGAGGACTAGAAGTACTTGCTACAGAAGACTAAACAATGCAGTCTTCAATCTGAATTACATCTCAACATCAAGAAAACAAAAATTCTCATTTCAACATCATGACAGATTGAGAAAAGATTGAAATTGTCAATGATTTCATCTTACTTGGATCCACAGTCAAAATACTTGTTACTAACAGACAGAAGATAAGAAGATATATTTCTGGGAACGTCTTCAGTCAGGGATCTCTCCAAATTATTCAGGTGCAATGATGTTAGTTTGAGGACTAACGTATGCCTGATATAGTACGTGTTCTTTTTTTTATTTTTTAAAAATTCATTTTAATGAAAGTTTACAGAGACTTAGGGTTTCCAGTCGTTTAATGTTGCACTTTTCTCCCTAGCCACCCTCTCCCCCCTAATTCACTCTTCTCCTTGAAAAGAAAAGGAAAAACTCCCTCATTGTTATGCAATCCCTCCCCCCAAGTCCACTCCACTATGCAGCCTTCACTCTGGACTTCTGTAATGACAAGAATACCCATTCATATATCCCTCTGAAACAGTTCTCTCCCTTGTCTGTTTCAATGCAATATAGTCCTTTTCTGTCTTCCCTCTACCGTGATGTCAGTCCTGTTTTACAACAGTGGCCCTATGCAATAATCACTTGACATGCTGCTGAGAGCTGGGCAGAGGATAAGAATGACAGAAGAATTGATGCCTTTAAACTGTGGTATTTTAAAAGAGTATTGAATATCCCATGGAATGCCAACACCCAAACAGATATTTCTTGTGTAAGGTGCAGACAGAGTGCTTTTTGAAGACAAAATTGATAAAATTTTGTCTCACATACTTTAGGCATGTTGCTAGGAGAGGCTACTCCTTGGAGACCGATATCATGCTTTGGAAGGTAGAGGGACAGTGGAAGAGGAAGACTCTTAACTAGGTGGATTGACATAGTGAGAGCAGCAATGGGCTCAAGGGTGTCAGAGATTGTGAGGATAGGACAAGATAGGACAGGGTTCAGCTCTGTGGTTCATAGGGTCGCTATGAGTCATACTCAATTCAAGGCACCTAACAACAAGAAGTTTTTACCTGTTTCCAGTCCCTTTTAGGTTTTGTGTTTTTCAAGTCAGTTCACTTCCTAAATGATCTCCCTTTGTTATTGAATTAGATATACTTCCCCCCCCCCCTTTTTTTTTGTCTGTTATACACTACTGGAACAATGACTGCCTGATGGGGTTTTTTTTTCCCCCTAGCGGTTTTTATGTAACAGGCTTTTGTTCTTTAACACAAATATTTTGAGTGGAAGGAAAACATTGGAAAATATCTGTAGCATATGTAATAAGATTGTAATGATTAATTTTAATATTAATTTCAAAAATCATAGCATATTATTATCTAGATGAACTTAAGACATCCAGTATCTTATTTTCCTACTAAGTTGACAAGGAACTTGTCAAAGGTCATATAGTCAATGAAAGGCAGGTCTAAGATTAAATCTCATATTTCCTGGTGCTCGTGAAATATAAAATGCTAAGCCATGTGTCCTAAAACACTATTACATAAAAACAGATACATCTTGTATCCCAAAGCTGGGGATACATATAACTTTAGACAGGTTTCTTAATTCCTCATTTTTTGTTATTATATTCTACACATTGTTCTTGTTGTGTGCTATTGAATTATGCCTGATCCAGGCCATGGTCTTCACAATCGCTTGTTATGTGTCAGAGAGCTGGACAATGACTAGGGATGATAGAAAGAGAATTGATGACTTTGGGCTGTGGTGCTGGAAAAGAGTGTTGAATATACCATGGACTTCCAGGAGAACAAACAGGTTTATCCTAGAGAGGGTGAAGCCAGGGTGCTCTTGAGAAGCTAGGATTCTGAGGCTTTGTCTGACATATTTTGGGCATGCTGCAAGGAGGGACCAGTCCTTGGAGAGGGACATCATCCTTGGAAGGGTGGAGGGATGGAGAAAGAGAGGGAGACTATTAATAAGATGGATTGATACAGTGACTGGGGGGATGAGGGTAGGTGTGTCAGAGACAGTAAAGTTGGCACAGGATAGAGCAGATTTCAGGGCTGTTGTACATACGGTTGCTGTGAGTTGCAAACAACTAGATGGCACATGACAACTACAACAACAGCAACAACTGTTGAATTGATACTGACTTGTAGCTGACCATCCATGGCTTTCAGAGGCACAGGAGAGGCTTGGCCATCTTTTTCCCACAGAGCAGTTGGTAGACTTGTACTGCATGCCTTCAGGATAGCAGCACAGGTTCTTGCCACAAATAATTATTATAGAATATACAAAACTGTTGGTTTTCTCCCACTTTCCCCTTCTCATACTTTGTATGCATATGAAAATATGTCTTTATATGTATTCTTTCCCCTAATTTTTATTAAGTGGTGTTTGGAGACATTGTCTCTCCTCAGAAAAGGGACTTGTGTTTTTATTCTCTCTTGAAATGGGCTTTGGTGATGAAAGAGTTCTTGCTTGTTAAATGATACTTCTAGAACTTTCCTCTTCATGTCTTCCACACTCCCACACTGCACCAGTGTAGCTCCATTCATCAAACAGAAAAAGGAAATGAGCCAAAAAACAGGGTCATGAAGCTTAGTGCATTCTGGAATGAAAGGTAGCATGCAAAATAAGCAAGTCTAGTGCTGTGGGCTCTATTATGTCTGGAAACTGCTTTTAAGGGATATGTTACATTTAGTGTTGTAGATAACTTATGACACTATTTAGTGTTTAAAACCACTTTGAGCCTGGGAGAGTAACTTGTAAAAATAAAGTGATTAGATTTATTTTGTGGGGTGAAGAAAGGAATGGATTAAGGGGGGATTGGAAGGTGTGTTGGGAGTTGTATTCTTAAGGACACAATACCCTTTCCTGTTTGTTGATTTTAAAGTCAAATGTGTATAAAATATTAAAATGCCTGGAGATGTCTAATGGCATCTAAAGAAACTTTTAATAAGGTACATTCTAGTTTTATTTGATCACCAGTTAGGGAAACCACTCTTGCTGAACCATTAGGACATAGACTAATAAAATAAAACACAAAGCTTCTTGGTGAATGCAGCAATATTGTAAGGCTTGATGAGAATGAAGAGAGTCTAAATTAAGCAATAACAATTGGGAAGCAGGGCATTTCCTGGGGATTAATGACAATCTGGGTGGAGTTGATGGACCATGGCTATTCTGTGGGCCATTAACCTCAGTTGATCATTAATTCCCAAGAAATACCTGATGGTGAGGTCATTACTATAATTATCTCCTTAAAGGGTAGAAGGAATGGTAGGTTCCAGAGTAGTGAAGTTAAAAGAACGGTGATTATTCCATATAAAGCAGAGTGTCTTATAGATCAAAAGGCTATAGCATTCCTGAGGCATTTTTCAGTTGTCAATTCCATTTGTAAATGTGAATTAAGGCAAAGGTGGTCCTTTTTCTTTTAAGAGAGAACTAAATGGAAAAGAGATGTGTTATGAATGCAAGATAAAAGTTAGTACCTTCTTTCAAACTGTTGTTGTTATGTGCCATTGAGTCACTTGTGACCCATAGCGACCCTATGTACAACAGCCCTAAACTCTGCTCTGTCCTGTGCCAATCGCACTGTCTCCGACACACCCATCCCGATTACCCCCATCAGTGAATCAATCCATCTCATAGAGGGTCTTCCCCTCCTGCGCTGTCCCTCCACCCTCCCAAGCATGCTGTCCCTCTCCAAGGACCCGTCCCTCCTGGCAACATGTCCAAAGTATGTCAGACGAAGCCCCAGAATCCTTGCCTCCAAGGAGTAGCTTGGTTTAATCCTCTCCAAGATGGATCTGTTTGTTTTCCTGGCAGTCCATGGTACATTCAGTACCCTTCTCCAGCACCACAGCTCAAAAGCATCCACTCTCCTTCTGTCCTCCCTAGTCATTGTCCAACTCTCTGATGCATAACAAGCGATTGCAAATACCATGACCTGTATCAGGCGCACCTTAGTCTTCAGAGAGACACTGTTGCTCCTGAGTACCTTTGAGAGGTCCCTAAGAGCAGACTTTCCCATCGCGATATGCTTTTTGATTTCCTGACTGCTGGTACTAAGAGTGTTGACTGTGGAGCCGAGCAAAGTGAAGCTGTGAACACTCTCAATCTCTTCGTCATCCATCCTGACGCTGCTAATTGGTCCAGTGGCGAGAATCTTTGTCTTCTTGACATTGAGCCTTAGTCCATACTGAAGGCTGCAGTCCTTGTCTTTTAAGAAATGAGCAGTGGGGCACTATGAGTGTTAATGATGAAAGAGTACAATGGTTGCAGAGTTAGGTAACTCTGAAGCTTTGGGTTTGAGATACACATCCCTTCACTGAATTAGTTTGAACCTATGATGTGAAAGGTTGGTAACTGGACTCTGCCAGCTAACTGTTCTGAGGGGAAAGGATGGAACATCTTCTCTCATAAAGATTTTCTAGCATTGGAAACCTGTTGGAGGGTTTCTGTGGCTTGGAATACACTCAATGGTAATAGGTTTGATGAATTGTGATGGATCTGATAAAAGAAACCAAGAGTGAAGCAACGGATTGATTTTACAGAGGTGCAACATTGCCTACTCGTCTCTAGTCATCATTTACCCAGTAAAGGAGTAGAACCAGATGTCTCTAGAGACTAATTCAGAAGTGTGTTTAAGGAGTCAACGATCTTCCTTGGACAGGTCTATAATATTTGAAATGCAGAGGTAAATCATTGGGAAAGGAAAGCAACAACTTCTTTTGAAAGGAACAATAAGAGTAGTTTTAAGTGGCTGAGAGTGAAGCTTCACAATTCTGTTTATAGTATTTACTTAGTTTTGAAACGGACTCATTCCAGGTTCAGGTTTCTAGCAAAACAGAAAGTATTTCAATAGCAACTCCCTACTGTTCTAATTGAAAATTGAATTTGAAAAAAAATATAGCTAGCTGATTCCCTGTTTTCCTGCTGTGAGAGCCGGTAGTGCCAGAGGTCAGTTTCACTGGTGGTAACATTTCAAAGCCAAAGACTTCAATACATAAATGCAATATGAATTGGAAGATTAAAGCTCAGACACAGGGGGAGAAGCAAGGTCTCAGAGGTTGCTATGTTGACTCACTGCCTTGACCTTGAAATTCTCTTGCTCATTTGCCAGTCTCTTATCCATAAGGACCTTCTGACATGTTCATTAGTCAGATCAAATGCTCTCCAACATCTTTAAGCAATTTCTATGTGGCTAGCTAAGGAGCCTTGGTGTTGTAGTGCAATAAATGTTGAGTTGGTTAGGAAAAGTTCAACAATTAGAATTCACTAGTGCACTCAGAGGAAGATGAATAGTCTCATACCATAAAGACTTAGAGTCTCAGAAAACCAAGCAAAAGGTAGTTTTGAGTTGAGCTCTGGATAACAGTGGGTTATGTACCCAACACTGCTGCTTCCCTCCAGGAAAAAGTGTCTGTCTTCTTTCCCCATGACTTACCTACTTTAACTCTTAGAGATCAGCCCAGGAAGATTTGACTCTTTAAATACACAATTGAAAAAACTAAAGGTAAGTAAGACATAGCGCTTGTTATGTGCGAGGTAAGAATCCTGATAAAAAGTAAAGGGAAGAAAGACAAATGGGATGGCTGTTACAAAAGAAGGAGACGCTTAAACAGGAGTAAAATGTTCATAGACTTGTCTTAGAAGTCAGGACAGTAGTAAATAGGAATTATGCTGTGTCTCTAGTAGGAAATGACCTTCCTCAACAATACACAAAGAATTGAATACATTCAGAATTGCAAGAAATTGTGACTGGAGTAGAGAAAGAGTGGCCAGAAATAAGAATATAAGAACAGAAAAATACAAGTCACAAAAGACATTTTGCGTAGTAACTGTAAGTTTGGATTGAACTCCGTACCTTTGCGATTGCATTGCATTTTCTTGTCGCTAGGCCACCAGAGCTCCCTAAAGTTGAAGGAGTATCTATTATACATACATGTAATGTATTTAAGGTGATTGTTGTTCATGGCTGTCAAATTGAAATAGAGTTGATCCTCCAGTGCGTTTTCAGAGGGTATAAATGGTGCAAGAGGAGATTGTCTGTCATTGTGTGTGTATGTGTGTGGGGGGTGGGGGGTGGGGGGTGTATGTAGAAACTGGATATCAACTGCTTGCCTTTGCATTGGCAGCACAACTCTGTACCCACCAGGCTGTCAGACAGAGCTCCCTCATACCGAAAAGAGGCATCATTAATTATACTATCCTCTCCGAGGTAAACTATAACATGCAGTCATCTAGCTAAGGATATGTTAAAGTGTTTTAATTGGGAATATGTTAGGATTATATTTGTATTTTCGAAATATCACTGTGGAAGCAGAATGGTGATGGATGGGGAATGTGTGAAAAGGAGAAGTCTTATTTCACAGGAAGTCTAGATGAAGAAGGGTTGAGCCGGACCTGGATAGCAGTGATCACAGCAAAGCACAAAGCATATTTAAAAGATAGAAAACATAAGATCAAATCATTCACTCGAGTACATAAGACTAAGCTGTTGCTGATATATGCCATTAAGAAAAAGGAAAAAATAAACCCTAAAATAATCCTGGGTTAAGGAACCAGTCTGAACTATTAAACAACATATGGAAAAGAGTAGAAAGAACAGCTGAGAGTGAAGGTATGGGAAGGGAACAGAGAAAAGGTAATGGTAATGGTGTGTGTGGTAATTTTGGTGGGTGGTTTTTTTCCCCATTTAAAGTGACAGATCTATCTATCTATCTATCTATCTATCTATCTATCTATCATCTATCATGTTTTGAAAAAGAGAGGTTTAGTGGGAAGCTGGGATATATGGTTCTGAGTCCAAAGGGGATACCAGGCTAAAGTTACATATGAAGAATATGAAGCAATGTGATGAATGACAGTGACATGAAAGCATATAAAATGAGAAAGAAAATTAAGGACAGAATCCTTGGGGAAACTAATGTGATTTTCCAAGGGAAATTTTAAAAGAGAGCTCAGAAAGGAAAGGATAAGAGCAGCAGAATGCTTAGAGGAGAAGTTCAAATGGCAAGAGAGTGGAGTTTAAGCTCTATGGATATGAGAAGTATACACTATTTTTTATATTTAGGTGCTCACTGTTCTTTTTAGTGAGAAACTAACAACTGTCTGATTGATTCTGACTCAGGGTTTAGATAAATGAATATATCTTGTTACATGCCATTGAATCTACTCCAACTCATAGTAACCCTGTGTACAGCATCTCTGAACCCTGCCCTATCTATCCTGAGCCAATTTCATCATCGCTGACATGCTATAGTTACTACAGTCACTCAGTCAATCCAAGTCATACGGGGTCTTCCTCTCTTGCACTATTCCTCTAGCATTCCAAGCATGATGTCTCCCCAAATACATCGGGTGAAACTTCAAAATCCTTAATTCCAAGGATCGGACTGGTTTCTCCTTCTCCAGGATGAACATGTTTGTTCTCCTAGCAGTTCACAGTATATTTTATACTCTTCTCTAGCATCACAGTTCAAAGACATTAATTCATCTTTCATTCTTAGTCATTGTCCAGCTCTCTGATGTATAGCAAGTAATTGGAGTCAATTCAATACCTAAAACAACATAATAAAAACTATATACTCCCAGTTGGACCTAATTTTGTCGTACACAACAATGAAAAAAAAAAAGGTATGTATATACTCACCCCAAACACACATTCTGACTCATAGTGACCTTACATGACAGAGTAGAACTGTCCCTCAGAATTGTCAAGGCTTTAGATATTTATTGAAGCTGACTGCTTTGTCTTTCTCTTGTGGAATGACTGATAGATTTGCACCACCTACTTTTCAGTTGAAAAGCAAAGTGGTGCAACAGAATCGTACTGGGCCCATAACCCAGAATTGGGTTGATCTAAACTATCTTCGGCTAAGCTTGCCTTTTGAGAGCATTGGTGGCTTAGTGGTAAGGAGTTGTGCTGCCAACTGAAGGTACACAGTTCAAATCCACCAGCTGCTCTATGGAAGAACAATAGACAAACTCCCCCAGTATGATTGTTGTTGTTGTTAGATGCTATCATGTTGAGTATGACTCATAACAATCCTGTGAACAACAGATTTGAGCCCTCTCTTATCCTATCCCATCCTCACAATCTCTGATACACTTGAATCCCTTGCTTCATTGTGTCAATCCACTTGGTTGAGGCTCTTTTTCTCTTCTGTCCCTCTGCTTTTTCAAGCATGATGTCCTTCTTCAGGGAAAAACCTATTCTACCAATATGGGCAAAGTACGTGAGATGCAGATTTCTTATTGTTTCCTTCAAGGAACTCTCTGGTTTTACCATCTCTAAGACATATCTGTTTGTGCTTTTGACAGAGTCCAGGAAATACTCAGTACTCTTCTCCAACACCACAGTTTAAAGGCATCGATTCTTCTGTCATCTTTAGTCATTGTCCAGCTGCATAGCAGGTGATTGAATAGACCATGGCCTGAATCAGGTGCACCTTATCCTCAAATTGACATTGTTATCCCTCAGTAATTTGGAGAAGTTCCTAACTGAACGCTTTCCCAGTGCAATACGTCTCCTGATCTCCTGACTGCTGGTACTAATGGTGTTGATTGTGGATTCATGCCAGATGAAGCAACTGGCAGTTTCAATCTTTTTCTTTATCATAATGTTGTCCATTGGTCCATCTGTCTAGAGTTGAGAATTACTTTGTGATTTATGGCCTCTGAAAACCCTTTGGAGGGTCATGTATGAGTCAGTCCTGACTTGATGGTACACACACAACAATAACAACTTTTCAGTTATTTCCTCCATTCTTAATCTGTGGTGGCACCAGCATTCCTTGCTAATTATATGGCAGGTAATATTCCGAGTGCAAATAGTTCACAACCAAGTAAACAACTCAAACAGACCCCTTCACTTAGCTTCTCTTCTAAAAACCCCAGAATCTCATGATCTCATTAAAGATTACTATTTTTACCTTTTGCTATAATCCCAGAAAGTCAAGTCTAAATCAAGTTTTGATATATCATTTATAATTAGGAAATTAATTAGAAATTGAAGGTAAAAGAAAACTAGGAAGAAACAATGGGGTTATTAAAAGTAGACTTATATTTTAAGTTGTAAAAAATTATAAGAATATTGAAACTGGAGTATGCTAAGAATAAGTATTGTCTAATATTTCATGAAGGTTAAAAGCTAATAAAACTACCTTGGAGATAGTGGATGATATGACTGTTAGTAGTGAATTTTTAATTTGCTCTTAGAACAGAGCTCTCCTACCAAAATTTATTCTAAAAAATAGTGTATTTTTCACTGTTGCTAGCTATAATATATTGTATTTAGTGTTAATTCAGAAGTTTGACAAAGCAAAGTTGGTGAGAGGATAAAATAAAAATTGGAGTGCAGATAATAATCATGCTCTACTTCTCATTACCTTTGGAAAAATCCTTGGACTTTTCTATGCCTGTTTTTTTCATCAATGAAATGATAGTGTTGAACTTTATATCCCTTAAAATCTGTTCTAGCTATAAGATGTTGTGATTCAATTGATGGCTAATGTCCACAGCAAAGAAAAAAAATCAATAAATGTATTTATTTTCCCACTGATTATGTACTATTAACCTTCATTGGAGATAATTGTTCTTGCATTCTCCACAACCCTGATCTACAGGATCCTAAATAAATATCTTATCAGTGAATGGATGGATGTGTCACAACTGTGGAAACAATTTCATATACACTTAGAGAAGCGACCACAGCTCTCTCTCCTTTTTGACCTGTAGCTGTACCCACTCAGCTCTCCTCCAACCCTTTGTCAAACTGGTTTTTGCCACTTTTGCTTTGGAATATTGCTAGAGATAATCATATATCTCTCCATTCATTGAACTTATAGTGAACTTCAGTGCCTCCTACAATACTTCTCTTATCTCTGAGTGATACAACAGCAATTTTCTAAATCTTGAGTCCTCTTCTCAAGCAATTGATGCAACTCAGGTAATTTCCTTGATCTTCCTTGTTACTCAGAAGATAAAGCAGTCAAACGGAAAACCCTCATCACAGTCATCTTTCCTCTAACACATGTACCCAACATGTCTATATTTCATTTATTATTTCTTCTTTTGTTTCTCACTGTAATAGAAGTTTTTCCTCTTTTTTTTTTTTTTGATCTGCTTTTATTTTTAATTCTGCATCAACTTGTGTACTTAGGTCTTTGCTTCATCTGTTCCCTCCTTTTGGTCTTAAATTTTCTACCTTGTCATTCACTTTTCCATTAGCTCCGCTCCTTTAGACTTCAAACAAACAAAAATAAGTTCACACATATTAAAAAAGCCCTCTCATACATCTACATTTCTCTTGCAGTCCTGGACATCCTATTTTCTATTTCTGTTTTTATCTTCCTTCATTAAAATATTATAACAGTATCTACTTCTAGAAACTCCATTCAAATTTTGAGTGAATGGTTATATGACTTCATATCAAAGTTATTAAATCACTTTTTTTCTAGAAATTACCAGTATCTTCAGAAATGTAATATCACGGGGACTTTCTCCAACACAGTCTAAACGACGTCTTTGAGGCCTTTAACATTAATATTTTTGAATGCTGTTGCTGTTATGTGCCATCTACTGGCCTATGACTCATAATGACCCTTTGTCATAGCTCTCATAGCTCTGAAGTCTGCCCTATCCTGAGCCCGTCTCACTGACTTCAACACACCTAATTCCATTGTCCCAGTTACTATGTCAATCCATCTCATCTGGGGTCTTCCTCTCCTACACTGTCCATCCACCCTTTCAAGCATGATGTTCTTCTCCAAAGACTGGTCCCTCCTCGCCACATGCTCAAAGTATGTGAGATGCAGCTTCAAAATCCTTGCTTCCAAGGAGAAACTTGGTTTCACCCTCTCTGAGACAGATCTCTTTGTTATCTTGGTGGTCCATGGTATGTTCAATACTCTTCTCCAGCACCACAACTCAAAGGCAACAGTTCTTCTTGTGACATCCTTAGTTATTGTCTAGTTCTCTGGTATGTAGCAAGTAAATGGCAAAGACCATGGTCAGGATAGGGCGCACCTTAGTCTCTAAAATGACATCACTGCTCTTTAGCACTTTGGGGAGGTATTTGACAGCAGAATTCTGCAATGCACTTAATCTTTTGATTTTCTGACTTCTTGTGCCAAGAGTGGTGATTGTGGAATCAAAGAAGCTAAAATTGTTAACAACCTCAATCTCTTCTCCATCCATCATTGTGCTGCCAATTGGCCCACTGGTGAGAATCTTTGTCTTCTTGATATTGAATTTCAATCCTTATAGAAGACCACAGACATTGACCTTCTGCAGCAAATGCTTCAGGTCCTCCTCAGAATCAGCAAGCAAAATAGTATCATCTGAATAATGCAGGTTGTTGATGAATCTTCCTACAATCCTAATGCTACATTCCTCCTCATAAAGTCCAGCGTCTTTGATTGTCTGTTTGGCATGCAGACTGAAAATGTATGGAGATAGGATGCATCCCTGAGACATTCCTTTCCTAATTTTGAACCTTATACTGATTCCTTGTTCTGTTCTGACAACTGTCTCCTGGTCCAACTATAGGTTTTACATGAGAATAATTAAGAGCCCTGGGACTCTCATTCTTCTCAAGGTAGCCACAGTTTGTTTTGATCCACACAGTCAAATGCCTTTGCATAGTCAATGAAGCACAGAAAGACATTCTTCTGGTACTCTTTGCTTTCAGCCAAGATCCATCTGACACTGGCAGTAATGTCTCTCATGCCCATCCTATTATAAATCCAGCTTGTATTTCTGATAGTTCTCTCTCTCTCTCTTTCTTTTTTTTGACAGCTTCAGTTTGCTTGGCTCCACAGGCAACACTCTTGGCACCAGTAACCAGGAAATTAAAAGACATATTGCAATGGGAAAGTCTGCTGTTAGGGACTGCTCCAAAGTACATTGCTTCAAGAGCAATGGTGTCTCTCTGGAGACTAGGGTACATCTGATACAGGCCATGGTCTTTGCAATCACTTGTTATGCACCAGACAGTTGGACAATGACTAGGGAGGACAGAAGGAGAATTGATACCTTTGAGCTGTGGTGCTGGAGAAGAGTATTGAGTGTACCATGGACTGCCAAGAAAACAAACCCATCTTGGAAAGGGTTAAACAGGGCTGCTCCTTGGAGGCAGGACTCTGAGGCTTCATCTGACATACTTTGGACATGTTATAAGGAGAGACAGGTCTTTAGAGAGGGACATCATGCTGGGTAGGGTGGAGGGACAGCGCAGGAGGGGAAGACCCTCTATGAGGTGGATTGATTCAGTGACTGGGGTAATCAGGATGGGTGTATCAGAGACAGTGCGATTGACACAGGACAGAGCAGAGTTTAGGGCTGTTGTACATAGGGTCACTATGGGTCACAAGTGACTCGATGGCACATAACAGCAACAACAGCTTTAGTTCAATAATGTCCACATTCTGTCACGTCACCTTTTTTAGGAAAAGGAATAAACAGGGATCTCTTCCAGTCAGTTGGCGAGTTAGTTGTCCTCCAGATTTCTTGATGCAACGTGGTGCGTACATCCAGAGCAACTTCTGTTTGAATGCTACTTCTTTTTAAATATCTTTTTTTCTTTCAGTGTCCTGGGCTGAACAAATACAAACTTCTGGTTTTCTAACCTTGAGATTACTTTTCACTTTTAATGGTTTTATTGAGGTATAATATAATTTTATAAGTTTCACATACATGTGAAGCTGACACTACAGTTTGTTAGTGAAGCTATTCATCACCGTCAAAATTTCCTCATGTCTTCCCTTCCTAGGTCATCCGCCTCTGTAGACAACCACTGATCTCTGTCTTGTCATTATAGCTTAGCTTCCATTTAAAAAAATCAATAAGTAAATGATGTAACTAGACCTGTGTTCCCTTCTGTTGGCCTAGTGGTGAGAACTTGTGCTGCAATTCCAAATGCACTCAATTTGATCAGCCAGCTACCTCTCAGTAATTAACTGCCTCTGAAAACACTCTGGAGAGTCAGTTATGGGTTGATTCTAACTCGACAGTATTCAGCAACAGACTTGTACAGTATGTGCTCTTTCCAACTCTGCCCCAAACTGTTTTATCTTACTTTTTCACTCAAGTTGAGTATTTCATAGTATGAGGCCATGTGATTGGCACAGGATAGAGCAGGGTTTAGGGCTGTTGTACATAGGATGACTATGAGTCGCAAACGACTCGACGGCACATAACAACAACAACAAGAACAACAACAAACAGTGTTTCATTCCCTTTGTTGCTGTGTATGATTATATTATATTATATTTATTATATTATATTATTATTGTTGTATTATATTAATTATTGTTATATTATATTAATATATCACAATTTGTTTATCTGTTCATCTGTTTAAAAGAAGTTAAATTGTTTTCCATGTTTGGCTAACACAACCAAAGCAGCTATGAAGAATCAAGTATGTATAAGTCATGCTTTAGTGACATTTGCTTTTATTTGTTTTGATAAATATTTAGAAGCAATATGTTTATCTTAAATATGTTTAATGTATACATAACTCTAAGAAACTGCCAAACTATTTTTCAAAGTTGCTCTACACCCTTATATTCCTATCAGCAACTATGAGAGTTCAATTTGCTCCACATTCTCCCCAACATTGGGTATTATCAATCATTTTAATTTTAGGTACTATACTATTGGCCTAGTGGTAAGAAGCTGTGTTTGAATCCTGAAGGCATGATGGATAATCTCTTCCTTTGCAATTAACTGCCTCTCAAAGCACTCTAGAGGGTCAGTTGTGTGTTGGTTCCAACTGATTGGTACAAAACTACAAACAACAGGTATATAGTAGAGTCACCTTGTGGCTTAAATTTTTAAAATAATATTTTATTTTCTGTGAAATTTACAAACAAAATTGGGTTCCACTTGTCACTTTTTACACACGTTGCTCAATGACATTAATCCATTTTTCATAATGTATCAACATTCTTATTAATTATATTCTGATTATTTAGTGTGGTTTAAATTTATAATTTCCTCATGAACCAGTGATGCTAAACACCTTTTCATGTGCCCATTTGTCATCTCATATATTTTTTCATGAAGTGTTCTTAGAAATCTTTTGTTGATTTATTTTAACTGAGTTATTTGTTTTCTTATAAAATTTTAAATATCATTATATATTTTGGATGTAAGTCTTTTATTAGGTATATAACTTACACATCTTGGTTCTTTAACAGAAAATGTTTTTCCCACAGAACATATTTTTTAAATTGTAATGAAATCTTGAGTTTGTTCCCTTTTCTAGCAGTGAGTAGTGCTTTTGGTGTCTTACCTAAGAAATCTTACTTTAATGTTTTATTTCTGTGCTTTCTTTTGGAAATATGGTAGTTTTAGGTTTAATTGAAGTATAATCTAAGGAATGGTTCAATGTTCATTCTTTTGCATGTGCATATCTGCTTGTTCACTGTTTGAATAGTATTTTGCATCTTTTGCTTCAGACATTTTGATGCCCCAGGGCTCCTAGATCTATCTGCCTGTCCAGCTCAGAAATTTTGTTAGGTTTGTCTGGAGTGTTCTCTCTCAACAGAGAAATTGTCTAGGTGGTAAGCTAAGAGAACATAAGACACACTACTTTTGTTTCTAGTCTCTTGGGAAATATCACTTCCCTTTGTTTCTCATGTTCTTGACAATCATAGTTTCACAACTAATTTTTGTTGTTTTTGTTTCAAGCAAGAAGGTAAATTTGATCTCCATTACTACATTGTATCTAGAAGCCTTGACTTTCTTCTTAATTTTATTGTATGCGAAAACCTTCTCTTTGTTTTAAAGTCTCTGTGTAATTAGTGGGGGTAGGTATGTCAGAGACAATGAGGTTGGCTCAAATAGACCAGGGTGCAGAGCTGTTTTACATCGGGCCTCTATGAGTCGCAAGTGACTCAATGGCACACAACAACAACAACCTTCATTATTAACTTCTTAAGGTCATAAAAATCTCGTTTTTCTTTATATTCTTAGCACTAATACAGTACTTAATACATAGATCTTGTCATTGTTAGGTGCGGCTGTGTCAGGTTAGACTCATGATAACTCCATAAGACTGAGTGAAACTTCCCGATGGGATTTTCAAGGCTGCAGTTTCTATCTTAGCAGATCACCAGGTCTTTCTCTCATGGAGCTTCTGGGTAGGTTTGAATGGCTAACATTTTGTCAAACAGCTGAATTAATAAGTCTCCTTTAACATAGAGTTGTTACTGTTGCTGTTGATTGCCTTTGGGTTGAGGACGTCTCATAGTGACAAAAGGCCTGAAGCCTTTCTAGATTGATCAACTTTACCAAAGTTCATAGAGTTTCCAGAGGCATGTTGTTAGGAAGTGGATGCTACTCCTGCAGTTTCATTAAGCTCTGGTGGTCTAGTGGTAAGATCCCATGCTGCAATCCCGAAGGCATGAGGCACAAATCCACCAGCTGCTTTGTGGGAGAAGGATGGGCAATCTCCTCCCATGCAGTTACTGCCCCTGGAAACTGACTCAACAACAACTGCAGGAATTCCAATAGTTCCGGTAACAGAGTGTGTTACATGTTAAACTGTTAACTAAAATGGTAGCTGTTACTCTAAGGTAGAAAGGTGGTGAATTCCTTCTATAACAATTTAGAGCCCTGAAAAACCTGATAGAGAATAACTATATGAATAGACTAGATAGCAGGTTTAAGGTTTCAATCAATGCTTTTAGGGTGAATGAAAATGAAATTGTGATATAGACATAATTTTTTTTAAATTTTTTATTTTATTATATTATTTTGTGTGTATCCCATCAAATTGGATCTGACTGGTACAGGAAGAGATTGCCCCTCCTTCTCCAGCAGAGCATCTGGTGGATTTGAACTGCATACCTCTGGGACTGCAATGCAGCTTCTTGCCACTAGGCCACCAGAGCTTCCTGATATAGACATACTTTTGTGATGGTCTACGAATGTATTTTATGCATACACATATGTATGATGTATTTTATATATCTACATACATACACACATACTCTTATTTCTATCTATCTGTGTGTGTGTGTGTGTGTGTGTGTGTGTGTGTGTGTGTTTGTGTGTGTGTGCCCTTATATTGCACCTACAGTTCTATAGTTCTTTTTTTTCATATGGTTGAGAAATACTAAGTAAAAGCTTTTTATTTTTTCTAGCAAAGAAAGGTTGATTAGGTTTTACTTCAGCAAAATGAACAACAAGATTGATGCTTAAAATGAAAAGGTGTTACCTGCCTAGCCTTTACTCACTTGGAATATTAATAGGTATGTAAGCATGATTGTTGAATATTAAAAAAGAAATACTAATTCCAAGGTCTAGAAAGGGTGGGAAAAGCATATAGTGAATGTAAAAGTTAAATATCTCATGTGAGCCTCTTTATAATTTCATGGCAAAAATAAAATTGCCTTCTGCAATTGCATTGCAAAATGAATCTGTGGTAATACATAGCAGTGTGTCCTACCATCACAGCTGAGAAGAAGTTTTTCTGGAGAGTTATGATTGCTCTTCCCAGCTTCATTCAGTACTCCAAGAGAGTAAGGCCTGAGAAAGAAGAACCTTCTCTGGTGAGCACAAAATTTGGTCACCTTATCTCTGACCTTTAATCTGCTGAAATGATGAGATGGAGGCATTTCTCCAGGCCACTTGAGAGGATACAACCCATTAAAGTTAACAGTGGATGAACTCACTCTATTACTTTAATAACATTATATCTGTGTTTGTCTGCTCAATGCAATGATAACTTAGTAAAAGAGAATTAATTCTACATATTATCTACATAAAGGATAATGAGGGAAATCCGTTTCCTCTAAGGAAGTTTCATAAAATTTGGGTATAAGCCAATCTCCTCTAGATCAGTCCCTGGATTTTGGATGACTTTCAAGCCTTGAGGCTCTGAGAGAATGTACAAGGCCATATTTGAATCTCAGGGAAACAGATGCAGACAGTTTTAGAGGTCTCCTGTCATGGAAATTCCCTTCCCGTCTGGAAAAGTAAACTGCTAGTTTGTTGACCATCAGGTGCATTGTAACTTGTTTTCCATGTACCGACCTTGTATCTGTTGAGAAAGTTTTAAATTTGTAGATCTGTAGTTTGATGACTCCTTGAGGTATTTCAAATAATGAAAAAATACACAATTACACAATTCAATAGTGAATTATTAAATATTCAGTGGCAATTAGGAGCAATATTTTACAATTTTTTAACACATAAAGGTTAAAGCAATATTTTCAAATTAGCCTCTACTTTTGAAAGTCTGTCTTTGAAATTCATATTATGTATTGGCATTATGTGTGATGCTAGCTATTTTTATACTAAAATACAAAGCATACTATTTTCATGTATGTATTTAATTTTGTATTTTTTTAAAACTAGGTAAACAGTTTGATATCTTAAAGACATTAAAAAGGTGTTCCTACATTTTAAAATGATACTATATGAAGAAGAGCAAGTCTGAAATTAGTAGGGTGTTAAATTAAAAAATTCATTTTAATGACATTGTGATTTATTAATTTGAAATGAATAATAATAATAATAATGATTCAGTATGAGCTACAGACTATTCCCTATTGTTTGTATTAATAGAATAAACTAATTATTAAGGACTTAAAAGAACCAGATAATCTGAGTTGAAAATATCGTGTTGTTACATGTATTTTTTTTTAAATGCTTGTTTTTGATATTTTCAAATCCCAAACTAAACACTACACTGTTGAATGGAATTGATCTCATGGTGAACATGAGGGTTCTGATGCTCTGAATCTTAATTGGAACACACTGACTTAATGTACTGTTGTGGAATAGCTGTTGGATTTGAACCACAAATCTTTATGTTAGTAGCCCACTAAAGAACTAAACATTGGCCAAAGGCTTTAACCTCACCAGCTTCTCTTAGAGAGAAAGATGAGACAGATAACTCCGACAATGATTCACAGCCTTTGAAGAACTACAGGACCACTATGGGATAGAATGAACTGGGTGGCAGTGAGTATTATTTCCCAGTGTTCTGTAAATATTCTGAAATATTTTTGTTTTCATTCTTCATTTTTTATTACATGATTAAATTATCCCACCTCGAAAAAAGAGCATCTTAATAAAAAAAAATCACCACCGGCTTTCATGTTGTCTAAATGTCATTAAAGCTCCAAATTGATGAAGCCCATATGAATAGAGTCTTGCTGTATTTACAATTTCAGGTAAATAAGAGAGAAATGGAATTCAAGTTTCTTTGGAGACTTGAATTATTCACAAAATGAGTAATTAAGGTAATCCCACATGTAGATTTTCAATTTACAATTATTATGTGCTTAATAGTTTGTAGTTATTTGGGATCATGAAGAATTTACTAATAGGATTTATGAAAATGAAACAAAAGGATGGCATGATAAGCCTAGAAAAGTACTTTGCATGGGAAATTCTAAATACAATATTTGAATTGGTATGAAAAAGTTGTGTTATTTTTCATATTGGGTTGATAGGGCACAAGGCAGTCAAATAGGAACCAGAATACAGAGAATATTAACTATTTTGTCAAAAAATTAGTCACCAATTTTAGACCAAAGTAGCTTAAACAGATTATGTAAAGAAGTAGAAAACTACTTTTGGGATGTGATGCTGAATTGTAGACTAGTATAGTGGAAGTGTCTTCAAAACTATCATCTTCACCGTAATCCTCAGCAAATACTAAATGGACAGTCTTTTATGGTAATAAAATTTACTCTGGGATAAGTTCTTACTAAATTATGGGGATATAAATCTATGAGCACTTGAAAGGAAGCAGAGATTTATATTTGTCATATACATTCAGAACATATTATAGACCATCAGTAGCATCCACCATATACTTCTGGGGAAGGTTCTGGGTTAGGGCTATGAAGGATAATGGAGATGATGATGATGATGACGACACTGACAGTGGAACTGAGAAGTAGTTACTCCTGCTATTCTGGTGGTCTAGTCCATAGGGGGCTGTGCTGCTAACCTTAAGGCCTGGCCTTTGGTTGTTTGAATCCACCAGGACTCCTTGGGAAAATGATAGACATTATTATATTGCCTTGCCATTTATAGCCTTAGAAACCGGAAAATGGGTCTGTTATGAGTTGGGTTTTACTTGATTAGAATGAATTTGAATTTTTCAACATAGCAAGAACTTTTCCAGCCTCTGGGAATAGGGTAAGGAAAGTTTATGTTGTAAAGCAAGGAGTAAGTTGCATGTGAATAAGTATAATATATGCCAGATAATAATAAAGACTTCAGAGAAAGGGGAAGGAGACAGGGAATTCTGGAGGGTGTTTTATAAATAAGAGGGCTAAGGAAAGCTCTGTGGCTGACTCTGAGGAGAGTGGGAATCCCAGAACATTTAATCGTGCTAATGCGAAACCTATACTTGGACCAAGAGGCAGTAGTCAGAACAGAGCAGGGTAACACTGCATAGTTCAAAATTGGGAAGGGTATATGCCAAGGATTTGTCCTGTCTCCATACCTTTTCAACATGTATGCAAAGCAGATTATCTGGGAGGATGGGCTCTATGAGGAGAATTGTGGCATCAGGATAGGTGGAAGATCTATTAATAATCTGTGTTATGCAGATGACACAACCCTGCTTGCTGAAACTGAGGAGGACCTGATGCACTTGCTGCAGAGGGTCAGGGACTGCAGCCTTCAGTATGGACTGAGGCTCAATGTCAAGAAGACAAAGATTCTCACCACTGGACCAATTGGTAGCATCAGGATGGATGACGAAGAGATTGAGATTGTTCACAGCTTCAGTTTGCTTGGCTCCATGGTCAACACTCTTGACACCAGCAGCCAGGAAATAAAAAAACGTATTGCGATGGGAAAGTCTGCGGTTAGGGACCTCTCTAAAGTATTCAAGAGCAACAGTGTCTCTCTGGAGACTAAGGTGTGTCAGATACAGGCCATGGTCTTTGCAATCACTTGTTATGCATCAGAGAGTTGGACAATGTGTAGGGAGGACAGAAGGAGAATTGATGCCTTTGAGCTGTGGTTCTGGAGAAGAGGATTGAATGTACCATGGCCTGCCAAGAAAACAAACAGATTCATCCTGGAGAGGATTAAACCAAGCAACGCCTTGGAGGCAAGGATTCTGGGGCTTCCTCTGACATACTTTGGGCATGTTGCAAGGAGGGACAGGTCCTTGGAGAGGGACATCATGCTTGGGAGTGTGGAGGGACAGCACAGGAGGGGAAGACCCTTTATGAGATGGATTGATTCAGTGACTGGGGTAATCGGGATGGGTGTGTCAGAGGCAGTGCAATTGGCACAGGATAGAGCAGGATTTAGGGCTGTTGTACATAGGGTCGCTATGAGTCGCAAATGACTCGATGGCACATAACAACAACAACAACAAGGAAAGTTCAACTTATCTTGTGATAGATGAACCTTGCGTCATTCACAAAGTGAGGAAAAAAGACATACGGAAATATCAGAGAAGATATTTTCAGACAGAGAGCCCTGCCATCAGGAAGATCCTGAGATGAGGGTGTTCTTTGACTGCCAGAAGAACAACAAACACTTTTGGAGCAGGAGTAATTAAGGGAACGTGAGGTCAGAGAAACCAGACAAGGGAGTAGCAGATCAGAGTAAAAGATCCTATTAGTCACTAATAGGATTTCTACTTTTTGAGCAGAAAGAAGCACGACAAAGTCTGATTCAGATTTAACAGAATCACTTTGCACCATGTATATTAAGGGCGGTGGGAGGGAGCGCGGAAGAGAAGTTAGGAAGAATATTTTTTAAGGGATTGAAGCTCAGCATCAAGAAATCAAAGAGTATTACCACTGGGTCTATTGGCAGCATCATGATAGATGGTGGAGAGATTGAGATTGTAACAGCTTCAGTTTGCTTGGATTCACAATCAACACTCTTGGTACCAGCAGCCAGGAAATCAGAGATGAATTGTATTGGAAAATTCTGCTGTCAGGGACCTCTCCAAAGTATTGAAGAGCAATGATGTAAATCTGGATACTAAGGTACACCTGATCCAGGTCATGATCTTTGTAATTATGTGCTATACATCAGAAAATTGGACAATGCCTAGGAATGCTAGAAGGAGAATTGATTCCTGTGAGCTGTGGTGCTGGAGAAGAGTATTGCATATACCATGGGCTGCTAGTAGAACAAGCAGACTCGTCTTGGAGAGAGTGAAACCAGGCTGCTCCTTGGAGGCAAGGATTCTGAGTCTTCCTCTGGCATACTTTCTGTATGTTTCAAGAAGGGATTAGTCCTTTAAGAGGGACGTCATGCTTGGGAGAGTGGAGGGACGGTGCAAGAGAGGGCAACCCTCGATGAGATGGACTGACCCAGTGGCTGGGAAAATGGGGGTAGGTGTGTCAGAGACAATAAATTTGGCCCAGGACTGAGCAGGGTTCAGAGCAGTTGTACATAGATAGGGTTGTTATGAGTCACTAGTGACTCGATGGCACATAACAACAATAGACAATAATTATTGTTACATTATTGTTACCATTGATTTGGAACTGAGGCATATCTGACACTCAAGTAGGTTTTCAGAGTCAGTGAATCACAAGAGATTGCCCATCTTCCTCTCACAGAGTAGCTGAGGAGTTAAACTATTGCATGCATCAAAATCAAGAAAGA